>NW_006399886.1:3347256-3360734 GCF_000299155.1 Elephantulus edwardii | reverse complement strand
AAAAAAAATCTTAATTTTATTGCAGATTCACTAAGTAGACAGCATAAAGTAAATCAAACTGAAATGAATGTCCATATACCGATATGTCTCCACACATATTTCTGATAAATATAATAATTTAGTTTTGTTAGGAAGACATTAAGGAACCCTGATGGCGTAGCAGGTTAAGTATGGGGTTTACAAAATAATTTAACAGTTAAAACCAACCAGCTACTCTGAGAAAAATGAGTACTGGTGGCTAGTGGTAAGGAGTTGTGCTGCCAACACAAAGAATGTTATTTGAACTCATGAGTGGCTCCATGGAAGAAAGATGAGTGATCCCCTTTGGTGCTATTTATTGCTTTTGAAAATGTCCTGAATGGTCAGCTTTGAGTATATCCTGACAGATGGTACTACAGAGAAAAAAATGTGAGGCAGTCTGCTCCTATTAAGACTTACAGCATCTGGGAACATGCTGGAAGATCACAAGCTTTTTTAAAAGATAAGCCTTTATGTTTCCATTATTAAACACTCTGCTCCTAACCAAAATGCCACTGTTTTGAACCCACTAGTTGCTCTGTGGGGAAAGCATGTGACAGTCTGACTCCATAAAGATTTGTAGCCTTGGAAATCTTACAGAGCAGTCCTCTTTGTTCTATCAGTTAACACTGAGTTGGAATCAATTCGTTGACAATATATTTGGGTAATATTGAATACTTCTAAAAAATATTTAGTGATTCTATTGAATTTCGACCATGTTCTTCCTGGCTGTGTCCTCCTAGGGTTTCTGTGATTTCTTGCTGCCAGAGCTTAGTGGTTTGCTTGCGTGTGTGCGCAGGTATTATTGCAAGTTTTTGGAGTTGAGTGTGTTGTAGGGCTTGTGTTTGATGTGCAGGACTGTTCTGACTCTCAGAAGCTATTCCCTCCAGGCTTCAATCCCCAAAGGGTCCATGGGCCATGACCTTCAGGCCAGGTTCAAATTGTTTTCCTGTCAAACATTCTTCCAGGTGGTATAGCACTGGTCTGTGCTTTTCTGTACAGAGGTAACTCGTGGTTGCTGGGATGCTGAAGACTGTGACACCGCTGTGGCAAATGTGGTAATGGTTACCCATGGTGGACAGTCTCTGCTGGAGCTTCCTGACTAAAGCAAGCCTGGAAGCAGGAGTGGCATCCAATTCCAAAATGCCTTGCCTCGGGACACTCTATGAAAAGTGCTCAGGCCTTTCATTCACAGGGTCCCTATGAGTCGTCTATGACTTGATGGCACCAAACAACACAACAACAACAGAATTTCTTATACTACCAATTGAGAAGTGGGTCTCTTACTTTGTCTCTATACTAATGATCTTGGTCTGTTATTCTTAGATGAATAAATAAATGTCTTTCTTGATAGCTTATACAAAATACAAATGTATCTTAAATTGGCTCTTGAGATGGTGTTGCTAAATTTTTGGTCTCCTCATTAATTAAAAAGTTGATTACAATCTATAACAATTGCTTGTCTAGATATATGTGAGTGTCATGCAAGAACTATGTGTAGGCATTTTAATTCCTGCTGATGTAAACTTGGTCAATATGATTTCCCTAAGGTGAATTAAGCAGTCCCAATATGCATCAACCTTACCTTGTACCTATTTTTGCTGCATTTATCACACACTTTTATAATTATCCATCTACTTGCATTTCTTCTAATATAGTGTGATGTTGGAAACAATGATTTAATCATTGCTTTATGAATATTTATTTAATTTGTTTCCCATTTTTCTTTGTATTTCATCGACATTGTCATATTTGCCCTTTCTATGAACTGACTAGAATCATTTTTGAAAGAGCTATAAACAAACCTAAATAAATTCAATTGAATTAGCACATAGCCTCCAGGGGACTTGTTTTCCTCATCTACAATATGAAGCAAATAAGCCAGGTCAGAGGTCATAGTCAGCGCACTTCTTCCTTAATGTAATTTTTATGAATTATTTTATTTTAAAAGTATCTCTGCCTTTATATTAAACATCTTACCCTCCAAAGTGAGAAAAGAAAAGAAGAAACTAAGGAAGAAAATATTTTGTCCTGTGACATATATAAAGAGGAAGAAGTGAGGCACTAAAAAATACACACAGCAAAAATTAAATCCCTGAATTCACAATTAAAATTCCTGGCAAATTCAACACATGGTTCAGTTTCTGGACAAACTAAATTTCAAGTGTAAGCTTTTCTACTTGTTTACTTTGTTTTTGAGACCATGCTTGCAAATACCTGGACTTGATTTCCTTGAATGCATAATTGATAAAAAAAGAAATAAAGTCCCCACTAAGCAGACAACCTGCTGCAGAGAAAGCTAAGAAAGCATGAGTCAACATGGAAATATGTTTAGAAATCTATTACTTATTTTAAAATATGTATGAACCTCTCCATTGTCTAAAACCTTCTATATGCCATGTGTGTAATATGAATACTATTATCAAAGAGGTTTAATATGTATAAAACACCTTTTAAAAATGTAATGAGTATGCCATATCCTACTTACTGTAACAACAATAAACAACTTACTATGGAAAAGAAAATTCTTTTAATGTATCTCTCTTTATGCTTGTCAAATGATAATTCTTTCCCAGATTACAAGAAGGCCCTACTATGCATAAAGCACTTTGTGAGCTATTAGCACAGACTCTGAAAGTTTATGGCAGCCAGCTGAAAGAATTATATATATATATATATATATATATATATATATATAAAGATTTGGTAGGTTGAAAGACAAATACTTCTATACTTTTGGTTCTGTTTTAATACACCTTTAGCCAACATGAATTATAACTGTATACAGCAAAAACTTTCTTTTGAGAGGTCTATTTCAAATTTCATAGTCAGAGTTTAGTCATTTGGATCTCGCTTGCATTAATTATTATTGAGTAGGTACTGACATTAAATTCTAAAAGTTGTTGGAGTTTATGAATGATTACAAAACTATCAATAAATCTAATGGACTATGACATGTACTTAATGATGGTTTTGAAAGACTAATATTTGTGACATTTATGTAGAATTAATAGCTTTAAAGTTTACATTTTTTATTTTTGTTATTAGGCACCAAGAGTTGGTTGTAACTCATAGCAATTTTATGATCAAGATATCTAAATATTGCTATCCTTATGATCTCTAGTCCATTGTTGCAGTCTCAGTATCAATTCATCTAGTTGAAGGACTTCCTCTCTTTCTCTGACCCTTCAACATGATGTCTTTTTCTGAGAACTGACTCCTCCACTAAGAAGAAATAATAATATAGTAAAATTATTTATGTAAAATTCATTCTGTGAAACCTCAGAATAGGTGGATTTATCAACCTGAGGTGAAGAAATTAAATAATATTCATCACTTTCATCAATTTTATCAAAATGTTTTCTTAGAAATCTATTAATTTTAAATTATTTTCTAAGGGAGCTGTAGTGGTCTAGTGGCACTGCAATCTGAAGGCAGAAGGTTCAAGGCCACCAGCTGGTCTTCAGGAAAAGGGTGGACAATCTCCCATGCAATTAATTGCCGCTGAAAACCCACTGGAGTGTCAATTCAACAGTAAACAAAAAAACAACAAATACTTTATTATATACTTTGGTGTACATAGTGTATTGTATCTGTCTGTTTGCCAATAGAGAGGTTGGTGATTTCAAGCTGCACTCTTTATGAATGTAGATTTGGAAGTAAGAGTGGTATTCACTTTCTAAACAATATGCCTCTGGGAACTCTAAGAATTATGAGAAACGGTGATCGGCTTCAGGTCTTTTGTTCATAAAGTCACTATGAGTTGTGCTCGACTCAGTGGCAATCAACAATAACAACAACAACAACTGTGGTGTCAGAACCTTCAAATTTTGCCATTGCATTAGCCCCCATTAGAGGCATAGTCTCCAGGTCCCTTAACTGTGGACTCATGGTCTTACAAATCTTCGACAACTGTAGGACCAATATAAGAGAGCACTTCATAGACTGTGAGTTATGATGGTGTTGGAGAAAAGGGGAAGAATTGTAGCACTGCTGTGAAGAGACTGTAACAACGTGCAACCAGAGGAAATCTGGACAGGGAGCTATAGTTAAAGGTTTTGCTTGCTTGCTGAGCTACTAAATAAAAAGCTAACTTGTCACTGCTCTGAGATAAAGTTTGCTGGATGACTGAGGAAACCAGGGTTATATTAGTGCTGCTGAACTGACTCTAGACTCTCATTAATGCAGGAATTGTGTTTTTTTATTCATCTGGCTTGGGACTGCTGGAGTAAACCTGGTCTGGCATTTTGTGATATTATGTGTCTCTTCCAATGTCCAAATCTATTTCCCTAATAAACTCCACAAGGGTAAACAAAATCTGTGAGCAAACTTGAAATGAATGCTGAACTGAGAGATATTGGTAGAAATAGGTACAGCAGCATGTGAAGAGGCATGTCTACCAGTGTAGCTATTTGTATAGTGCTGTGGATATTATTGATGGGGATAGTTTTCCTTTACAAAGTGGGTAGAAGTCAGCCACCCTCATGTTACCACTGCTCCTTTTGCACATACCCTCATCATACTTCCCAAAAGTGGTTGAAGAGTGAAATTACACTACCAAGGCTCCTTAAATAATGTATAGAATAAATATGAAATGTAGAAATATAAAATCTATTGCCTATCTGTAAAGAATACATGGGAATATATAGATAGGTAAGTAGATAAATAGATCACTCAATTATGGACAGATAACAATTGAGGAATTGTCTCTGTCTGTCTGTCTCTCTGCTATCTATTATCTATTTATTATCTATCTATCTATCTATTCTATCTATCTATCTTCGATTACCTGGGAAGATGGGAGGGTCTGAGACTGGCTCCTAAGCTGCCCAGCTTTCAGCTGGCCGGTCGCCTGAAGAGATCTATATTTGTTCCTATCCAAAAGAAAGGTGACCGAACAGAATATGGAAACTACAGAACAATCTCACTGATTTCACATGCAAGCAAGATTTTACTGAAGATTATTCAAAAACTATTGGAACAGCACATCAACAGAGAGCTACCAGAAGTCCAGGTTGGGTTTAGAAGGGGTCGTGGTACTAAAGATATTATAGCTGATGTCAGATGGATCTTGGCTGAAAGCAGGAAATACCAGAAGAATGTCTATCTGTGTTTCATTGACTATGCAAAGGCATTTGACTGTGTAGATCATAACAAACTATGGATGACTCTGAGAAGAATGGGAATCCCAGAACACTTGCTCGTTCTAATGCGAAACTTATACTTGGACCAGGAGGCAGCCGTCAGAACAGAGCAAGGGAAAACTGTATGGTTCAAAATTGGGAAGGGCGTACTCCAGGGATGCATCCTATCTCCATACCTTTTCAACCTATGTGCAGAACAGATTATTGGGGAGGCGGGGCTCTATGAGGAGAAATGTGGGGTCAAGATTGGTGGATGATTCATAAACAATCTGCGTGATGAGGATGACACAACCCTGCTTGCTGAAACTGAAGAGGACCTGAAACGCCTGCTGCAGAGCGTCAAGGACTGCAGCCTACAATATGGATTGAGGCTCAATGTCAAGAAGACAAAGATTCTCACCCTGGACCAATTGGCAGCATCAGGATGGATGGTGAAGAGATTGAGATTGTGCACAGCTTTAGTTTGCTTGGCTCTATAGTCAACAGTCTTGGCACCAGCAGCCAGGAAATTAAAAGGCGCATTGTCATGGGAAAGTCTGCTGTTAGGGACCTCTCCAAAGTACTGAAGAGCAATGGTGTCTCTCTGAAGACTAAGGTGCGTCTGATACAGGCCATGGTTTTCGCAATCACTTGTTATGCATCAGAAAGTTGGACAATTACTAGGGAGGATAGAAGGAGAATTGATGCCTTTGAGCTGTGGTGCTAGAGAAGAGTATTGAAAATACCATGGACTGCTAGGAAAACAAACAGATTTGTCCTGGAAAGGGTTAAACCGGGTGGCTTCTTGGAGACAAGGATTCTGAGGCTCCATCTAACATACTTTGGACATGTTGTGAGGAGAGACCGGTCCTTGGAGAGGGACATCATGCTTGGGAGGGTGGAGGGATGGCGCAGGAGAGGAAGGCCCTCTATGAGGTGGATTGATTCAGTCACTGGGATAATTGGGATGGGAGTGTTGGAGACAGTGCGATTGGCACAGGACAGAGCGGAGTTTAGGGCTCTTGTACATAGGGTCGCTATTAGTCGCAGGCGACTTGACGGCACATAACAACAACATCTGTCTATCTATCTATTATCTATCTATATCTATCTATCTATCTATCTATCTATCTATCTATCTATCTATCTATCTATCCATCTATCTTCAATACCTTGGTATCAGCAGTCAGGAAATCAGGCAGGAGAGATATTGCACTGGGAAAATCTGTAGTTAGGGACCTCTCCAAATTATTGAGGAATAATGATACCAGTTGAGGACTAAGATGCTTCTAATATAGGGTGTTGTCTTTCTGACCAATAAGGACGAATAGTAACTGATGCCTTTGAACTGTGTATTAAAGAAGAGTACTGAACATTCCATGGACTGCCAAAACAGTATGTTTTGCAGAAAGTGCAGCTAGAATGCACCATTGTGGCAAAAATGATAAAGCTTCATCCCACATATTTTAAGCATATTGCTAGGAGGTGTTATTGCTTAGAAAGGGACATGACGCTCAGAGGGCAGAAGGGCAGCGAAGGAGAAGAAGACCCTCATCCAGATGGATTGTCACAGTGGCTGCTGCAATGGGCTCTAGTGTGTCAGGAAGTATGTGGATAAGAAAGGGTTTAGATCTATTGTTCACAGGGTTCAAGGGCGCTTAACTCTATGGCTCCTCACAACAACATATGTACACAGGGAGCTGTGGTAGCCTAATATTAAGAAGCAGTGCTGTAATGCCGTAGGCACCCAGTGGGAATCCATAAGCCGCTCCTCCAAAGAATAGGCAGTCTCCTCCCAGGTGATTAACTGTTTCTGAAAACCTGCTACAGAGTCAGCTATGGGTCAGTTCTACATGTGTATATACATATACGTATATGTATATGTTTGTTTATGTATACATGTGTATATATGTGTGTGTATGTATATATTTATGTATATATAGAGAGAGAGTGAGAGAGAGAGAAACAGAAAAAGAGAGGGAAAGAAAGAGAGGGAGCATGTTCTAGTGGCTAATTGGCAAGCATCTGTGTTGCAATCCCAACAGAACTTGGTTTGAGGCCACAAGCTGCTCCATGGGAGAAGGATGAACAATCTCTTCCCATGTGATTAACGGCTTCTGAAAACCTGCCTGTGGGTGAGCTATGGGTTGGTTCTGACTCTATGGTACACAGAAACAACATATGTGTGTGTGTGTGTGATATAGATACAGATATCTATATTTCTAAATGTATATATCTCTCAGGCTGTGCCAAAAAATCTGTAAGAGATTCATATTTATTTTTATTCCCAATAAAGATGGTCCTAAAGTATGTGGAAATCATTGAACAATATCACTGTTATCACACACAATCAAATTCTGGTAGAAAATCAAGCAAAAGTGACTGGAACAGTAAGTTGACAAAGAACTGCCAGAAATACAAGGTGTGTTTAGATGAGACTGTGAAATGAGGAATACCATTGTTGATGTCAGATGGATCATGGTTGAAAGTAAAAAGTTTCAGAAGGATGTCAATTTGTATTGTAATAATGCTATAAATGTGTTCATGTGAATCACTACAAATTGTGACTAACATGGACAAGAATGGGAAACCCAGAATATCTGGGATTTTACACAAGCAAAATCTGTACCTAGACCAAAAATGCTGTTGCCTAACATAGCGGAACACTTGTTGTTGTTATGTGCCATCAAGTCGACTGCAACTCACAGCAACCCTACATACAAAAGCCTAAACGTTGCTCTATTATGTGTCAACCTCACTGTCTCCAACACACCCACCCCAATTACCCCAGTGACTCAATCAATCTACCTCATAGAGGGTATTCCTCCCTCCTGCTGTCCCTTTACCCTCGCAAGCTTAATGTCCCGCTCTAAGGACTGGCCCCTCCTTGCAACATGTCCAGAGTATGTCAGACAAAGCTTCAGAATCCTTGCCTCCAAGGAGCAGCTTGGTTTTATCCTCTCTACGCTGAACCTGTTCAGTTTCTTAGCAGTCCATGGTATATTGAATACTCTTCTCCAACACCACAGCTCAAAGGCATCAATTCTCCTTCTATCCTCCCTAGTCATTGTCAAGCTATCTTATGTATAGCAAGTGATGGCAAAGACCACTTTAGTCAGGCCCACTTTTCCAGTGCAGCTACGAAACCAAATGACAAATTGCACTGGAAAAGTGGGCTGTCAGGGACCTCTCCAAAGTACTGAAGAACAAAGATGTCAGTATGAAGATTAAGGTGTACCTTATGCAGACCATAGTTTTCACAAAAAAGCTGAACAGTGACTAGGGATGATAGAAAGACAATCTATGGCTTTGAGCTATGGTGCTGTAGTGCTGGATAAGAGTATTGAGTATACCATGGACTTTCAGGAGAACAAATAGGTTCACCCAGAGAGGGTGAAACCGGTTGCCCATTGGAGGCAAGGATTCTGAAGCTTCATCTGACATACTTTGGGCATGTTGCAAGGAGGGACCAGTCCTTGGAGATGGACATCAAGCTTGGGAAGGTGAGGGTCAGAACAAGAGAAGAAGACCCTTGATGACATGGATTGTTTCAGTGATTGGGGTAGTGGGGGTAGGTGTGTCGGAGACAATACGATTGTCACAGAATAAAGCAGGTTTCAGGGTTGTTGTACACAGGGAAACTATGAGTCACATGTGACTCGACAGCACATAACAACAGCAACTCATATAGTTATTTTCCAAGAAGAGGCTATTCCTTGTAGAGGAATATCATGCTTGGAAATGTGAGAGTTGGAAAAAGAGAAGAAGACCCCCAATCAGATGGATTAGCACAGTGACTGCAACCATAGGCTCATGTATGTCAAAGATGGTGAAGATGGCACAGCACTGGTCTGAGTTCAGATCTATTATAGGATTTCTGTGGGTTTTAATTGACTTGACAGTATCTAACAACATGAAAACCAACATAAACATGCATAGTCCTATTGTTGTTCTTATGCACCATTGAGTTAACTATTATACATAGTGACCCTGTGAGCAATGGCTCTGAATCTTGGCTTATCCTGAATCAACCTCACCAAATCCAATTCACTGGACCCCATTACCCCAGTCACTGTGTCAAGTCATTTCATCCAAGGTCTTCCTCTTCTGTATTGACTCTTTACCTTTCCAAGCAAGATGACGTCTTCTAAGAATCAGTCTGTCCTGATGACGACTCAAAATATATGAGACAGAGCTTCAAAATCCTTACATTCAAAAAGCAAACTGGTTTCACTTTCTCCAGGACAAGCCTATTTGTTCTTTTGGCAGTTCATTTTATGTTCAATGCTCAAGCACTACAATTTAATGACAGTGATTCTTCTCCTGTAATCTTTATTCATAGTCTGGCTCAGTTAATCAATTAAGAAGGTAATGGCCTGGATCAGGCACATCTTAGTCCTTAAATTGACATCACTGTACCTCAATAATTTGGAGAGGTCTCTGACTACATACCTACCAAGTGCAATAGGTCTCCTGATCATTTAACTTCTGGTACCAATCCAAGTGAGAAGAAGTTGTTGTCAGTTTAAATCTATTCCCCATCTATCATAATGTTGCTTGTAGGTACTGTGATTATTTTTTTTTCTTTCTTGACATTGAGATACAATTAATATTGAAGGCTATATTCTTTTATATTCTATAAAAAGCATCTCAAGCCCTCCTCAGTTTCAGCATATGTTGGGTGTTGATGAGTCTACCTTTGAACCTGATGTCATATTATTCTTCATAAAATACAGTTTCTCAAATTGTTTGTACACCTTTCTTAATTTTAAACCATCCAGAGTTCTTTCCCTCTGTTCACCCAAGAGCCTCTAGATGTACGTCTAGGTCTTCCATCAGCAAAATTAAGTATTCTGGGATTCCCGTTCTTCTCAATGTTAGCCATAATGTGATGATCCACACAGTCAAATGTTATTGTATAATCAATGAAACACAAATAGACATTATTCTGCTTTCTATGCTTTCAGCTTGGATCAGTCTTATATCACAATGATGTCCTTGATGACATGACCTCTTTTAAATCAAGCTTTACTTTTACCAGTTCTCTATGTACTGTTCTAGTCATTTTGAATGATACTCAGCAGTATTTTGCTTGCATTTTATATGTTGTTGTTGTTGTTGTTGTTATGTAACATTTCATCACCTGTGACTCATAGTAACTCAATGTACAACTCTAAGCCTTGTTCTATCCTGTGCCAATCTTATTGTCCCTGACACACCTACTCCCATTACCCCAGTCTCTAAATCAATTCATCTCATTGAGGATCTTCCTATTTTGTGCTGTCTCTTCAACCTTCCAAGCATGGCATCCCTCTCCAAGGATGGTTCCTCCTTGCAAAATGCCCCAAAGAATCTTCGGAATCCCTACCTCAAAGGAGTAACCTGGTTTCACCCTCTCTAGGATGCACTTGTTTGTTCTCTTGGCAGTAGATGGTATATTCAATACTCTTCTCCAGTACCACATCTCAAAGGCATAAATTCTCCTTTTATTATCCCTAGTCATTTTCTAGTTCTCCGATGCATAGCAAGTGATTGCAAAGACCACGGTTTGAATTATGCACACCTTAGTCTCCAGACTGACATCATTGTTTTTCAGTACTTTGGAGAGGTCTCTGACAGCAGACTTTCCCCATGCGATGAGTCTTTTATTTTTCTGATTGCTGATGCCAAGCGTGTTAATTGTGGAGCCAAGCAAATTAAAGCTGTTAACAATCTCAATCTCTTCACTATCTATCATGATGCTGCTAATCGGTCCAGTGGTGGGTGAGAATCTTTGTTTTCTTGATGTTGTGCTTTAATCCATATTGAAGGCTGCAGTCCTTGACCTTTGGCAGCAAGTGCTTCAGGTCCTCCTCAGTTTCAACAAACAGAGTCGTGTAATCTTCATAACACAAATTGTTTACCTCCAATCTTGATGACACATTTCTCCTCATAGAGCCCAGCCACCCAAATAATCTGTTCTGAATATAGATTAAAAAGCTACAGAGATAGGAAAAATCCCCAGTGTACTCAATATTGAACCATGCACTGTTTCATTGCTCTATTCTGACAACTGCCTTCTGCACAAAGTATAGCTTTTGATTAAGCATGATCAAGTGTTTTGAGATCCCCCTTCTCAGAGTTAGCCACAGTTTGTTGTGATCCACAAGGTCTAATGCATTTTCATAGTCAATGAAACACAGCTTGACATTCCTCTAAACACTCTGCTTACAGCCACGATCCATCTAACATTAACTATAATATCCCTAGTATCACGACCTCTTCTAAACCCTGCCTGCACTTCTAGCAGTGTTTTGTTGATGTGCTATATGAGGTTTTTTTTTTTTTGTAATTTTCTGCAAAGTCTTGTTTCCATGTGATATTTATTAATAATGTTATTGTTGTTGATTGCCATCAAGTGGAACACGACTTACAGGCTTTCCAGAGCCATGTTGTTTGGGAAGTGGGTGTCACTCCTGCTTCCAAATCTGTCTTAAACTGGGAGTTCCAACAAACACATCCACCATGGGTAACTGTTAAGACATTTGACACCCCAATGTAACAAGATTCAGCATCAGAGTAACCACAGGTTACCTCAATACAGTATTTTGATAGAAGAGTACTGTATCTCTTAGAAAAATGTTCTTCCATAATATAATAACAAACAACTATAAATACAAATGCCTTCCCCGAAGTCTTGTTGACTCTAAACAAGAGGCTTAAATAAAAAAAAAAATCCAATATAGTATGTTGTTGTTATGTGTCATTGAGTTGCCCTATGTACAGCATCTCTGAACCTTTTCCTGTTCTGAGCCAGTCTCACTAATTCTGACACACCAACACCCATTGCCTCAGATACTGTATCAATCCATCTCTTCAGGGGTCTTCCTCCCCTGAGCTGCCCCTCCACCCTTCCAAGCATGATGCCCTTCTCTAAGGATTAGTTTCTCCTGGCAACATGCCCAAAGTATGTGAGACAAGGCTTCAAACTCCTAGCCTCCAACACCCTCTCTGAGATAAAACAATTTGTTTTCTTGACAGTCCATGGTATGTTCAAGACTCTTCTCTAGCACCACAATTTGAAGGCATCTACTTCTGTCATCCCTGGTCATTGTCCAGATTTCTGAAGTATAACAAGTAACTGAGAAGACTATGGACTGGATTAGGCACACCTGTGTCCCTAGACTAACATCATTATCCTTCGGCATTCTGGAGAGATCTATGACAGTAGATTTTCCCAATTAATCTTTTTGTTTCCTGACTGCTGGTGTTAAGAGTGTTGATTGTGGATCTGAGCAAGCTTTAATGGCTAACAACCTCAATGTCTTCTCCATCTATCATGATGCTGCCAGTTGGCCCAGTGAAGAGAATCTTTGTCTTCTTGAGTGTTTGGTAATTTACACATTCTCTTGTATCACCTTTCTTGGGAATGGAAACAAATATCAATCCCTTCCAATCACTTAGCCAGACACTTATACACCAATTTCCTGACATAGACTGATGAACACTCCCAGGGCAGCCTTTGTTAGTTTAAACATGTCAATTTGTATTCCAATGATTACTGGGAACTTATTTTATTCCAATACCTTATTCATTCAAAATTTTGCCCAAAGCATCTCTCATTTTGACAACAGGAAGGTTCTATTTGTTTTAAAGTTCTTTCAGCTTGAGAAATAACAAGTGAGATCTTTACTTTTTATTCTCCTATTTCAGGTCTCTACACATTCTTTTCTAATACTTTGTCATTTTGAGCTGACCTTTAAAAGCTTCTTTTAAGCTTTTTTACTTCAGTACCTCTTTGTTCAACTTCTGGTAACTCTAATTTCCATTTTAAGATTCTGGCATCCATTTTGGTTTTTCTTTCTCCTTTGTTTTATAATGATCTTTTGCTGTCATGGATTGTAACCTTGATGTCATCCAACAATTCATCTGCTTTTTGATCATTAGTATTCCATACTTCAAAACTATTTTTAAGATAATTTTTAAATTTAGGTGGGATAGACTCAGGATTGTATTTTAATCCTTTGGGACCTTTTTAAATTTTCTGTTGCCTCAATTTGAACTTGCAAATGAATAATTGACGGTCTTTTCCATAGTCAGATCCTAGCCTGATTTTGACGGCTGATCTTGAGCTTTTCCAGTGATTCCTTGCACAGATGTAGTCAGTCTGAATTCTATGCAGTCCATCAGGTGAGGTCTTTGTGTAAAAACTTCATAAGTGTTTTTAAAAAAGGTATTTTGTGATTCCATTCATTCATTGTTGCACCCTTCTCCCTGCACAAACCCCTCCCCCCTCCCCCCCATTTGCTCCTCTCCTTGAAATGCAAAAGAAAAACTCCCTCATTGGTACATAATTCC
>NW_006399886.1:3332191-3343811 GCF_000299155.1 Elephantulus edwardii | reverse complement strand
AGACGGTATACCAATTGAGATATTTCAGCTAACAGATGCTGCCCTGGATGTGCTCACCAAGTTGTGCCAAGAAATCTGGAGAACCACCACTTGGCCAACTGACTGGAAGAGATCTATATTTGTTCCCATCCCAAAGAAGGGTGACCCAGCAGAGTGTGGAAACTATAAAACAATCTCATTAATTTCTCATGCATGCAACATGCTACTGAAGATTATCCAAAAATGACTGGAACAGCACATCAGCAGAGAACTGCCAGAAGTCCAGGCTGGGTCTAGAAGGGGTCGTGGTACTAGAGATATTGTAGCTAATGTTAGATGGATCTTGACTGAAAGCAAGGAATACCAGAGGAATGTTTATCTGTGTTTCATTGACTTTGCAAAGGCGTTTGACTGTGTGGATCATAACAAACTATGGCTGACTCTGAGAAGAATGGGAATCCCAGAACACTTGATCGTTGTAATGAGAAACCTATACTTGGACCAGGAGGCAGTCTTCAGAACAGAGGAAGGAAACACTATATGGCTCAAAATTGGAGATTATATATATATATATATATAATGGATATATAAAATGTAGCTAGATAGATCTAGATCTAAATCTATATCTATGGATATTCTCAAATTTAGTGCTTTGGAGTTGAACCTGACCACATGATACTCCTTTAGATTTCTAAGGATGTAATACACTCAGGAAGAGATTACTCATCTTTCTATTGTAGACACTGGTGGATTTGAAATACCAGAGAGCCACTGCCGTTGAGTTAGAAGTACAACGTCCTAGAGACTAGATCACCATATCTCTCTCTTTAAACCCCCAAATATCACTCTTTCTCCATCCCCTCCACATCTATGCATAAATATTGATTAGACTACAGTCATTTAAATCCTATGAATTCAAGACACTTAACTTTCATTACTAAAATGTTGATTATTATCAGGAAATTACTCATGTGATAGGATACTTGGTTCATGGAATCATTGCATTTACTTGGTTTTCACAGCAGGGAATGTATCCAGCTGGAAAACAAGGCAGAGTGGAAACTTGATGCTCCATGCTTTGTCAATGCCAAATGCTCAGAAGAGACTGTCTTTCTTGTTAAAAACAAGCGTATGGAACATTTAGCTGTAAAAGCTGCCAAAGAGTAAAGTCTGGCTTGTTTTGAAGTAAACGAAACTTCTCTACTCAGTTTCAACATGCAGGTTGGTTTGTTGATCAATTTCAGGTGGTTCTAACTGAGGTTAGACTGATGATATAAGTGATTAAAAAATAAAATTGCTATGTTTATTCTCTGACTTAATGTAATGCTCAGAAAATGGTTTCAAAGTTCTTACACCAAAGGCAAGTGATCTTTATGACCAAATTGTCTGGCAAAACCCCAAGAAAAACCAGGAGAGGGGCAAAAACACTCAACATAAAACAAAACTGTATAACATATGTTATTGTTTTTGTTATTATGTTCCGTTGAGTCTCTTGCCACTCATAGCAACTCTAGGCACAACAGCTTTAAACATTGTCCTATCCTGAGACAGTTTCACTGTCTCTGACATGCCTACCCACATTACCGCCATCTCATCCGGGATCTTTTTCTCTTGTGCTGCCCCTTCACCCTTCCAAGCATGATGTCCTTCTCCAAGGACTGGTTCCTCCTGGCTACATGTCCAAACTGTGTAAAAAAGAATGTCAAGATCTTTGCCTACAGGGAGCAACTTGATTTCACCTCTTCTAGGACAGACCTGTTTGATTGGTTGGCAGTCCATTGTATGTTCAAAGCTCTTCTCCAGCACCGCAACTTAAAAGAATCAATTCTTCTTTTATCATCCTTAGTTATTGTCCAGCTCTCTTATGTACAGCAAGTAATTGTGAAGATCATGGCCTGATTTTGACACACTTTCGTCTCCAAACTGATATTGTGTCTCTTCAGCACTTTGGAGAATTTCCTTAGAGCAGATTTACCCAATGCAATCCATTTTCTGATTTCCTGATTACTTGTGCCAAAGGTGTTGATTGTGGAACCGAGTAAGCCAAAACTATTAACAATTTAAATTTCCTCCTCATTTATCACAATGCTGCCAATAGGTCCAGTGCTGAGAATCTTTGTTATCTTAATTTTGAACTTCAGTCTATATTGGAGACTGTATTCCTTGACCTTCTACAGCAAAAGCTTCAGGACTTTCTTGATTTCTGCAACAAGTTTGCATTAGCTGCATAATGCATGTTGTTGGTGAGTTGCTTAATACATGTTGTTGGTGAGTCTTCCTAAAATCCTGATGTCACATTCCTCCTCATAAAGTATTATCTGTTATGAATATAGTTTGAAAAGATGTGGAGACATGATGCATCTCTTTCCTAATTTTGAACCATATTTTTGCTCTGTTTTGACGACAGCTTCTTGGTTCAAATATAGGTTTTGCATGAGCACAGTTTGGTGTTCTGGAAACGTATTAAATAATTTAAAGATATTTAAATAATTTGAATGATTAATAAATGCAGCAAAAATTGTTGAGCCAGTGGATATATTCCCCATTACCCATGAAAAAACTTCAGAAAAAAAGTACCACCCTGATAATTATCTAGAGCAAAAAAACCCTACTTAAATTCTGTAGTGAAATTAATTCTTCTCCCATTTTTATTTTATATTTTTGTTGTTATGTACTTGATAAGTTGCTTGTGACAGATACATAGCAACCCTAGGTACAACAGCTCTAAACCATCCTCTATCCTGAGCCAAACTTTTATCTCTGACATACCTACCCCCATTACTCTAGTCACTAATTCAGTCCATCTCATAGAGGATCTTCCCCTCCTGCACTGTCCCTCCATCCTCCCTAACATAATGTCCCTCTCTAAGGACTGGTCCCTCCGTGTAACATTCCCAAACTATGTCAGACAGAGCTTCAGAATCCTTAACTACAAGGAGCAGCCTGCTTTCATCCTGTCCAGGATGAACATGTTTGTTCTCCTGACAGTCAATTGTATATTCAATACTCTTCTCCAGAATCACAGCCCAAAGAGAGTAATTTTCCTTCTATCATCCCTAGTCGTGGTCCAGCTTTCTGATGCATAGCATGTATATTGGTTTACATTAAAAATTTGCACTCAGTGTATGTCATTCATGTATTCTGATTTTTATACAGCCCAACATTCACAATGTGTTTCAAATACTCACTCATATACCTTGTGATTTATAAAATTAATCACCATTGGTCTATGACTATTATCTTGTATTTTCGGGTCCTAATAGAATCTTTTCTAATTCCTTTACACAAACTCCCACCTAGGATCACCAAACACTGTCCTCTTTGTGATTTCCAACCCTTACCCTTACTCTGCTTTCTCAGGCCTGCCTTTTTCCCCTTCTTCTTTTGAACTTTTATCAACATCTTACTCTTTATCCTTCTATTTTTACAATAATGTTCTTACGTAGTATTATCTTTATGAAAATGAGTAATTTCACGTAGCAAGTTGTTCTATAAACTCTCTTATGCCATATAGTTCTTTTTCGAGGCGGAGGATTATCCTTTGTGTGTGTGTTTCAAACTATTCTTCCCATTGTATTTCATGCAATCATTACCATTCATTATGTTTTATAAAATTAATAACCACTGGACTATGTGTTCACTATTGCCCTGTCTTTTCAGGTCCCTGTACAAATCTTTCCTGTTACATTTTTCCACTCCCTTCACCCACCAAATTATACAACCTTATGATTTTGCCCCTACTCCTTAGATCCACACACCTTTTACTAGTTAATCTATTTTTACATTAATTGTATTATGCAGTCTTTGTCCTTATGAAACTGAGTTAGTTCATTCAGCATAATGATCCCCAGTTTCTCTCAAGTTACGTAATATTTTTTTAAATTGTTGCTTCTGAATGCTACATAGTATTCCATTGTGTGAATGTACCACAATTTCTCAATTCATTCAGTTGTGGTTGGACATTTGGTTTGTTTCCATGTTCTTGCAAATATGAATACTGCTATGAACATTGGTGGAAAAGTCTCTGTGTCTAAGTTCTTATTTTAGCACCATTTCACAATCCCACAAACAGAGTACGAGAGTTCTCAACTCTCCACATCTTCTCTAACGTTTATTGCTTGGTGCTCTGCTAAACTTCGCCACTGCTAGAGGAATGAGATGGTAACTCATTGTGGTTTTGAGTTGCATCTCTTTTACTGCTAGTGATTTTGAGTCTTTCCTCCTATGTCTATTGGCCGTCTGAATGTCTTACTCTGTCAAAGTCTTTCATGTCTTTTGCCCATTATTACAATTGGGTTATCAGTCTTTTTCTTCTGGAGTCTTAGGAATATTCTGTAAACTTTTATTATGAGACCTTTGTCTGTGATGGTATTGCCAAATGTATTTTTCCCAATTCATGTGTTTTCTTTTCACCCTATTAGAAAAAATATTTGATGGACATAGGAATTTAATCTTTAGAAAGTTCTATTAGTCAGTTTTATCCTTTCCAAAGTGTATATTGCTGGCTGTATTTGTCAGTTTCTTTATACCATACACTAGGCCTTCTAAACTTGGTCCCAGTTCGTCTCTTATGAACTTTATGGTTGCGGGCTTTAGTCTCACGTCTTTAGTACACCTTGAGTTGAGTTTTGTGTATGGTGTGAGATGTGGATCCTGTTTCAGTTTTACGCAGGTAGCAGTCCAATTTTGCCAGCACAATTTCTTGAAGAGGTTGTCATTTCCTCATTTGATAGGTTTTATTTCCTTGGCAAATATCAGTTGATCCTAGATAGAGTAATCAGTTTCTGAGTTCTCAATTGTTTCATTAGTCTATGTGCCTGTCATTGCACAAGTACAATGATGTTTTCATTATTATTGCTGTGTTGTCAATTTTGAGGTCAGGGAGTGCTATGCCTTCAACTTCATTTTTGTTTTTCATAAGTACTGTGCTTATCCGGGGTCTCTTTCCTCTCCAAATAAACTTGACAATTTCCCTTTTGATATCCTTGAAAAATGAATATTGTGTATTAGACTGTGTCAAACATGTGGATATCTATTAGTAGGATTATCATTTTCACTATATTGAGTTTTCCTATTCATGAATAGGAACATTTTTCCATTTATTTAAGTCTTTTTCATTGTTTCTTGCATAAGTATTCTGTAATTTTCTTTTTTAAAAAAATATTATTTTTTGTGTTTGTACCATCAAATCAGATCTGACTGGTGGTACCAGAGGAGATTGTCCCTCCTTCTTCAGCAGAGCATCTGGTGGATTCGAACCACGTACCTCTGAGATTGCAGTCCAGCTTCTTGCCACTAGGCCACCAGATCTCCCTTATAGTTTTCTTTTTATAAGCCTTTTGTGTCTCTAGTTTGGTTCTTTCCTAAGTATCTCAATTTGTGGTTGGATATTGTAAGTGGTATTCCTTTCTTGGTTTTCTTCTGTGAGTTCTATTTTTTACTGTAGAGTAATCCACTGATTTTTGGATATTGATCTTATATATTATATAACTTATATCTTATATATCTTATATATTATGCCACTATCTATCTATATATATCAGCACACACACATATATGTATATATGTGTGTATATATCTTAACATACATATAAAATCTCAACATATATGCATATATCTCATATATATCTCAACATATATATATTTCTCAACATATATAATTCTTACCATATATGTATTTTTCATCATATATATAAATATATCTATGTCAACATATATATCTCTCTCAAAATATACTTATCTATACATAGATATATGTCAACATATATATCTCTACATATCATACATATATGTATGTATATATTTTTGTGTATATAAAATATATATACACATATACGTATATATGTTGTTGAATACCTTCGAATTGGAACTGACGCATAGTTTATACTACAGCGAGATATTTGAGGCTGTTAATTACAAGGGAGGAGGTTGACCATCTTTCTCCTATACAGGGTGTGTGTGTGTGTGTAGTTGTTTTTATGTGCTGTCGAGTCACCTATGACTCATAGCAACCCTATGCATAATAATTCTGAACCGTGCCCTACCTATCCTAAGACAATCTCACTGTCTCTGACATAACTACATTTGCTACCTTTGTTACTATGTCAACAGATTTCATTTTGGGTCTTCCTTTCCTGTGCTGTCCCTCCACCCTTGCTAGAATAGTGTCTTTGTCCAAGGACTGATCCCTCCTGGCCACATGCCCCAGACATGTGAATTGGAGCTTACAGATCCTTGCCTGCAGGGAGCAACCTGATTTCACCTTCTTCAAGGCACACATTATTGTTTACTTTGCAGTCCATGCTATATTAAATACTCTTTTCCAGCACCACAACTGAAAGGCATACTTTCTTCTTCTCTCATCCTGAGTAGTTGTTCAGCTCTCTGATTCATAACAAGTAATTGGAAAGACCATGGCATGGATCAAGTGCCCTTTATTCAATAGACAGACATCATTTCTCTTCAGTACTCTGGAGAGATCCTTGACTACAGATTTTCCTAATGAAATTCTTTTGATTTCTTGACTTCTAGTGCCAAAAATGTTGATTGTGGAACCAAGCAAGCTGAAACTAAGAATCCCACTCTCTTCTCCCTCTGTCTTGGTGCTGTCAATTGGCCTAGTGGTGAGAATCTTTGATTTCTTGTTGTTGAGTTTCAATTCATACTGAAAATTATAGTTCTGGACCCTCTTCAGCAAACACTTCAATTTCAATAAGCAAGGTTGTGTCATCACAGGTTCTTGATGAATCTTCCAAATGCCACATTCCACCTCATAAAGTACAACCTCTCGAATGATCTGTGCTGCATATATACTGAAAAGGTATGGGTCAAATCCACATTCCTTATGCACTGCTTTTTCTATTTTGAGCCAGGCAGTGTTTCCTTGCTCTGTTCTGTTTACTGCTTTCTGGTCCAAGTAAAGGTCTTTCATGAGCACAAGTAAGTGTTCTGGAATTTCCACTCTTCTCAAGGTTAACCACAATTTCTTGTGATCCACACAGTCAAACACCTTTGTATTGTCAATGGAATACAGATATACATTCCTCTGTTACTCTCTGCCTTTAGCCAAGATCCATTTGACAATGATGACGATTTCCCTAGAGCCATGGCCTCTTGTAAACCTAGCTTCTATTTCTGGTAGTTCTCTGTCAATGTCCTCTTCCAGTCATTTTTGGATAATCTTCTACAGGATTTTGTTTGCTTGTGATATTACTGATATTGTTCAATTATTTTAATAGTCTGTTGGATCCCCTTTTTTCTTAAATGGGAATAAATATAGATCTCTTCCAGTCAGTTGCATAGCAATTGTCCTCCATATTTCTTGGTACAACCTGGCAAGGATATCTAGGGCAGCATCTGTATGCGGAAATGTGCCTATTGGTAATCCATCAATTCCTAGGGTCTTGTTTTTTGTTGATTCCTTCAGAGGAACTTGAACTTCCTCCATCATCATTGTCTCTTAGTCATATGTTGTTTCATGAAATTCTTCTGAGCCTGTTCTTTGTGGTAAAGTGAAACTCTGTATTCCTTCCATCTTCTTTTTTTAAAAAAAAATTTATTAATTTTAATGAACATTTATAGACATTTTTGGATTTCCATTCATTCATTGTTGCACTTGCCTCGTTGCCCACCCTTCCCCCCACCCCAGTTCGCTCCTCTTTTTGAAAAGTAAAATAAAAATGTTTTCATTGGTATACAATCTCCCTGTACCTTCCCACCACCACCCTGAGTACACTCCATTATGCAACCTTAATTCAGGACTCTTGTGATAACCATAACATCCTATCATATATCACTTTTAAACTGTTCTCCCTCTCATCTGTTTCAATGCAGTATACATAATTTATCCAGTTTTTCTTAGTCTTACCCCAACCCTGATATCAGTCTCATTCTACAACAATGGCACCATGCAGTATTTGTCCTTTGTGACTGAGATATTTCACTCAGCATAGTGTCCTCCAGGTCACCCATTTTGAATAATATTGCATGAGTTCCTTGTTTTTCAATGTGACATAGTATTCCATTGTGTGAATATACCAGAGCTTCTCTATCTATTCGTTTGTTGATAGGCAGTTGGGTTGTTTCCAACTTCTTACTATTGTGAACAAAGCCGCAATAAACATGGATGTGCATAGAGCTGCTTGGATGTCTTTTATGGTCTCTTTAGGGTATATTTCCATCTTCTTTTGCAGTTTCCTGGATCATTCAATACTC
Source organism: Elephantulus edwardii (assembly GCF_000299155.1). Classification (NCBI taxonomy): domain Eukaryota; kingdom Metazoa; phylum Chordata; class Mammalia; order Macroscelidea; family Macroscelididae; genus Elephantulus; species Elephantulus edwardii. The sequence goes on along the minus strand of NW_006399886.1, from coordinate 3,335,618 downwards.
TGCTCCAGGTATTCTTAAATATTACAACTGAGACTTGCTTGTTCCTCAGTTCTTTCAAATTAAGAAATGTAGAGTTAGTTTACCCCTTTAGATTATCTGATTCCAGATATTTTCACATTTCACTATAACGCTTTACTTTGTGTTCCCAAGTCGTCCTTTGAAATCTTCTGTTCAGCTCCTTGACTCATGATTTCTTCCTTTGCTTTAGCTTTTTGGCACTCTAGTGCAATATTCAGAGTCTCTTCTGACACTTCTTGGTCTTTTCTTCTTCTTGCATCTTTGTAATGAACTTTTGCAGTCTTCTTGGATGATATTTTTGATATCCTCCCACAAGTCATCTTATCTTCACTCATGAGTGTTCAAAACCTTAAACCAGTCTTGAGATAACTTTTAAATGTGGACGGAGTATGTTCAAATTTTGTTTCTTTTGTGTTTTCCTTAGCTTCAATTTGAACTTGCATGTACGTAGTTGATGATATGTTCCACAATCAGCACCTAGTCTCATTTTTACAGCTGATATTGAACTTATGCAACAATTCTTTCTATACAGTTGTAATAAATATTATTCCTTTTCAGACCATCAGGTGATGTCCATAGGTATAGTCATCATTTGTGCTTCTTTTAAAATGTATTTGCAATGACTAAATCATTGATTACACACACACACACACACACACACACACACACACACACCCCCAAAAAGCAACAAACTGTGCAACTCCTATTCTTCATTAATAAGGCATATTTCAGCTAACTCAAATGTTTTCTCTGAAATTGTGAGACAAATTTCAATATGACTTAACTGTAAATATGTCTATTATTTAAGTTTAGTCAATGTACCTATGAAGGAGTACACTTTCCAAAGGCCAGGTACAAGGGGTTTTTTGAAAATAAAAAACCTTCCTATTTAGTTGGAACTCTATTGCAATTTTCACAATTTAGCTGATATTATAATCGTAATATATCTTAGTGAAGGAGCTCTGGTGGCCTAGCGGTAAAGAGTAGTACTGCCCACTCAAATGCACACGGTTTGAATCTACCTTCTGCTTTAAAGAAGAAAGATGAACCATCTTCTCCTGTGTGATTAACTGCTTTCAAAAAGTTACTGGAGGGTCATCTAAGAGTCAGTTCCATATTGACTGTATACAACAGCCACAATCTATTTAATTAGCTGTCTATTGGTAAAAGTTCATTAAAGTTGCCATTATTATGCTTCAAAATACAATATTAGAGACAAATTTCAGAATTCCTTGTCAGGAATAGAAGATTTAGTTATACAACCATTGATTTCTTTTTATTTCCTATTATAATACTAAAATTAATCTTTAGGCCCACTATTTCTTCTTCGTGGTAGATACTACAGAAGCTACTATATTTTTATTGGGGGGAAATAATTAAAATGAAATAAAAATAATCTCTCAATATATAAGACATACAAGACAACCAAACAATTATGAAAGATTAATGAAGTATGTGTAAAATCAGAATTAAATAAAAACATAAACATTATGACAATAAGCATTTGAGTTTAAGTCCATAGATTCTATTAACATTGATTGGAGACATTTAAAAAAGAAAGGTGATAATAGGAAAGAAAAACCTAAGAATAGAGAAAATGGGACCTGTAGAAACCATTTGATTTGGCGAACACATTAAGCAACACAGTGTGCTCTTGCTGTGACTCTGTGATTATTTTTCTTTTACAAAGATAATAACCTAAGGTGATTTCCATTTCCTGGCAAACCATTGAATCACAGAACTAATGATATTGAGTAGAGCAGTAAAGAGTGCATTAAATGCTGGAGTTGGCAAACAAGATTAATTTTACTAGATGCTCTATTTAATTGTGTGTGCGCTTAAACTTTTATTACATCTAAGACTTAATTTGTTCATTTAAAAACGTGGATAAAAATAGTGTGTGATTGCACAGTTGTGGAGAGAATGAAATGTAAGGCTATGTATAAGGCTCAAAAATGTAGTAAATACCCTTTATCTTTCTAAAAACTGTATATAAAAATTAGAGATAAATATTGCCTTCTTGTATTTGTAAATCTGCACATAAAGATAAATTGTGCTACTCATCGCCACAATAGTATTCATGTACGTATAACAGTGATTGTTATTGAGCAAACATCCAGCACCATTCTAGTTCATCTATCCAGGAGCTGAGATATTCCATGAAAGACAATCGTGTGCATCTCTTTCTAATTTCTTATTAAGTGATTCTCATTGAACTTGAAATCCGAGCTTTTAATTCTCATCTAATTGCTGCAGAAGGTCAAAGACTGCAGTCTTCAATAATGTTTGAAGCTCAACATCATGAAAACAAGGATTTTCACCACTGGGCTTATTGACAGCATGATGGTAAAGAAATTGAAATTAACAACTTTTGTTTGTTTGGCTCCACAATCAACACTCTTATTACCAGTAGGCAGGAAATCAAAAGATGAAGTGCATTGGGAAAATCTGTTGTCAGAGACCCCTCTAGATTACAGAAGAACAAAGATGTGAAACTGGAGACTAAGGTGTGCCTGATCCAGGCCATGGTCTTTGCTATTAGTTGGTATGCATCAGAGAGCTGGAAAATGACCAGAGATGAAAGAAGGAGAATTGATGTCTTTGAGTTTTGGTGCTGGAGAAGAGTATTGGACTGCTAGGAGAGCAAACAGGTTTTACCTGGAGAAGGTGAAAACAGGCTGCTCCTTAGAGGCAAGGATTCCAAAGCTCTGTTTGACATATTTGGGGCATGTTGAAAGGAGGGACCAGTCTTTGGAGAGAGACATCATGCTTGGGAGGATGGAGGGACAGAGCAAGAGAAGAAGACCCTGGATGAGTTGGATGACTCAGTATCTGGGGTAATGAGCATAGGTGTGTCAGAGACAATAAGGTTAGCTAAGGATAGAACAAGGTTCAGAACCTAGAGTTCTTTGAGTTGCACATGACTCCCTGGCACATAACAACTATATCAACCCACCAGTGCCTCAACTGGGGAAAGATGGACACTTTCCTCTATTCACACCATTATTTGAAATCAACCCCTGTTTAGTAAGTTTGAGAAATTTTGGAGTTTTGCTGGTTTTTTATGGGTTTTCGGGGTTTTATTTTTAAAGAGCTTTTTATTAAATATTTACCAGCATAGCGTTGACTTAAGTCTCTCATTCTAATCATTGTATGACATGTTGTTGTTATGTGCCATCGAGTTGCTTGCAACTCATAGCGACCCTGTGTACAAGAGCCCTAAACCCTGCTCTATCCTGTGCCAACCACACTGTCTCTGATACACCCACTCCAACTGCCCCAATCACTGATTCAATTCATCTCACGGAGGATCTTCCTCTCTTGCGCTGTCCCATCAACCTCTCAAACATGATGTCCCTCTCCAAAAACTGATCCCTCCTTGCAACATGTCCAAAGTATGTCAGACAAA
>NW_006399886.1:3330950-3332091 GCF_000299155.1 Elephantulus edwardii | reverse complement strand
CCACAAAATCTCTGTAGATGTTCATTGAAATGAAAAATAAGCAACCTAAATTAAAAAAGAAACAAACAAAAAAACTAAACCTAAAACAAAACAAAACAAAACAAAACAAAACAAAACAAAACAAAACAAAACAAAACAAAAAACTATAATCCAGAGAGTTGTGCTGGCCCAGTTGCTAGGAGCTGTGCTGCAATCTCAAAGGTACACGGTTTGAAACCACCAGCTGCACTGCAGGAGGATGGGCACTCTTCTCTTGGGCAGCTATGGGACAATCCCAATTGTACGGTACACAACAACAGCAAGCAGGCACTATATCCTATTTTCAAATTTAGCTCACTGCCATGAGGTGAGCCAGCCATGAAGGTTCCCCTGAGGAGTTTCCAAGGCTGTAAACTGCACAGGAAATTACTCGTCTCTATCCTGCAGAGCTGCTGGTGGATATGAATTACCACAGAGGTGTGGCCTTTACATTAGCAGCACAATTACCGATGAACCAGTTCACCTCTATCCTATAGTCACAATTAGTCGAATCATCTCACTGGTAAAGGTATTTTATACGTATGTGTGTGTGCATGTGCATGTGTGTACATGAGATTATGTATGTGTGTATAGTAACATTCAAATATCTAATGTAATATTACTATATGTACACACGTATACTATATTTAAAAAAAATGGAGTATGTTCAATGTTTGAAATAGAAACACAACTTGTGATTATAATTTCTGAGTTGAAGCTACTAAAAAATAATTTTTCAAAAGAAATAAATAAGGCTTTCCTAAAACGACTAACAATAAAAAAAGGTATTTGTGATGAATAAATAATTGAACATACAAATTCAGTTGTTCTGTATCATCCTTTTTTCTGTCACCAAGTCTACTTTCTGACAACCATTCCTTCTTCATTGTTTCCAACTTTTGACTTCCAGTCACCAATTATTATTAAAGCATTTTGATTGCATGTTTAGTCAACATTAGTCAGCAAAATTTGGTAAAAATATTCTATTTCCTCTTCTTTGTCTTTAGCTGTGTGAGGCAGATTGGCAATCACTGTCCATAAGATTTACATCCTCAAATAATGACTGTCTAGGTAGGTAGGTAGGTAGATTTGAGATATATATATATAAAATCTGGAGATAGAT
>NW_006399886.1:3322949-3325817 GCF_000299155.1 Elephantulus edwardii | reverse complement strand
GGTATATTCAACAGTCTTCTCCAGCAGCACAGTTCAAAGGCATCAATTCTCTTTTTATCATTCTTAGTCACTGTCCAGCTCTCCTATGAATAACACGCAATTGCAAAGACTATGGTCCAGATCAGGCGCACCTCAGTCTCTAGCCTGATGCCATTGCTCTTCAGTACTCTGGAGAGGTCCTTGACAGATAACTTTCCCAGTGCAATTCATCTCTTGATTTCCTAGCTGCTGGTACCAAGAGTGTTGACTATGGAACCAAGAAAACTAAAACTGTTAAAATTTCAATCTCTTCACGGTCTGTAATGATGATGCCAATTGGCCCACTGGTGAGAATCTATGTTTTCTAATGTTGACCTTCAATCCATATTGATGGCTGCAGTCTTTGACCTTCTGCAGTAAGAGCTTCACTTACTTCTCAGTTTTGGCAATAGGATTGTGCAATCTGCATAACACAAGATGTTGATGAATCTTCCACCAATCTTGATGCCACATTCCTCCTCATATAGCCCGGTATCCTGGATGGTCTGTTCTGCATACAGATTGAAAAAGTATGGAGACAGAATCCCTGGAGGACACCCTTCCTGATTTTGAACGATGTAGTGTCTCTTTGCTCTGTTCTGATGACTGCCTCTTGGTTCAAGTATAGGTTTTGCATAAGCACAATCAAGTGTTCTGGGATTCCCATTTTCCTCAGGGTCAACCACAGTTTGTTGTTATCCACAGAGTCAAAGGCCTTTGCATAGTCAATGAAACACAGCTAGACATTCCTCTCGTACTCACATACAAGGAAATCCAGTAAATACCACTATCATTCAAATATGCGAATTGACAACTATAGCCAAAGAGGAGGAAATAGAGGATTTCTGCAAACTTCTGCAGTAAGAAATCGATTAAACATGCAATCAAGATTCGTTGATAATAATGGGTGATTGGAGAGCAAAAGTTGGGAACAGAGAAGAAGCATCAGTAGCTGGAAAACATGGACTTGGTGACAGAAATGAAGCTGGAGATGGAATGATAGAATTCTGCACATTCAATGATTTATTCATTGCAAATACCCTTTATAAGAAACACAAACACAGGCTTTACATATGGATTTCACCTTGTGGTGTGCAGAGGAATCAAATCAGTTACATCTGTGGAAAAAAATCACTGGAGAAGCTCAATATCAGCTGTGAAAACCAGGCCAGGTGCTGATTGTGGAACAGATCACCAACTATTCATATGCAAGTTCAAGCTGAAGCTAAAGAAAATAACATAAAGTCCACAGGAACCAAAATTTGACCTTAAGTCTATCACACTCGAATTTCAAAACCATCTCAGGAACAGGTTTGAGGCCTTAAACACCAATGAGCATAGACCAAATGCGCTGTGGGAGGATATCAAGAATATTGTCCACGAAGAATACAAAAGATTATTACAAAGGCAGAAGAGGAAGAAAAGACCAAGATTGATGTCAGATGAGACTCTGAATATTGTATTAGAGGACTGAGAAGCCAAATTAAAAAGCTAAACAGAAAATTTCAAAGGGCAGTTCGTGATGACAAAGCAAGGTATTATAATGAAATGTGCAAAGAGCTGTAATCATAAAGTAAAAAAGTCTGCATTTGCTCAGTATTTCAAAATGAAGGTGAAGGAATTGAAAACCATGAGTGGCAATACTTAAGGATACTTTGGTCAGAACTTTAAATAATATAAGAAGCATTAAAAAAAGATAGAAGGAGTATATAGAGTCACTGTACCAGACAGAATTGGCTGACACAGAAGAATTTCATGGATAAATATACGAGCAAGAGCCTGTGGTGATGAAAGAGGAAGTTCAAACTGCTCTGAAAGAATTGGTGAAAAATAAGGCTCCAGGAGTTGATGGCATACCAATTGACATATTTCAACAAACAGACACTGTCCTGGATGTGCTCACTAAGTTGTGCCAAGAAATCTGGAGGACAATTACCTGGCCAACTGACTGGAAGAGATCGATATTTGTTGTCATTACAAAGAAGGGTGATTGAACAGAGTGCGGAAATTGTCAAACATTATAATTAATATCACATACAAGCAAGATTCTGCTGAAAATTATCCAAAATTGACTGGAGCAACAGAGAACTGCCAGATGTGCAGGCTGGGTTTAAAAGAGGCCATGGTACTAGATATTATAGTTAATGTTAGATGGATGTTGGTAGAAGGCAGAGAGTACCAGATGTGAAGATTAGAGCTCTTCTATTCTGTGATTTCATATAAAAATTAGTAAATCACGTTGTTCACCAAGGAAGAACAGAACCCAGTTTAGGCCAAGAAAGAAAGTTTATTGAGGGTGAAAATGCTAGGCTGACTCCAAATCAGAAAGCAGCCCCCACCTAAAGTTAGAGTGAAGATATAAATTGTGTTGCAGAGAAAGTAGGCAGGGGCGTTTTAGACAACTGCTTGTTACGAGAAAAAGAAGCAGATTAGGGATTGTAGAGAGTTATTTCTGGGAAAGGGAGGAGGAATAGTTTTATGACCCTAAAAGATAAATAGAATTGCAGCTGCTGCTTCATTTGACTTGTTTGTTTCTATGATTGTTCTGTGAAAAGAATGGAGAGCAGCTCCACAGCCCTAACAATTAATTGGCCAGTATGATGATGTTGTTATTGTTATGTGCCATTGAATCAATTGCAACTCACAGCAACGCTGTGTGCAACAGATCTGCACTCTACTCTATTATGAACTAACCTTACTGTCTCTGACACACTTACAGCCATTAACGTAGTCACTGAGTCAATCCATCTCATTGAGGGTCTTCTTCCTCTGTTGTGCTATCTTTCCAACATCTCCAATGACTGGCCCCTCTTTGCAACAAACTCAAAATATATCAGATGAAGCTTGAAA
>NW_006399886.1:3321176-3322409 GCF_000299155.1 Elephantulus edwardii | reverse complement strand
GAAAGCATCAATTCTCTTTTGATCATCTCTAGTCATTGTCCAGCTCTCTGGCACACAGCAAGTAATTGTAAAGAACATTGGATTAGGTTGGATTAGGCACACCATAGTCTTCAGACTGATGTCGTTGTTCTTCAGCACACTGGAGAGATCCCTGACAGCAGACATTTCAATGCAATTCATCTTTTAGTTTCCTGGCTACTGATACCAAGAATATTGATTGTGGAGGAAGCAAACTGAAGCTGTTAACCATCTCAATATCTTCACCATCTATCATGATGCTGACAATGTGGTGGTACTCAGTTAAATTTTGTGAACTTAAATGTGTTTTATCTTTTTATTTTATTAAAGATGATAAATACTAATGCTATTAAGGATGATTTTTTAAATCAGGCTGAAATAAAGAAAATACAACACCAAATACTTAAATGAAATATTTCAGAAAATATTTCCTTTGAACTGATTGCTGTAATGTATTATTTCACCTGGCAAATAAGAACACAGCCATGGTCAGAGATATATTCTATGCCTTTAGAATTAGAGGTTAATACTTGCAAACACCAAGAGCACATAGCTATTTATTAGCTTATAATAAATGTGTGGGAGGGAAAAAGGGGTATTAAGTACTTTAAATCTCATACGGTATCATTTTTCTTAGGAGGAGTGATGAGGCAGGTGCATAGAACGAAGGCTGAACAAGAATGATGCTAGCTCAAAGATAGATATAATGAAACAAATGTTATTATGGAAAAATGGCTATTAAGATCCTCTTAATTAGCCTGTCATTTTGTATTTATCATCATAATGTTTGTTTTACAATGCTTTATTAAATCTGGCTTTATGACAAACAGTCTGCTGGCAATGCATCCTGCTGTGCAGCATATGGTGTGACACCTAATGAATATTAATGCTGTAAAGTATAAATGGTCTTCAGGGATGGTGCTGATGGCTGGGAAACTCCTCCTCATGGCATTATTATTTGGAAAAGTTAACTTACATGTTTCTCATCAGTTTTATCATTTTCTACTGTTTTGACTATCAAGCATTAAACCCTCAATGAAAAGTTGAAAGCATTTACATTTTAATAAGAATATGCTTACTTTTCTTCTTATAAGTATTTACTGGCCAACATTGTCTTAAATTTAATAACAGTAAACATGAAATTTAAAAATGTATATGCTCTACTGATTACAATACATTTCTCTGTCCCTGGCCCAAAATACAATTTTGAGTAAT
>NW_006399886.1:3271662-3316943 GCF_000299155.1 Elephantulus edwardii | reverse complement strand
ATCAGAATCTCCTTAATTTATTATGGCTGTCTATCTTTGAAATTATCTAAGTGTAATTTCTAGTAATATGCACTTTTCTGTCATCTCAGAGTGTGAATTTAAGTGCGTTTACATTTTTGTTGTTCTCTTCATTAATACTCGGTAAAAAAATTCTCCCATTGTCATAGGTAGTTAGCTGGACTGGGTAAATGACAAGTAACAGTGAAATTATAATGCCTAAATTGTAGCCATTAGGGCTACAATTTGTAACCACTGGAATTTTGATGGCCACTATAGACTATAGAAATTTATATGGTTAACCCAGGGGCCACACTTCAGTTCACATCCACAAGCACCTCTGAGGAAGGTAGACAAAGCTATCTCCTTCTCTGTGATGGAAAGCCTTAGAATCCCAATACAGGGTCACTGATGAATCCATGTTTACTTGAAGGCAATTAACTTTCAGTTCTATAAAAACATTGTGACACTAGAGAAGTTATACCCCTTACTGAATTGTAGTTAAAAAGATACCCTTTTCCCACCTATGCATTTTGGTTATCCTTTTAGTGTCAGTGCTTTTTTTCATCCAGTCATTAAGGTTTAATTGCTATCATATGCTCATTTCACCACTGGTATTATGATGGGGATTATTCCCTCGGAATCTTTACGTAGAATAGGCAATAAATATAAGAAGGCATTTCCCCCCCTATTTTATATTGGAACCACATGATCCTATCAATTGATGCAGAAAAGGCCTTTGACAAAACCCAACACCATCTCTGATTAAAATATTCAACAAAATAGGAATAGAAAGGAATTTCCTCAACATAGTAAAAAGTATATATGCATATCTAAGAGCCAACACTTTTCTCAATGGAGAGAGATTAAAAGCATTCCCTTTGAAAACAGGAACTAGGCAAGGATGCCTACTATCACCTTTCCAATGTAATATTGTATTGGAAGTCTTAGTGATAGCAATAAGACAAGAAAGAAGTCTCTAGATTGGAAAGGAAGAGGTATAATTATCTCTCTATGCAGATGATATGATAATATACTTAGAAAACTCTAGACTCAGCAAGAAAAGTACTAGATATAGTTAACCAATTCAGCAAAGTGGCAAGATACAAGATGAACATACAAAAAATCATCTGGATTTCTCTACAGTGACAAAGAGAATATGAAACTGGAGCTAAGAAAAACAATACTCAAATGTCCATCACAATAGCTAAGCACAAGATTAAATACTTGGTAGTAAATTAACTAGAAGCACAAAGGACCTATTCAAAGAAAATTTCAAAACATTAGTACAAAAAACAAAAAACGACCTGAAGAAATGGAAGAATATACCATGCTCTTGGATAGGAAGACTCAATTTTATGGCAATGACAATTGTACCAAAGGCAATTTACAAGTTCAATACAATCCCAATACAAATACTAATTACATTCTTCAAATGAGATGAAAGAAAGCAATTTCCAATTTCATCTGGAAAGGAAAGAGACCCTGAATAGGCAAAACATTCCTTAAAAAGAGAAACAAGGTAGGAGGCATCTCACTCCCTGATTTCAAATCCTGCTACACAGCTGTGTTGATCAAGATGGCATGGTATTGGTACAATGACAGACACATAGATCAATGGAATAGAATTGAGAACCCAGAAATCAGCCCATCTATATATGGTCAACTGATTTTTAACAAGGAGATGAAATCAGTTAAGTGGGGAAACGACAGCCTTTTTAACAAATGGTGTTGGCAAAATTGGAAAACTATCTGCAGAAAACTCAAGCAAGACCCACCCCTCACACCATGCACAAAAACTAACTCTAAGTGGCTTAAGGACATTACAGTAAAACCAAGGACTATAAAATTCATTAGAGAAAAGCTTAGAAGAACCCTAGAAGCCCTAATCTACATGAACAGTCTTCAAGCATCCTGAAAAACCTACAATCAGGATAGCATAAATAGATTAATTGGATCTTCTAAGAATCCCTATGGACATTAAAATCCTCTCCAGTAGGGTAAAAATGAAAGCCATAGACTGGGAAAAAATATTGGTAACGACATGTGTGATAAGGGACTTACATCTAGAATTTATAAAATACTCGAGCACCACAATAAGGTAAACAACCCAACTGAAAAATTGTCACAGGATTTCAACAGACACTTCACCAAAGAACACATTCAGAAGGTGAACAAACACATGAAGAAATGTTGAAAATTCCTACCTTTAAGAGAGATATAAATCAAAACAACTATGAGATATCACCTCACTCCAATAACAATAGCAAAATTCAACAGAGCAGCAAACAACAAATGCTGGCGAGGTTGTGGAGAAACTGGAACCCTTATTCATTGTTGACAGGAGTGTAAAATGATGTAACCACTCTGGAAGGCAGTAAGGCGTTTTCTCAAAAAGTTGGAAATAGAAATAACATTTGATTCAGTAATTCCACTTCTGGGAATATCCTCTATAGAAATCAAAACTGCCATGCAAACATATATGCAAACTCATATTTATTGCTGCTTTGTTCACAATAGCAAAGAGACGGAAACAACCCAAGCACCCATCAACAAACAAATGAATAGAGAAACTGTGGTATATTCACACAATAGAATTCTATGCAGCACTGAAAAACAAGAAACTCATGAAATATTATACAAAATGGGTGATCCTGGAGGATATTATGCTGAGTGAAATACCTCAGTAACAAAAGGACAAATAGTGAATAATGCCACTGTTATAAAACAGAAGTGACATGGGGGTTGGGAGGAAACTAAGAAAAGAGGGGATGAATAATATACACTGCACTGAAACAGATGAGGAATAGAACTGCTTAAAAGGAATATATGATTAGGTATTATTTGCATGACACTGGTACAGCATTAGGATTGCATAGCAAAGTGGACTGAGAATGATTGTTCAACAATGAAAAAGGTGTTTTTCTTTTTCTTTTTTTTCTTTTGTTTTTTTTTTTTTTCAAGAGAAAAGTGAACTTGAGTCGGGTAGGCAGGGAGGAAATTGTGTGACAATGAATGAACAGAAATCCATGTTCTCTTTAAATTTTTATTACAACTTCAATTTAATAAAATAGTCAAGAGATAAGAAAAATTTCCCAAATATCCGTAAATTGTTAAACGAATAAACAAGACATGGCGTATGCACACGGTGTAATACTTCTCACAGCTTGTAGGCCAAATGTAGATGAACCTAGAAAGTGCTCTGTTAAGTGAGTCAGGCGATTTCAAAAGGAAATGTAATGCCATAATCTCGCTTGTATACATACAGAAAAATCATTAACTGTTAAAAATCATTAGCAGTTGGTAACTAGTAGAGAGGGTGAACTGAGGAGTTTTTAGTTAGGATTATTGAGTCTATATGAATTGTAATGGAATGATTTGTCCACAAAAAACAAAATACCAGGTAAAATGGAGTACACTGGCTTCAGGACCAGTTATGAAGAAGGACTCAACTATTTTGATGGTATGCTTTCATTCTATCTTGTAAAGGTTATTCCTTCTTTGTATAAATCAAATTCTTCCATACTGAAGTGTGAGGTCTGACAGTTCCTTTTATGTATACTTCTCCTTTCACTATATGAGAAGAACTATCTCTCTTTTCTAAGTGGAAATTTCAACATCTCTTAAGAAAGTATTTTATTGACATGATTTTGATTAATAATAAATATGGCTAGCCAATAATAGTCACAGGGTAGGAATTATAGCACATCAGCTATTACTCAAAGCATACAGTTGACATGGTGAGGAGGTTATGAGCAAGAATAGAAAAGTTGCCCAAAATATGGTATGGTCATACATTTCACCTCTATATACACCTTCCAGTTCATTATAAAATTCCTCATAAATTATGTAAATTATTAAGGTGTCTAGATATTTCTAAAAAACTGTTTATGTTTAATTATAAATGGAAAACATATTAACAGGTTCTGAGCAACAGGAAGTCTGTATCATGGATGCACACTTTGAAAACCCATTGTGGGTATAATTTTCTTTTTAAGTGGGCATGTGATATCCTTCCACCTGGGAATAATTTACTCTTTAATAAGTAAAATCTGTCACATAGTGAGCATTGCTACCTGTTTCTAGGCAAACTTTTTACAGCTTTAGACATTGTACAATACTTATTTTTAGAATAACAACATAAAATAACCTCTATCTATTTGTAAGTGAGAAAATTTAGGCTTAAGAGGCTTGATAACTTGCCAGTGTCAAACAGTTAATATACAAAAGTTAGGATTTAAACCCAATAAATCCAAAGCCTCCTTAATCATCCACTATAGGATATTTAGTTGTGAAATTAAATATCCTTTGTGTGCTTTTAAAACCTAAGAACTTAGCTATAAAAGACTTAACTGTTTTATTTAAAAAAAAAGAACTACAAAATGTGAACTTACATAACATGAAGTGTGTAAGAAAAAAAAATCATAGTTGCTATACTAATGAATTTTTCTGTTACAGATTCATCATATTACTAATGGGAGTAAAGCCTAAAACTATAAAGTTCATCAGAGATAAATTAGGATCAATCTTAGATGGCCTGGTCTATGTATGGTATAAACAGACTACTAAAAACAGTCATAAATGCTCACACTGGAGAGGACAAAATTGATGAATTGTACAGTCTAAAGATTAAATTACTATTGCCTAAAAAAATTTTTCCAACACAGTGAAAAGAAAACTTGCTGACTGGGACAAAACATTTGACCATACCATTTCAGACAAGAGTCTCATATCAAAGTTTGCAAAATCTTATAGGGCCTCCACAACAAAAAGACTGCTAAGACAATTACAATATGGACAAAAACAATGGAAAGACTTTTCACAGAGGAAGATATTCAAATGGCCAAAAGACACATGAAGAAATGCTCCAAATCACTGACAAAAGAGAGATACAAATCAAAACCACAATGAGGTACCATCTTATTCCAGTAGCAGTGACAAAGTTTAACAGGCTAGCAAGTAGTAAATGTTTTGTTGGTCAGATTGTGAAATGATATAACCACTCTGGAAGGCAATTTGGCAATTCCTCAAAAGGCTGAACATAGAAATTCTGTATCACTCAGCCAACCCACTTCTTGGAATGTACCCTGAAAAAATGAGAACTGAGGCACAAATGGAGACTTGTACACCAAATTTCACAACAGTGTTATTCACCATCACAAGGACAGGGAAAATGTCCAACTACAACAGAATGACCTGAGAAATTATGATTGAAATATCATAATATCTAAATTGAAATATCAGTGATGGAATACTACACAGCACGTAGGAGCAATGATTTTATAAATTATTATCTAACGAGAGGGACTGGAGAACATTAAGTGAACACAGTCCCATAATGACAAATATTGTACAAGATCATTATTGTACATTATTGTAGAAAGAGTATGAGGATCCAAGGCTGGAGGAGGAGTGGGGCAGAGGGCAAAGGATGGGCAGGAGGGAGGATTGCACAATTTGATGGATTGAGGGAGGCTGGAAGATCTGGTGTGACATACAATGTATATGAACTTTGTAAATAAACTAGTATTCATAAAACAAAACCCAAACAAATACAATGTATGAAATGAGAATAGAGGATTGTGTGAAGCACAATGGATAGGAACACAATGTATACAAATGTATTAAAATCAATATAAAATTAAAATAATTAAATAAAAAAGGAAAAAATAATACCAGAACGATGTCTATTTGTGCTTTGTTGACTATGCAAAGGCATTTGTCTTTGTGGATCATAACAAGTTGTAGTTGACATTGAGAAGAATGGGAGTTCCAGAACACTTAATTCTGCTCATGTGAAACCTATACCTGGACCAGGAAGCTGTTGTATGAACAGAGCTGTGGAACACTGCATGATTTAAAATTAAGAAGGGAGTGAATAAGGGTTATATTCTCTCTCCATACCCTATTTAATCTGTATGTTTATAACACTTTTAGAGAAGCTGGACTTTATGAAGAGGAATGTGGCATCAGGATTGACGGGAGAGTTATAAATAACCTAACTTAGGCAAATAAAACAACCTTGCTTGATGAAAGTGAGGAGGACTTGAAGCAGTTGATCAAGAAATGCAGACTTCTGTATGTTAAAAAACAAAGATTCTTACCACTGGACCTATAGAAAACATCACGATGGATAGAAAAGAGATTAAAATGGTCAACAAATTCATCTTACTTGGATACATGATTAACACCCTCGGTACTAGCAGTCAGAAAATAAGGAGATGACTTGTACCAGAAAAATCTGCCATTAGGGACCTCTCCAAATTATTGAGGAGTACTGATATCAATTTGAGGACTAAGGTTTGCCTGAGTCAGGCAATAATCTTTCTGATAACTTGGTATCCATCTAAAAGCTAGAGAGTGACTAAGGATGATAAAAGAATTGATGCCTTTGAGCTGTGGTGTTGGAGAAGAGCACTGAACTTCCATGGACTACCAATAGAACAAACAAATATATCTTGGAGTTGGTGCAGCTGGAGTGCTCTTTGGAGGCAAGAATAATGAGACGTTATCTCTTATACTTTGGACATGTTTCTAGGAGGGGCAGTTCCTTGGAGAAGGATATAATGCTAAGAAGGGTAGAAGGTTGGCAAAAGAGAGAAAGACCCTCAACTATGTGGATTGATGTGGTGATTACAGCAATGGGCTCTTGTGTGTTAGGAAGTGTAAGGATGACACAGGATAGAACACGGTTCAGACCATTTGTTCATAGGGTAGCTATGAGTTATACTTGACTCAGTGGAACATAACATAAAAAAATGTATTAACTATATTGTAGCAAGTGTAGAGAAAGAAGAATCACTATTATGAAGCTATTGCAATTGTCTGTGGAAGGCATGATAATTAATTATGGCAAGGTGATGAACAAATGTAACTCTTTCAGTGCAAAAGTTGTATAGTAGAAAGATTACTTTTACAAGAAAAAGCCAGGAAAAGATAGGGTAGGAAGAACATTTCTGCCATAAACGTCCAAGTCAAGAGCAGAATGAGTAAATGAATTGAAGATTAAATTTAACATCTACTCAGGCATGGAAGACTAATTTAAATTGATTCATAGCTGATCATACCATGGGTTTTGTGAGACTGTAAATTGCATGAGAAAAGATTTCTAATCTCTCTCTCATGGAACAGTGGGAGGACTTGAAAGTTGCAGAGAGGCACAGTGGTTGGGTTAGCAGGATAACTCATTGTGGGCTATACCACGAGAGTTCTGTAACCATCACTTAGTGTTGTTCACTGCCATTGATTCAATTGTGACTTATTGTGAGCCTATGAACAACAGATATAAACACTGCCTATCTTATGTTACTCTTATCATCCCAAATACACTTGAGCCAATTTCACAGACACTAAATTAATCCATCTAATTATGGGTCTTCTCCTTCATTAATTATATACTATTTCAAGTATGTCCCTCTCTTTACAAGAAATAGTCTTTCTTAACAACATGTCTAAAATATGTAGGATGAAACTTCACTTTCTTTGCCTCCAAGGAACACTCTGCCTGCCCTTTGTTTCTCCAAGATGTATCTGTTCTTTTGGAAGTACGTGCTATAATCAGTACTCCTTTCCAACATGACAGCTTAAGAGCATTCTTTGTTCATTGCCCAGCTCTCAAATGCATAGCAGGTGATTGGAAGGACTGTGGCTTGTATCATGCATACCTTAGTATTTAAACTAGCATCATTGCTCTTTAGGACTTTGGGAAGATCCCTGACACTATATTTTCCCCAATGCTATCTCTTGATGGCTGGTACCAAGAGTGTTATCTGCGGATTCAAGTAAAATGAAATTGTTGACAATTTCAATCTTTTATCCATCTATCTTGATGCTGTCTATTGGCTCAGTGATGAGGATGTTTGTTTTCTTGATGTTGAGATGTAATTCTTATTGAAGGCTATAGTCCTTGATCCTCTGCAGCAAACACCTTAAGTCCTCCTCACTTTGAGCAATCAAAGTTGTGTCAGCTGCCTATCTCATCAGATTGGTGATGAGTCTCCCTCCAATCCTGATGCCACCTTCATCTTCATAAAGTCCAAATTATTGAATGATTTTCTCAGCATACAGATTGAATAAACATGGAGAAAGAATACCGCCTTGACATACTTTGCTCCCAATTTTAAGTCATACAGTGTTCCCTTGTTTTGTTCAGAAAACAGCTTCTTGGTCTAAGTATAGGTTCTGAGTACAAGTAAGTATTCTGGAATTTCCATTTTTTCTCTCTCAAGATTAGTCATAGTTTGTTAAGATCCACACAGTCATATGCCTTTGCATAGTCAAGAAAATACAAATAGACATACTTTTGGTATTCTCTGTTTTAAGCCAAGGTCCATCAGACATCAAGAATGATTTCCACTATGCAACCTTAATTGTGGACTCTTGTGATAACCATAATACCCTATCATACATCGCTTTTAAATTATTCACTCCCTCATCTGTTTCAGTGCAGTATACACAATTTACCCAGTTTTTTTCAGTCTTACCCCAACCCTGATATCAATCCCATTTTACAACAGTGGCACGTGGTGGGGTGGGAGGTGTGTGGGTGGATTGTGTACCAGGGAAGGAGTATTTCTTTTACTTTTGAAAGAGAGGAGCGAACTTGGTGGGGGAAGTTAGGGGGGAGAGAAGTGCAGCAATGAATGAATGGAAATCCAAAATCTCTATAAATGCTCATTAAAATTATTTAAAAAAATAAAAAAAAAGAATGATTTCCCTAGTGCCATGACCTCTTCTAAATCCACCTTGAACTTCTGGAAGATCTCTATTAATTGTACTAGATGGTTTTGAATAATCTTCAGCAATATCTTGCTTCCGTGCAATATTAATGATTGTTGTTGTTAGGTGCTGTTGAGTCAAGTAGTACTCATAATTACATCATGAACAACAGATCCGAACCTTGTCCTATCCTATTTCAACCTCATGATCTCTGGTGTACTCAAGCTCATTGCTGCAGTTACTGTGTCAGTTCACCTGGATTAGGGTCTTCCTCTTCTTCACTGTCCTCACATTTTTCCAAATATGATCGCTTTCTCCAACAAATAGAATCTCATAGCAGCATGCCCAAAACATGTGAGACAAAGTAAGACCATCCTTGCCTCCTCACTACCTTTGCCCCCAAGGTGGACCCTGGTTGCATCTTCTCCAAGACACGTCCTTTTGTCAGTCTAATAGACAATCAATACTTCTCTCCAACACTATAGGCCATAAGTATAATTTCTTTTTCTACCATCCTTATTCATTGTTCAGCTCTCAGAAGTATGTCAAACGATTGAAAACACTGACGATAAGAAAGAGGTGGAAGCAATGCAAGTGTAATCAACGAATAGATAGAAAAACTATGGTATATCCACATAATTAAATACTACACAGCACTGGAAAATAAGGAACTAATAGAATAGTATACTACATGGTGAACCTGGAGGAAATTATGCTGAGTGAAATATCTCAATTACAAAAGGACAAAAACTGCATAACACCACTGTCATTAAAAAAGACTGATGTGGAAGGTTGGAGGAAACTAAGAAAAGAAGGGATAATGAACTCTGCACTAGAACAGATGAAAGAAAGAACTATTTACAAGGAATATATGATTAGGCATTATTTGTATAACAGTCCAGAGTAGGAGGTGCATAGAAGGTAGACTGAGGGAAGGGTGGGTGATAGGGAGGAAAATATGTAATAATGAATGAATAAAAATCAAACTGTTTTAGAAACTTTCATTAAAATCACAACTGTTTTAGTTTATATCTGTTTTTTAAAATATTTTTGATTAAATTTAATGAAAGTTTACAGAGACTTAGGGTTCCCAGTCATTCATTGTTGCACTTTTCTCCCTGCCCCACCCCTCCAATTCACCCCTCCTTGAAAAGTGAAAGAAAAACTCTTTCGTTGTTTTTTTTAAATTTTATTTTATTAATTTTAATGAACATTTGCAGAGATTTTGAATTTTCATTCATTCATTGTTGCACTTTTCTCTTTATCCCCCCTCCCTCCAGTTTGCTCCTCTCTTTGAAAAGCAAAAAGTAAACTTCTTTTTGGTATACAATCCCCCCAACCCCAGCCCACCCCTCCCTTGCCCCAAATCCCTCCCCCCAAGTCCACTCCACTGTGCAGCCTTCATTCTGGACATTCATGACAATAATACCCAATCATATATCCCTTAAAAACAAGGAATTCATGAAATATACAAAGTCTACAATGCTAGAGGACATTATGCTGAGTGGATTATCTCAGTTACAAAAGGATAAATATTGTATAGGGCCACGATTGTAAAACAGGACTGTAAAACACTACTGTAAAACAGGGATTGAGGGAAGACAGAGGAGGGGAGGAATGATGTATACGGGATTGAAACAGAGGCAGAAGACTGCTTAAAAAGTGCAACAATGAATGAATGGAAATCCAAAGTCTGTAAATTTTCATTAAAATTAATTTTTTAAAAAATCACAATATTTTAAAAATGAAAAAAGGATAAAGCTTAAAAAGATAAGACCCTTGCCTGAATCAAGCACATCTTAGTATTGAAACATCATTGTTCCTCATAATTTGGAAAGGTTTCTGACTTCAGACTTTCCCAGTGCGGTATGTCTCAGGATCTCCTGACGCTGGTACCAAGTGTATTGATAGTGGATTCAAGGAAGATTAAATTATTGACAGTTTCAATATTTTCTTTATCTGTTATAATGTAGCCTATTGGTCCAGTAGTAGGAATCTTTGTTTTCTTGACATTGAGATGTATTTTGAAGGCTGTAGTGTTTGATTTTCTGCTGTAATGTTTCAAGTCGTCATCACTTTCAGCAAATGAGATTGTTATCTGCATAATGAAGGTATTGATGAGTCTTCCTCCAATCTTGATGCCACATTCTTCTTCATGCAATCCAGCTTCTCCAATCATTTGTTCAGTATACAGATTGAATAGTTATGGTGAGAGGATAAAATCCTGATGCACAGCTTTTAAAATTATAATCATGTAGTATGTTCACTTACTCTGTTCACAAAACAGCTACGAGGTACGAGTTTCACACGAGGATAATTAACCATTCTGAAATTCCCATTTTTCTCAATGTTAGCTATAATTTTTAATAGCAACAGTCAAATACTTTTGCATAGTCAGCAAAGCACAAATAAACTTTCTTCTGGTATTCTTTGCTTTCAGGCAGAATCCACCTGACATCAGCATTTATATCCCTGATGCAACAGCCTCTTCTAAAACCCAGTTTGGACTTCTGGCAGTTCTTTGTCTATGAACTATTCTATCTGTATTTGAATTATCTTCAGCAATATTTTCCTTTCCATTATATTAATGATTTTTTTTATAATTTCCACATTATTTGGATCACCTTTCTTGGGGATAAGAACAAGTATGGATCTCTTCCACTTTTCTGCTAGGGAACTGTTGTCCAAATTTTCTCACACAGTGTAGTGAGCACTTTCAGAGTTGTATTTGTGATTTGAAATATAGCAGTTGATATCCTAGTGGTTTCTGGCATTTTGTTTTTGCCAATGCTTTCAGTGTAGCTTGAACTTTTTCCTTTCTTACCATTGGGGTTGATCATATGGTTGTTGTTGTTTGTTGTTGTATGCCGTCGAGTCGTTTACGACTCATAGCAACCCTATGCACAACAGCCCTAAACCCTGCTCTATTCTGCGCCAACAGCACTGCCTCTGACACACCCATCCCGATTACCCCAGTCACCGAATCAATCCATCTTATAGAGGGTCTTCCCCTTCTGCGCTGTCCCTCCACCCTCCCAAGCATGATGTCCCTCTCCAAGGACCCGTCCCTCCAGGCAACATGTCAGTGTTGGCCAGTTCTTTTCGGTAGGGTGATTTTATGTTCTATCTTCTTTTGATGCTTTTTAAATCATTTAACATTTTTCTCATAGCATCTGTAAGTATTGTAAACTTATGCTTGGTATTGTTTTTCAGTTCTATCATCTTGAGAAATGCTAAGCAAGTTCTTCCTTTTTTATTCAGTAATTCTAGGTCTATGCTATAATATTTCATTATAATAGTTTTCTTTATCTTCTTGAGCTGCCCTTTGAAATCTTCTGTTTAGCTCTTTTATGTCAACATCTCTTCCCTTTGTTTTGGCTTCTCAACATTCTAGTGCAATTTTCAGGGTCTCTTCTGACACCTATTTTGATTTTTTTTCTTCTTCCTCTCTCTTTGCAGTGACCTTGGATTATATCCTTGACATCATCCCACAACTTCTCTGGTCTTTTTATCTTTGGTGTCTAATGCTTAAGATGATTTTTAAATTCAGCTGAAATAGACTAAAGATTGCATTTTGGTTATTGTGGACTTATATTCATTTTTTCAACCTCAATTGATGTTTTACATAAAAAAAATCTATAATCCCCCAGTCAGCACTTGCCTGGTTTTGACTATTGATATTGAACTTCTCCAGTAATTCTTTCCATTGATGAAGTAAATATAATTCCTATATCATTCATATGGTGACATCCATGTGTAAAGTCCATTCTGTGATTGGGGTTTTGTGTGTGTGTGTGTTTGTGAAGAAAAAAATCATTGGACATAGAAAATGTAATCATTCTATTTCCTGCCTTATTTCTGTCACCAAATTTACACATTCCAAATACTCTTCCTTCTTGTTTCCAACTTTTGCCTTCCATGCACCAATTATGATTAATGTATCTTGATTGAATATTTGATCAATCAATATCAATCTGCAAAATTTTATAAAAATCTTCAGTTTCTTCCTCTTTGACTATAGCTGTTGGTGGGTATATTTGAATAATAGTTGTATTCATCAGGTATTCATCATCTGTATATGGATAATATACTAACACTAACAATATTGTACTCCAGGGTAGAACTTGAAATTATCCATTTAACTATAAATGTAGCATCATTTGTTCGTTATATGGAATATGACTGTCTGATTCATAGTGACCAAAGCCAATCCATCTTGTCTCACTCTAAAATATCAATGTTCATACATTCTATATATTTTTTTACAATTTCTAATTTTTCAACATTTATATTTCATGCATTTCTTGTTCCAACTATTAAAGAATGTTCAAAGCTGTTTTATCCTCATTTTGGTTGACTTCCAATCTAGGATCTACCTCTAATGTTAAAATTATCTGTGTTCTTCTATTGTTCATAAGGTTTTCACTGATCTGCTATTTCAAATATGGATGGCCAATCCTTTTTCCTAGTCTGTCTTAATCTGGGAGCATTGCTAAAACCTATCCATCATAGGTGCCCCTTCTGGCATTTGCAATATCCTTGGTAGAGGCTTTAGCATCAGATCATCAAAGAAGAAGGATTTTTTCATCCATTTCTGCTTTTTGGTCTGAGGGCCACAGATCAGGATGAGACATCGCTCTTTCTTGGGAGATAGTTCTGCTATGCCAGCCGTGTACCTTAAATTGAAGAGTAAAATGACACTCATGATTTTTAAAAAAATTCAGTAGTCTGTTGGATCATTTTTCTTGACAATAGTAACAAATATGGATCTCTTCTAGGCAGTTGTCCACCCATGTTACACACACTATGGCTATAGTGGCTGTGGTAGCAGTTCTTGACGTGTTAAGAAGTTAAGGAATTCAAAATATACTTTCAAAATGGAATGAAATAAATTCTATGTGCTTGTGTACAATGTTGCGATGAAATAATATCTGAATGTCTAACTTTAATAATTCAGCAGTTACTAAAATTTTACATAAACTAAAATCTTCAATGGGAACATGTTCTAGGTGTTAAGTTTTGTTAGTAATTGTATAAGATGTTTGTTAGAAATCTAAGAAAAAAAATAGCAGATAATCAAGCAAAAAATAAAAATGATAGTGTTGTGCGGATGTGGCTCAAATAATCCTATTATTTTAAGTTACGGAGTTAGATGATACCATATGAGGTCAGTGACTCAATACTAGATGGAGTAAATATGCAACTTAGGACCCACCCCACGAGCATGTCAGTATTGAGAGACTGAAAAAGGAAGATGGAAACACCAAAGGAAAAATGTGAGTTGAAGACAGAACAGCTTAAAAGAAAAATGTGTTTCAAGAAGGAAAGAAATAGCAACAGTGTCAAATATTGCTGAAAGGTGAAGAAAGATTAAAAAATGAAAAATAACTGTGAGTTGTAGCAATATGTAGGGCATTGGTAGCCTTGTAACTGAGTAGTCATCGTAAGGGTTCTGTTATATTGTGAAGAAAGAATTGGAGGTTTGAAAGTGATGATTTGTTGTTGCTGCTGTTAGGTGCTATCAAGTACAACTCATAGGGATCATATGAACAACAGATCTGACCTCTGTCATCCTGTACCATCCTCATTATCTTTTAATATACTTAAGGCCATTGCTATAGTCACTGTGTCAATCCATATTGTTAAGGGTCTTCCTTTCTTTTGCTGTCCCTCTGCCTTTCCAAGCATCAAGGGAAAAGACTTTTTTAGTAATTTCTGAAATAGAGGAAAGCAGAGCGGTAGACTATTACTGCTTTACTAAAATCTACTCTTGTGGTCTTGTTTCTGAGGCAATAGAGCATATTTGTCCAATAATAAGAACGACTAGTTCATACCAGAAAAGGAGAAGAGATCTTAACAGTTAAATTCTTAAAAAGTTAAAGGACTTGAAAATCTGTAGGGAATGGTGTTTTCCTGGTGTTATTGAGCTAAGGGATGATGGTGAAGGAAACTCTAGAGTAGAATTTGAGCATGCTAATGCTTTGTTGATGATAGAGTATGCTTTGCAAAGGACATACTTGAGGGGTTTTGGATTTAAGGGATTAGAGGAGACTAATATATGTACAAAGTAGTGTGGGGTGTGGTGCTTATTTGAAAATGACAGCAAAGATGTCTTAGAACTCCTCTACATGACTAAATAAAAGCCGAATGTGAAGAATGATTAGATTAACCTGGTAGTTTCCTCAGGGAAAGTGAGTAAATAGTTCAAGATAGACTACACAGGTCACTGAAATGACTTTTCTCCTGTAGATTAGTTTTGGTAGCCAAAGGCTGACTTAGAATGTCTTCAGAGATCAACCTGCTTAGGTTACATCAAACTAGAGTCTCAGTCAAGGTCTTTTTTTTTTTTTTAATTTCTTTTCATTTTAGAACAATGGTATGGTAGTTTGGGATGGAGAATGGGACAGACAGATAGAAATTGAAACTTCTCTGCAATAACCTGACAATGGGCCTGAGTAATGAAAACAATTTGTAAAAAAAAAAGAAAAAGAATTTGTTAAGTGTTTGAATGAATGAATTAATGAAGGCAGGAATAAAATAAGAAAATAATTGTTAATTTTTTAAACATGAAATATTTCTCTAAGATTGATTAAAATGAGTTTCTGTTTTCTAATTTTAGTTATAAATCCTCTATTTTGTACAGCATTAGAGTAGAAAACTATAGAACTTACTGGTGCTTTAAAAAATTATCTGGGTGCCAATTTGTAGTAAAATTCTGTGTAATCTATCTCCCAGGAAAATTATTTTTTTAATTTTATGCCACTAGTCATTGCATTACAAGCAATTTCCAATTTATGAAAAATTTACAGACTCCTTCTACTTGTCCTTTCAGCAGAACTTTAAACCAGTTAAAAAACCAGTTTTCTCATACCAAAGAAGGCTAGCAGGCACACATTTAGATTTTAAAAATTTGGATGAATCATTTCAGTAATTGAAACTGAAAGAAATTACAACTGGAAGCCCTGTAATAGATACTAGAAGACTAGTAGTGTGCACTTCAAAGAGTCTAATGCATTTAGGTAAATGGCAAAACTCTGGAGAGCTATACACATTCTCAGTGGTGTGTTTGAATACTATCTGTAGTGGAGTCCTTGAGCAGGTCATGACTGTTGCATTTCTTTTTACTGTCACAAGGTCTGCTTCAATGTTATGTAGATTTACCTCGCTTTAAAGCCATTGAACCAACATCTGGTGGTGTCACATTCAAAGCATTTATCTACATATCAACAGATATTGCAGGAGAAAGACATGGCAGTCTCCCTTCACAAAGGTTTACAGTTTTGAAAACTCTATTATAGGTTGTTTTACTGTGTCCTACACTTGATTGTGCTAATGCAAAACCTATACTTGGACCAGGAGGCAGTCGTCAGAACAGAGCAAGGAGACACAGCATCGTTCAAATTGGGAGGGTGTGCGTCAAGGATGTGTCCTATCTCCATATTTTTTTACTCTATATGCAGAACAGATTATCAGGTAGGCTGGACTCTCTGAGGACAAGATAAGTGTGGCATCAGGATCAGAGGTAGATATATCAACACTCTGTGTTATGCAGATGCCCAAGCCTACTTACTGAAACTGAGGAAGACCTGATGCACTTGCTGCAGAGGGTCAAGGACTGAAGCCTTCAATATGGATTAAAGTTCAATATCAAGAAGGCAAACATTCTCACCACTGGGCCAAGTGGCAGCATCAGGGTGGATGGTGAAGATATTGAGAGTGTTGACAGCTTTAGTTTGCTTGGCTCTACAGTTAACAGTCTTGGCACCTGCAACCAGGAAATTAAAAGATGAATTGCATTTGGAAAGTCTGCTGTCAGAGGCCTCTCCAAGGTACTGAGGAGCAGCGATGTCAGTCTGGAGACTAAGGTGAACCTGATACAGGCCATGATCTTTGCAATTACTTGCTATGCGTCAGAGAGCTGGACAAAGACTAGGAATGATAGAAGGAGAGTTGATGCCTTTGAGCTGTGGTACTGGAGAATAGTACTGTACATATCATGGACTGCTAGAAGAACAAATAAGTTCGTCCTGGAGAGGGTGAAGCCAGGCTACTCCTTGGAGGAAAGAATTCTGAAGCTTCATCTGACATATTTTGGACCTGGTGCAAGGAGGAACCAGTCCTTAGAGAGGGCCATCATGCTTGGGAGGGTAAAGGGACGTCGCAGGAGAGGAAGACCCTTGATGAGATGGATTGATTTGGTGACTGGGGTAATGGGGAAAGGTGTGTTAGAGACGGTGAGGTTGGCACAGGACAGAGCAGAGTTTAGGGTTGTTGTACATAGGGTCACTATGAGTCAAAAGCAACTCGACAGCACATTAAAACAACAACAACATGCACCCTCAGTACACTGAAAAAAATCTATTTATTCAAAGTTACATAACTTCCTCCCCCTGACCCCAGTCCACTTTGCTATGCACCTCATTCTGGACTGTTGTCATAATGATAATGCCAGTGTTCGTTATTTATCCCCTCTTTTCTCAGTTTCCCCCAAACCCCATGTCATTCTTGTTTTAATACAGTGTACTATGCAGCATTTATCCTTTTGTGACTGAGATATTTTACTCAGCATACTGTTTTCTTATGTTGTTTTTGTGTGCTATAGAATTGGAACAGACCCATAGTTGACCCTCAGATGAGTTTTCACAGGCAGTTAATCGCATGGTAGGAAACTGCCCATCCTTTTCCCATAGAGTAGCTGGTGGCCTCAAACTCGTGCTTTTGGGATCGCCATGCAGCTTTTTGTCACTAGGTCACCAGAGCCCCTCAAATAATTGCAGTTGTTCTGTTGTGCCATCTAACTGACCTGACTCATAGTGATGCTAGTACAATGGTACAAAACCTTGCTGACCAGCTTCATTCCCTAATCCCTGCTATATGTTCCAGTCTATCTCATTGAGGGTATTCCTCTCAATTTTCTGACCCTCACCTTTCCATCTATGCATCTCTTTCCTGGATCTATGTCCTCCTGACACCATTCTCAAAGTATATAAGACAAAATCTCACCATCCTTGCCTCTGAGGAGAATCCTGGCTACATTAAGCCGCTTTGTTTGTTATTTTGGCAGTCCCTGGTGTGTTCAATTCAAAGGCATTGATTCTTCTTTGTTCTTCCTCACTCATTGTCCAACCTTCACATGTATATGAAGCATTTGAAAATATTCTGACTTGGGCCAGGCTTATCTTTATATTTAAATTAACATTCTTGCTCTCTAGCACTTGAGAGAAGCATTGTTCAACTAAATCCTTTACAATTTTTTTTTCTTTTCATTGACCATGATGTTTCCTATTGGTCAAGTGAGATTTATTTTGTTTTGTTGATTTTCATTGTGATGTAAACCTGCCGAAGTCTGTAATGTTTCATCTTCAGGTCATGTTCATAATACATAATACAAGTTATTGATGAGTTTTCTTACAATTCTGATGCCACATTCTCTTTTATATCATCCATCGGGTTGGATTATTTGCTAAATATGTGTGTTGAATACGTTTGGTGAAAGGATATAATTTTGATGCACACATTTCTTGATTTTTAACTATTTAGCATTCCTTGTTCTGTTTTGATTACTAATTCTTGCTCTATCTACAGGTTTCAAGTGAGCATCATTAAATGTTCTTTTTCTTCCCAATTTTTTTTTATAATTTGTTATTATTCACATAATCAAATGCCTTTTTATAATTGAGAAAATAAAAGTAATGTATTTTAAATATTTTCTACTTTCAGCCATGATCCTTCTGACAAGAGCAATGATAGCCCTCATGCCGTGACCTCTTTTAATTCCAGTTTGAATTTTCAGAAGCTATCGAATTATAACATCAAGCATTTAAAAATAATCTTTGGTAATATTTTACCTGCATGTGATATTAATGATTTTATTGTTTATTTCCACATTCTCTTGGATCACCTATTTTTTGGGAATGGGAACTAATATGGATGACTCTTTTCCAGTTTGCTTTGTCATTGTCATCATTTATTAAAGACCCCTCGGTTCTCTATTTTCAGTCTGATAAACATTTATTCTATTTTGTGACAGTTCTTTCTCAGGTGATTTTGTTATGTGTATTAATATCAGGTTGTTATTTGATGCTATGGATTCCCTGTTGAAAGATCAATCATCTTTTAGCATTTCTTATGAGTCTTCTGTTTTTATATAATATGTTAATTTCTGTTTAACTTTAAATACTATAAATTCACCATCATATTTGAGAGATTTTTTTTCTGGATATATAATGAATAGCTGACTTTAAAAAAAAATTTCATGGTTTTATTATGCCTTTCCTTTGCCTTCTTGCCTGAAAAAGAGCTAAATCTTATGAGTTGTCCATTGTAGGTAATTGTAGGCCATTAACCACCAACCTGCTCTCAAGAGTGTTTAACTTTTTGTTTTTGGGAGAATTTGATTATGCTATATCTTGGGGACTTTCTTCTGGTAGACAGCCTGTATATGGTTTTCAGCTTCTTGGCTATGTATCGTTTCATCCTTCACAATATTGGGGGAAAGTTTTGTTAGCAAATTAACTTCTGTAAGCAAATTAAATTCTGATTTATTTATTCTATTTTGTTTCCTCCTATTATTTTGGAGTTGTGAAGACGTAAATTTTTACTCTTGATAGTGTCCAACCTAATTAGATGACCTTCACTTTTTTTCATATGGAGTTTTTATTTATTTGTTTAGTTTTTTCCTCATACAAATTGATGTCAAGGTCTGTGTTTTCTAAATTACTGATCCTTTGTTCAATTTATTTTATTCTATACTCTTGTCATTTCATTATGTTATCTCTTAAAAGTTTAACCATAACCTTCTGAATTTCTAATTTTTGTTTTTTTCATTTACAAAATTATTTATTTTATGGTTTTTTTATCCATGTTTGAAAAGTTTGATAATCTTGGATGTGAAGTTTTTTTATTCCCAGTGAGTTTGTGTATTAAAGAGAAAATGTATACATAGCTATATAAAAAGAAATAATATCTGCATCAGAGTCAAAACTTGTGAAAAAAATTTACAAAAGCATAAATGGAATTAATATATGATTATATGTCTATATGTTGTTGCTGTTGTGTACCATAGAGTTGGAATCGACCCATAGCTGACCCTCCAGCGGGTTTTCAGAGGCAGTTCATTGCATTGGAGGAAATTGTTCATGCTTCTCCAGTGGAGCAGCCCGTGGTCTTGAATCATGTGATTCGGAATTGCAGAGCAGCTTCTTGCCACCAGGCCATCAGAGCTCCCTATATGTATCCTTCAAAATAGAAAACAGTCTTATTCACTAGTGTATTTACATAAATCATAGTAATTAGTCCTTTGTTGTTGTTGTTTATAAGTATCTTTGGATTGAGTAATACTGTTAGCAACCCAGCCACAATAGGTCTGAATTCCTTTTATCCTGCACCATGTTCATAATCTCCAATATTCTTGGGTCCGTTACTGCAGACACTGAGATTGTGCAGGCACAATCCATCTCATTGAGAGTTTTCCTCTCCTTTGCTGACCCTCCAACTTTCCAAACATGATGTCCTTTTCCAAGGAATAGCTTCCCTTAGCAACATGTCCAAAACAAGTAGGTGAAGCTTCATCAACTTTGCCTCCAAGGATTATTCTGGTTGTACTTTCTCCAACAACACTTAGCTATTTCTTCTTTTGGTAGTCCATGGGATGGATATTCAGTATGGTCTATAGTGAGTTCAAAATGGTGATGAATAAATGCTTTCTAAAAATAATGTCTTGATTTTACTATCAGTTTTAGACATTGATGGTGTTTTTGCCTTAGTTGTAATAGCACTGAAAGAATGAAGCCATTCAAATAAATATAAAAAGGAAAGAAGATCACTTCCTGTAGAATTTAGAAACCATTGGGCAATGTAACAAGTGTAATCTGGAGGTAAGGCATACTTTGTGAACAAAAAGCATCAGCAAAAGTTTAATCAAACAGAATGTGTGTGAGTTTGTTGGCTTGCTAATCCAAAGCCCAATATCAGTTTCACAAAGGAATGTAGAAATATAATGTATTCTGTGCGAGAACATTTAAAAAATGTATGATTTAATAATATGTCTTTACTTCATCTTTTACAAATAAGCAAGTTAGAGAAAGAAAAAGTTCATTTCTACATTTTAACTCATCACTCTAAAGTATTTCCCTCATAAGAATGATATTTCACTGAAAAGTCTTTCCAAAGAAGTGATAGATCCTGACTCAAAACCTCATAAAAGCTATCACGGGGAAGACTTATTAAAACTACTAGAAAAAAGTAAGCTGAAATTTAAATATTTTTAAATTAGCACATACTTATTCCTTCTTGAAGATTTTTCAACATACAATTAATCCTATTTACAAAGTGAAAATTAAAACAATCAGCTGTGGTTTGGTTTTTGGGTTTGTTTGTTTGTTTGTTTTCTTCTGAACACCATGATCATACCATTTGTTT
Source organism: Elephantulus edwardii (assembly GCF_000299155.1). Lineage (NCBI taxonomy): Eukaryota > Metazoa > Chordata > Mammalia > Macroscelidea > Macroscelididae > Elephantulus > Elephantulus edwardii. Next base: position 3,295,808 of record NW_006399886.1, on the reverse strand, counting down.
TAAAAGAAGTGATTTCTCTTCGGAGACAGTTTTTGTTATTTGTTTGTTTGTTTGTTTTCTTCTGAACACCATGATCATACCATTTGTTTTAAAAGAAGTGATTTCTCTTCGGAGACAGTTTTTGTTATAATCAATTTATAAGCTTGCTATTATTATGTTCAGAGGAAGCCTTGACATTGTGATGCTTAATGTATCAAGCTGTTAAATAAAAGCAGTAGTTCAAATGCTCCAGAGTCTTGGTAGAAAAAAAAAACAAAACAAATAGAAAGTCTTCACCTGTAAAAACTTATGGTCTTGGAAATCTAATCATTGCTATTGTTTACTGTCCAGTTAGAATTTACTCATACCTGACCTTCCGCAAGGTTTTCAGAGGCAGTAAATAAATCACACAGAGAAGTAGCCTCATAACTTCCACGCAAAGCAGATGGACTCGAACAGCCTGTCTTTAGACTGGCAGTGAAGCTCCTTATCACTAAATCACAAGAGCTCCCCTAGAAACCTAAAGGAGGGTCATTATGGATTGAAACTGACTCAGTGACAGTGGGCTTGGACTGGTACTGAACTCAAAGAAATGAAAGGTAGGAAATAGATAATATTTAAGAACTATCAAATGAAAAACATCTCCTTTTACTAAAAGGCTAAAACTCAGAATCAGAATTTTTTTTAAAAAGTAACACAATCTTTTCCAAGAGTTTAATTTATAAAAACTTTTAAATGCAAAAATGTCACTCAGAAGACAAAGGTGTGTCTTACACAAGCCATGGAATTTTCAATAGCTTCATGTACATGTGAAATTTGAACAATAAGTAGGGAGTATTGAAGGAAAAGGAATGTCTTCGAATTACAGTGTTAATGATTAATATTAAATATACTATAGATTGCCAGAATAATGAACACATTTGTCTTGGAAAATGTGCAGCCTTAGAAGAAAGGATGGTAAGACTTTTTTTTATATAATGTGGCCATATTCTCAAGGGGTCCAGTTTCTAGAGAAAGATATCATGCTTGGTGTGATAGAGGATCATTGGAATATAATAAGAACCTCAATAAGATTAATTGATACAGCAGTTTGAAAAATGGGATTCAAATATATTATTATTATTATTACTTTTTGATTAAAATATATTATGACTACGAGTTTGCTGATGGACTAAGCAGATTTTCTGTTGCGCATCGAGTCACTATTAGCTGGAATAGATTCAATGACAACTCACAAAAAAATAAGAGGCAGATAACTTATACTTGTTTCTGAAAGGTTAGAGTAAAAAATATTGTACAAAGGTATTTTCACCCTGCTCCACAAAGTTCAGTTTAACACTTAAATTTTTTGTCTAGAAGTGCTCCTTTAGGCAATGCCACGAAAGTGCATATGTGACCTACCCTCCCCAGAAAATAAATGCAAGCAAAACCCAAATTAGAAAGATTTTTAAGGAAAAGTGATATAGAAATTGGGAATTATTTAGGTGATGTTATTATTCATTGATTTGCTAGTTATTTTACCAGTGTTAGCTTAGGGACAATGCCTTTGGAATTAAATAAATGATTTGTGCTAGGCTAAGGCAAAAAATAAGGCCCCAAGATGGAATAGTAACTGATGTATTTCAACAAAAAGGTGTAGCCCCGGACATGCTCACCAGGTATGAGAAGAAACCTAGAGAACAGCTATCTGGCCAACTACCTGGAAGAGAGCCATATTTATTCCTATCCCCAAGAAGGTGATCTAATAGTTGTGAAAATTAAAGAACAATATCACTAATATTGCAAGCAAGCAAAATCTTGCTGAAGATTATTGAAAAGTGACAGGACAAATATATTGTCAGAGAACTGCCAGAAACACAGAGTTTAGAAAAGTCCATGTCATTAGGGATATCATTGTTTATATAAGATATATCTTGGCTGAAAGCAGAGAGTACCAGGGGATGTCTATTTGTGCATAATCAACTATGCAAAGTCATTTAATTGTATGGATCACAACACACTGTGGCTAACATTGAGAAGAATGTGAATCCCAGAACACCTGATTGTGCTAATGCAACACCTATTCCTAGACCAGAAAGCTGTTGTCTGAACAGAGCAAGGGAACACTGTACGATTCAAAATTCAGAAAGGAATGCATCAGATTCCTTCTGCATACTTTTGCAAGCTATATGATCTATATATACATCATTCAGGAGAATGAATTTTATGATGAATGTGACATCAGGATTGGAAGAAGAATCATGATAGGTGGAGAAAAGATTGAAGTTGTTAACAGTTTTATCTTGCTTGCATCCACAATCTACATTCTTGGCACTAGCAGTCAGGAAATCTAAAGAGAGTTCTAAAGATCAATGATGTCATTCTAGAGACTAAGATGTGCCTGATCCATGCCATGGTCTTTTCAATCATTTAGTGTGTGTCTGAGAGCTGTACAATGACTAAGGATGATAGGGAAAGAATCAATGTCTTTAAATGTGGTGCTGGCATAGAGTACTGAGCATATTATGGACTGCCAAGAGAATAAACGGGTACACCCTAGAGGGTGACATCAGATTGTTGCTTGATTATTGTTTTTATTATGTGCTGTTGAGTCAACTGTCACTCATAGTAACCTATGAACAATGGCTCAACCCTATTCGGAGTCAATATCACTGTCTCTGACACACCTACCCTCCATCAAATTCTTGGTCTTCTTCTCCTGCACTGACCCTCCACACTTCAAAACCTGATGTTCTTCTCCAAATATTGGTCACTCCTGGCAACATGCACAATTTATATGAACAGAACTTCAAAATCATTTCGTCTGTGGAACAACCTAGTTTCACCTTCTCAAGAACAAAACTCTTTGTTCTCTTGGCAGTCCATGGTAAGTTCATTACTACTCTTCTTTAGCAACACAACTCAAAGACATCAATTCTTCTCCTGCTATCCTTAGTCATTATCCAGCTCTTTGATGCATAGCAATAATTGCAAAGATCATGGTCGGGATCAGGCACACTGTAGTCTCTCAACCGACATTGTTGCTCTTTCATAATTTTGAGATTGGAAGCAAGGATTTTGAAGCTCTGTCTCATATTCTTTGGACATGTCTCCAGGAGGGAAAAACTCTTGGAGAAGACATCATGCTTGGAAGGTTAGAGGGTTGGCCCAGGATAGGAAGATCTTGAATGAGATTGAATGACACAGTGACTGTGGTAATGGTGTCAGGTATGTCAGAGATGGTGAGGTTGGCTCAGGTTAGGACATGGTTCAGAGATGTTGTTCACAGGGTCACTAATAATCATAGTTGACTGTGGCAAATAACAATAAAACCAAGGAATTGTAAGTGAGAAAAAAATGTCTTTCAAGTCCTCCTAGCAAATTCTGCTGATGTACTTTCTTAAGATTATAGTTATTGAAACCCTAGGAGTACAATTCTACTCTGACATAAAGTTAAATAAGTTAGAAAAGATGACACAGGCAGTCCATTAAATCTGTATTCAAGAAAAATACCAACATGAGAGTATGGTCACTAAGCCTCATAAAAAGCTGTAATTAAGCACTCTTTTCTTTTCTCCTTCAATCATACACCAGTGAGAGGTTCCAGTTTGTGATACATTCAACACCTAGCAGTCCAAGAGAAAATTTTAAACTTTCTCGCTTGAAAAGTCAGATGCATTAGTTTGAGGAAATTACAAACACTGGAAAATAGGAAAGGAATTCTAGACATAAAATATAGTCCAAATTATTTATATAAAGTCCTAATTTTTTTTTGCTATCTTCTGCATTATACAGTTAAATGTCAGACTCTGAATAGCTGACAAAGTAAATGAACTGTAGAAACTAATAACTGAACTTGTGCTCAAAATACAGAATTATAATTTGATTTTTTAAAATTTTATTTTATAGTTTGATTTTATCGGAAGTAAGTTTTTCCTAAAACAAGCAATGGACTTTGGAAGTGTGTGAAAAAATTCAAGTTCTCTATGTAAGTACACCCACAATTAATAGAATGCAATCCAATGTTATTCAATACATGAAAAAAAATCATAAAATAAATGCCAAGTAAATATAAACCTACTTGGATATAACCCAACTTCTAAAATTAAAAGGTAAGGGATGAGAGGGTTGCACAATTTGATGAGTGGAGGGATGAAGTAAAGGAAATGGGAGGGCTCCACTGAGGACCTGAAAAGATGTGGTAATGATGGGGATATTTCAATGGAGATTAATGTCATAAAACACAATATATGGGAATTATTATATGAAGGAAAGTGTGAAACACAGTTTAATCAAGTTTATTAAGCAAACATATATAAAATAAAAATTTAAAAATCCCCACAATAAATTAATCAAGAAACAAAAACGGAATATATTAAACCAAATAGCTAAAATAGAAGATATGAGTAAATTACTGTTTTTATTATATAGTATCAAGTTGGAACTAATTCGTAACTGATCATCTAGTGGGTTTTCAGAGGATGTAAGTCACATAGAAGGAGACTGCCCATCTTCTCACAGAGCAACTGATGGATTTGAACCATGTGCAGTCTATCTCCTTATCATTAAGCTATCAGAGTCCCCTATTAAATTAATAGTAATCTTTAAGAAGAACTAAATGTAAATTCTAAAGTTGAAAAGTATGTGAAAAAGAATTTACTGGCTGTGTCTGACTGCTTTCATGGATGCTGATTGTGGAGCCAACAAAATTAAATAGTTGACAATGTCAATATTTTCTGATTTTACTATCTTGTTTTTTTTAGGTGCCGCCGAGTCACTTGCGACTCATAGCGACCCGATGTACAACATCTCTAAACTCTGCTCTGTCTTTTGCCAATCTCATTGCCTCCGACACACTCATCCCGATTGCCCGAATCACCGAATCAATCCACCTCCTAGAGGGCCTTCCCCTCCTGCACCTACCCTCCACCCTCCCAAGCATGATGTCCCTCTCAAAGGACCAGTCTCTCCTTACAACATGACCAAAGTATGTCAGACGAGGAGCAACCTGGTTTAACCCTCTCCAGGATGAATCTGTTTGTTCTCTTAGCAGTTCATGGCACCTTCATCACTCTTCTCCAACACCAAGGCTCAAAAGCATCAATTCTCCTCTATCCTCCTTGGTCATTGTCCAATTCTCTGATGCACAACAAGTGATTGCAAAGACCATGGCCTGTGCCAGACGCACCTTTGTCTCCAGAGACACACTGTTGTTCTTGGGTACTTTAGAGAGGTCCCTAGCAGCAGACTTTCCCATGGCAATATGTCTTTTAATTTCCTGGCTGCTAGTGCCAAGAGTGTTGATTATGGAGCCAAGCAAACTAAAGTTGTAAACAATCTCAATCTCTTCACCATCCATCCTGATGCTGTCAGTTGGTCCAGTGGTGAGAATCTTTGTCTTCTTGACATTGAGCCTCAATCCATATTGTAGGCTGCAGTCCTTGACACTCTGCAGCAGGAACTTCAGGTCCTCTTCAGTTTCCGCAAGCAGGGTTGTGTCATCTGCATAACGCAGATTGTTTATGAATCTTCCACCAATCCTGATGCCACATTTCTCCTCATAGAGTCCAGCCTCCCGGATGATCTGTTCTGCATACAGGTTGAAAAGGTATGGAGACAGGACATATCTCTGGTGTACACCCTTCCCAATTTTGAACCATGCAGTGTTTCCTTGCTCTGTTCTGATGACTGCCTCTTGGTTCAAGTATAAGTTTCGCATTAGCATGATCAAGTGTTCTGGGATTCCCATTCTTCAGCCACAGCTTTTTATGAAACACACAGTCAAATGCCTTTGCATAATCAATGAAGCACAGATAGACATTCTTCTGGTGTTCTCTGCTTTCAGCTAAGATCCATCTAACATAAGCTACAATATCCCTAGTACCACGACCCCTTCTAAACCCAGCCTGGTCTTCTGGCCATTCCCTGCTGATGTGCTGTTCCAGTCATTTTTGAATAATCTTCAGCAGAATCTTGCTTGCATGTGAAATCAAAGATATTGTTCTAGAGTTTCCATACTCTATTCTTCCAGTTGTAAATATTTTTATTTTCTTTGTGGTAGGTTTACTCCATACTTAAGGCTGTAGTCTTTGACCTTAATCATTAAGTTCTTCCAGTCTTCTTCACTTTCAGCCAGCTAGGTTGTGTCATATGTATATTGCAAACTATTTGAGTCTTTCACCAATCCTGATACCAGAGTTCATATAGTTCAGCTTCTTAGATTATTTTTCATCATACAGATTGGCTAGGTATAGAGGAAGGGTATAGCCTTACATATATATCTCCTGATTTTAAACCATGCAGTGTCCTTGTGTTTTGTACAAATGACTGTTTCTCAGTCTACATGCAGGTTCTGCACAAGCACAAAATGTTCTGGAATTCGCATTTTTCTAAATGTTATCCATAATTTGGTATTATATACATAGTCAGGTGTGTGTATGTGTGTGTGTGTTTGTGTGCATGTGTGTGTGTGTGTGTGTGTGTGTATGTGTGTAGTCAGTAAAACACGTAAATATCTTTCTGATATGTTTTGCTTTCAGCCAAATTCCATCTGACATCTGTATCAATATTCCTCATTCCACTGCCTCTTTTAGAGCCAGCTTAAATTTCTCAGTATCCTGTCAATGTTCTGCTCCTAGTGACATAGTGTGTCAGTATTGTATTGCTAAGAGAGAAGTTTTCTGTTCAAATATCTGCAGAATAAATTTAAGCAGTCTGCTTCTCTAAATATTGACACCCTCAGTGGAGGGTTTTCATGAGTCATAATTAACCTGAGAGCAATAGGTACTCTGAATATGTTGTTGAATACCAGCGTGTTGGAACTAATCCATAAGAGATGCTTCATTGATTTTCAGAGGCTGTTAATCACACAGGAAGAAATTCCCCATCCTTCTCCTATGGAGTAGCTGGTGGATTCAAACCACTTACCTTCAGGATTGCAGTGCAGCTTCTTGTCACTCTGTATAATTAGGTCACTCTACTATAATACAAATTCAATACATATAACAAATTTTCAAAGATGATACATATGGACAACATTGATTAATTTTAGAGAAATATTAGTATTCCTTGTGAATCCAGAAATGTCATGCCACGTCTGTTCATGTAGCTATTACTCTGACAAACGATTTACTTTTCTTTTAAAAGATTCTGTATACTCTAAATACGTGCTCCTCTTGTAAACTTTTTGGACATTTTCGTGGATCAAACTAAATTTAACTCAGTCTTCCCAAAAGTAATTCTCATTCCTCTTTTATTATTTATGAAATATTGCAGAAATTGTTACATTTATCCACTCTTTATCACAACTCAGGTAAAGAATCTTCAATACGTTGAACAATAAAAACCTTTCAAGATTGAAATAAAAAAATTGTAAGCATTAATGATTTACTTCCAATCATTAATATTCACATATTGAAGTAAGATAGTATAGTTCTTACGAAAATGTATTTAGACCTAAAGAGGAAAGGCTTCATTTATATATATATTTCACACTTGTATTGCTTACCCTATCTTCCTTCTTTGATTTCACATCCTTCATCACTTTACCTTGAAAGAAGAAGCTTCAGCAGTCATGTCTGGTTATAAAACTTGTCTTTGTCTGAGTAAATAAATAGGTAGAAGGGGTTGTTATCTACAATAAGGAAGTAAGCTTTAATCGTGTGATAATTAAACCTTTGATTAAAAAATTAAATTGCACTCTAATAAATTCTTTAAAATACCTGACAATATTTACTCTAGCTCAACACTCTAAAACAAGGCAATTTGCAATTCATACTCATTTACTCCTGTCTTTTACTTTCCTTAACTTGAAATAATCACAATTATATTGATCATCTCATTTACTTCAATTTTTATGGGGATGTTTAAGTAAAGTTGTGGTGCCAGAATGGTGGATTTCTCACTCCCCTGATTCATAATAGGCATTTCAAGCCATTAAGTGAACAAGTGGAAGGAAAGGAATCCTAAATCTATAAGGCACTTTTTAATATTTAGTAACACATCCCTCTCAGCCTGATTTGAGAAAAACTGATTCTATTAGTACACAGATTTTGAGCACCTGCCAAAAACTAACACCATAAAACTGCTAGATGAGAAAAATCTGTCTAAGACAAATTCCTTGAAGTCAAGGTCTTCACTGGGAAGCCCACTTGAGGGAGAAGTAAGATGTGATGAGTTCAATAAAGTCTTAACAAGATAAAAGGGTAATGCATAGGAATTAGTCCAGTAAATAATGAAAAGCAACTTAAGCACTACGGTATATGCTACAAAATTTGTTACTTAAACTTCATAAACTTACTATGATAAAGAGAAGCAACATTCGCATTAAATAATCTTAACCTTATTATCCATTACTATATAAAACTTGAGGAATTATATGATGTTAAGGAAGCAGTAAATATTTCCTATTTTATTTACTACTCAGATATTTATTATTCAGGCCTACTTCTGTGACTTAAAACTTGTGTGAGATTCAAGTATTAGTTTTTCAAAGACATGATGTTTCAACAATTAAATTTTAAATTAGTCTCAAACTCCAATAAAATCACAAGAAACCATGTATTTGCTTGTTCTTCCACAATATATATCTACTGCTAACACTGTTCCATTGAGCTCTTAAAATTACATGGAAATTACCAAAATTTCTATTCGTATACTTTTCAAATCTTTCACTCTATAGTCCCTGTTAGAACTGTATTTTCTTTAATTATGAATATTTAATGCACTGTACAGTGCTACAAGTTTAGAAAATTTAAAGTGTTGAATGAACATCATTTATAAATAAATAATGTAAACAAAATATTTTGTGTAATTTTACCATGTCCATTTGCACCATTTTAAAGAGCTTGTATCTGATGTTTAGAAATAAAGAGTTTTTTTTTAAATATTGGAATATTTTCTTCCAGAAGTATGTACTTTAATACTTATCTTGCAATCTTGCATGCTTGCTGTTATTGATAAAAATTTTAGAAGTAGTATTTAATTTTTTATAAAGGAAAGATCAAGGCCACATGTATAAACTGGTATATACGTATAAAGATAATCCTTTTATTATAAACTCCTAATTTTTATATATATGTAAATGTACTTGTGTTGTTGCGGGCCATCAAGTTGCTGCTGAGCCCTGCTCTATCCTATGCCAACCTCATCGTCTCCAACACACCTACTACTCCCATTACCTCAGTCAAGGAATCAGGTCATCTCATCAAGGGTCTTCCTCTCTTGTGCTGTCCCTCTACCCTCCCAAGCATGATGTCCCTCTCCAAGGACTGGTCCTTCCTTGCAACATTCCCAAAGTATTTCAGATGGAGTTTCAGAATCTTTGCCTCCAAGGAGCAATCTATTTGTTCACCTAGAAATCCTGGTATGTTCAATACTCTTCTCCAACACCACAACTTAAGGGTATTGATACTCCTTCTGTCATCCCTAGTCTTTGTCTAGCTTTCTTATGCATAGCACATAATCGTGAAGACAACGGCCTGGATCAGGAGCTCCTTAATCTCCAGTCTGAGACTTTTAGTTTTTCCTCAGCACTCTGAAAATATCTCTGACAGCAGACTTCCCAATGCAATCTGTCTTCTGGTTTCCTAACTGCTGGTACCAAGAGTGTTGATTGTATAGTCAAGCAAATGAAGCTGTTAATAATTTCAGTCCCTTCTCCATCTATTATGATGCTGCCAATTGGACTAGTAGTTTCCCTGCTCTGTTCTGAGGACTGTTTCTTGGTCCAAATACAGGTTTCACAATCAAGTGTTCTTGGATTCCCATTTTCTTCAAGGTTAGACACAATCCGTTGTGATCCACACAGTCAAATGCCTTTGCACAGTTAATGAAACACAGACATTCTTCTGGTACTCTCTCCTTTCTGCCAAAATCCATCTGACATTGGCAATGATATCTCTAGCAACACGACCTCTTCTAAACCCAACTTATATTTCTGGTAGTTCTCTGTCAATGCACTGTTCCAGTCATTTCTGGATTATCTTCAGCATAATTTTGCCAGTGTGTAATATTAGTGATTGTTGTTTTGTGATGATGAGTTACCTGGGACTCATAACAACCCTATGTACAACAGCCCTAAACCCTGCTCTCTCCCTTGCCAATCTTATTGTCTCTGACACACTTATCCTTATTACCCTAGTGACTGAATCAATCCATCTCATCGAGTGTCTTTCTCTCCTCTGCTGTCCCTTCACCCTCCCAAGCATTATGTTCCTCTCCAAGGACTGATTCTGTCTTTCAATATGTCCAAAGTATGTCAGGTGAAGCTTCAGAATCCTTGCCTCCAAGAAGTAGCCTGGCTTCACCCTCTCCAGGACAAATTTTTTTGTTCTCCTAGCAGTCAATCCATGGTATATTTAATAACTCTTCTCCACCACAGTTCAAAAGCGTCAACTCTCCTTCTATCATTCCAATTCATTGTCACTGATGCATAGTAAGTAATTGCAAAGACCATTGCCTGTATCACCTTAGTCTCTAGACTGATATCATTGCACTATGGAGAGGTCTCTGACAACACTTTTCCAATGCAATTTCCCTTTTAATATCCTCTACTTGTACCAAGAGTGTTGATTATAGAGCCAAGCAAACTAAAGCTGTCAAAAATCTCAGTCTCTTGATTAACACTTATCATGATGCTGCCAATCAGCCCAGTGGTGAGAATCTTTGTTTTCTTGATGTTGAGCTTCAATTCAAATTGAAGGCTGAAGTTCTTGACCTTCTGCAGAAAGCGCTTCGGGTCCTCCTCAGTTTCAGCAAGCAGAGTTGTGTCACCTGCATGACGCAGATTGTTGATGAATCTACCTCCAATCCTGATGCCACACTTCTCCTCATAGAGCCCAGTATCCTGGATAATGTGTTCTGGATAGAAATTGAAAAGATATTGTAATAGGACACATACTTTGTATACCCTTTTCAATTTTGAACTATGCAGTATTTCCTTCCTCTGTTCTGATGACTGCCTCCTGGTCCAAGTATAAGATTTGCATAAGCACAATTAAGTGTTCTGGGATTCCCATTCTTCTCAGAGTCAAACACAGTTTGTTGTGATCTGCATAGTCAAATGCCTTTACATAATCAGTGAAACACAGATAGACATTCCTCTGGTATTCCCTGTTTTCAGTCAAGATCCATCTAACATTAGCTACAATATCCCTAGTACCATGACCCCTTCTAAACCCAGCCTGGACTTCTGGCAGTCCTCTGCTGATGTGCTGTTCCAGTTGTTTTTGGATAATCTTCAGCAGAATCTCGCTTGCACATGATATCTATGATACTATTTGATAATTTCCACACACTGTCGAATCACCTGTTTTGATTAAATATAGATCTCTTCCAGTTAGTGGGCCAGGTGGTTGTCCTCCAGATTTCTTGGCACAAGTTGGTAAACACAACTAGCACAGTGTTTGTTGAAATACGTCAATCAATATGCCATCAATTCCTGGGGGCCTTGTTTTTTTGCCAATTCTTTCAAAACAGTTTGAACTTCTTTATCACCACAGGCTCATACATTATTTCATGAAATTCTGTGTTCACCAATTCCTTTTGGTACAATGACTCTGTACACTCTTTCCATCTTCTTTGAATGCTTCCTGAATAATTTAATATTCTGACCAAAGCATCCTTAAGCATTGCAACCCAAGGTTTTAATTTGTTCTTCAGTTCCTTCAGCTTAAGAAATGCTGAGCATTTTCGGCCCTGTTGATTTTCTGAATCCAGCTGCCTGCACATTTCATTGTAATTCTTTACTTTGTCTTCCCACGCTGCCCTCTGGATTCTTCTGTTCAACTCCTTAAGATCTTGAATTCTTCCCTTTGCTCTGGCTTCTTGGCACTCCAGTGCAATATTTAGAGTTTCTTCTGACATCTATCTTGATCTTTTCTTCCTCCTCTGTCTTTGTAATGACCTTTGGCATTCTTCCTAGATGACATTCTTGATAATCTTCCCACAGCTCACCTGGTCTTCACTCATAACGTTCAACACCTCAAACCTGTTCCCGAGATGGTTTAGAAACTCAGATGGGGTAGACTGAAGGTCAAATTTTAGTTCCTGTGAATTTTATTTAATTTTCTTTAATTTCAGCTTGAATTGGCATATGAATAGTTGGTGGTCTGTTCCACAATCAGCACCTGGCCTACTTATCACGGCTGATATTGAGCTTCCCCAGCAATTCTTTCCATTGATATAATCAATCTGATTCTTATGCATACCATCAGGTGAAATCCATGTGTATAACCTGTGTTTATGTTTCTTATAAAATGTATTTGCAATGAATAAGTTGTTGATTGTGCAAATTTCTATCATTCCATTTCTGGCTTCATTTCTGTCATCAAGTCCATGTTTTCCAATTGCTGGTCCTTCTTTATTCCCAGTTTTTGCATTTCAGTCACGTATTACTATTAATGTATCTTGATTGCATATTCTATTGGCAGAAATCTTCTATTTCCTCCTCTTTGGCTCTGGTTGTTGATGCATATGTATGAATGATGGTGGTACTTACTGGACTTCCTTGCACGGATATGAATATTATCTTTCACTTACAACATTGTATTTCAAGATGGATTTAGAAATTACTTTTTAACTATGAAAGCAATCCCACTTTTCCTCACTTTTTTGTCTCCAGCATAGTAGATAATAGATAATATAGAACCACTGGCTCAAAATGTCCCATGCCAGTCCATCTCATTTCGCCAATACTTAGTATGTCAATATCTATGAGTTCCATTACCTTCTTAACAATATCCAATGTTCCCACATTTGTGGTTCTTACATTCCATGTTCCAATCATTAATGTCTGCTTACAGCTGTTCCTTCTCCTATGTTTTTCCATACTTGAGGGCTCAGCGTCAGTTGCCAGATGAAATGTGCTCTGTTGTACATAATGTTTTCAAAGTCCTGCTATTTTGGAAGTGGATGGTCAGTCCTTCTTTCTCATCTGTTTTAATTTGACTGTTCAGATTTAAAACATTACCTGGCAGACAAACATTTTACAGAGAAGAACAGATTAAAGATATGTCCCAGTAGTAGAAAAAGACCTATAGATTCCTTTTTAAATTTTTCTATTAGTTTATTTACAAAATTAAAATACAAAAATGGAACAAATTCTTTAATTTCCTTCAATCCCCCCACCAAATTGTACAACCCAATGATTAGTCCCCCTTCCCGCTGCACATCCACATCCTTCTGCTTTCAGCCTCTCCCCTCCTGATCCTTATACTAAAATAAAAAAGACAAAAAAACCCAAAAAACAAAAAAACAAAAACCAAACAAACAACATAATAGATTCCATGTTGTCCCCACCCTTGCCAGGAGTGATTAGAACAACCCCTGTCCTTGCTCCACCAGCATTTATACATTGACCCTCACCTACTCCATGCAACATCAGTCTCCCCTATGCAACCCCTCGATGTGATGGCCTATTTTGTATAAGCACAATCAAGTAATCTGCGATTCCCAGTTTTCTCTGAGTTAGCCATACAGTCAAACACATAGTCAAATGCCTTTGCATAATCAATGAAACACAGATAGACATTCCTCTGTGTTCTCTGCTTTCTTCCAAGACCTGTCTAACATTAGCTATAACATCCCTATTACTGTAGCCTCATCTGGGAACTTTTAACAATCCACAGGTATCACCACATAAATATTGTTTCACATAGAACTTTTTCAGCAATGAAATAAAATTGTATTGAGTATACAGAAATTAAACCCACTGCCTGCTAATCATTTCTATTTCATGGGACCCCTAAAGATTTCTGAGCCATTAAAACTTGTAAGAGGCAGAATGATGAATGTGCACATCTACATTTTTCATTTATCCTTTGTTGGCATGATTTTTGCCTGTAGGATAACTGGTGGATGCAAATAATTACTTTTGAGTTAGCAGTCCAACACAGAACTGACTATGACTCCAATACTCCCTATACTGTCATAGCAGTAATGTCTCGATCACTCTAGTAGAGTTTTAACAGGGATAATATTTTCTTAATCCAATTCAATCTTCTTAAGTTTTATCTTTTCTGGACATTTTTCCACTCAAACTCAAACTTCCCCCTATATGTCCACTAATCTCTGGCACCCTACTGCTTTCTCTCCACCCACTTACAGAATGCACAATGGGGACTTGAGGTGACAAAGGCATTGATTAATTTTAAATAATTATATAAAATACAATATATAGGAATATGTGTTTAAAATGCAATAGATTTGAATGAAACAACGTATATGAATGCACAAAAACCAATGAGAAAAAAACAAAACAAAACAACAAAACTCAAACTTATTGCCATCAAACTGGAATCAACATAGTTGACTCTCCAGTAGTTTCTGAGGCTGTACATCACAGGAGGAAATGACCCATCTTTCTCCCTTGGAGCTGCGGGTAGATTTGAACCTTCAGTGTGGTGCCACCTTCAGGTTAGTAAGGCAACCTCCTACTGAATACACCATAGAGTTGACCCTCTGGTAGGTTTCCAGAGACAGTTAAACCCACAGGAGGAGCTTGCCCATCCTTCTTCTTTGAGCAACTGGTGGATTCGAACCATAAGCATTCAATATCATAGTGTAACTTCCTGCCATTAGGCCATCAGAACTCCCTAGTCACTAATCAATTACAGAAACCAAAAGCCAAATTCACTGCCTTCAAGTCGATAGTCAATGTAGGACAGAGTAAAACTACCACATAAATTGCCCAAGTCTGTAATTGTTTGTGGATGCAGACAGTTCTTTCCATCTTTCTTCTACAGGGAAGGTGGTGGTTTGGAACCACCAGTCTTTCATTTAGTAGTAAAATACCTTAACCGCAGTACCACCAGAGCCCCTTGTAGGTAAATGCTGTCACGTGTGAAATGGGATTAGAACTAAATAACATTTATCTAGTTTCTCTGGCATTTCATCACATTTTCCAACATTCCATGTGACAGCTGTGTCTAAATCCACATTGAATTGGTGTTTCATGTCAGCTAACACAATCCTTTAAGCACAGACTATGTGAGTTTATGTTACTCCACTTACAGACAAAAGTGTATTTTCCACCAATGGTGAAATATTTTGATAAGATTTGAGTGTGATTAAATGCTCCTTTTTTGCTTAATGCTCATTTTTCAATAATGTTTTCAGATAACAATACTTTCACAAATAATAAATACAGTTACAGACTAGATTAATCATTGATTCAGGAATAAGCAGTAAAATGTATGATATCCTAGTAAACACCAGGTCTAGAAGATAAATGTTTGGTAAAATGTGCTTTAAAAAGTTGTCTTTTATGATTTAATTTTCTTCTAGTGCTTACTAACAACAGCAGGGACAAATTGCTTTCTGTGTGGCTTAAAAATCATTGATATGCAAATAAGAAAAAGTATTAATTCAGCCAGACTAAATGAAGCTATGCTCATTAATCAAGGTAGAATGTTAAAATTTGGCAAGGAGTTTGAAGATTAGGTTATGCTTAATAGTCTGAAGATTTTCAGTACTTTTGTTTGCATCCTTCACCTTAATGAGAAGGAATGCAAGCAACTTTACTTTTATGTCTCCTTGGCCCATTTATAGTCTAAGACCTAATTTCTTGCTCTTCTCAATGTCAGCTATTCTGCTCCAGTCACCTTGTGTCTCAGTTGTTGGCAGATATGTCTTTCACCATCTCACCCCAAAGCTTTTGCGCTGCTATCCTCTGCCCTGGTGTTTCTCCTCAGACATCTACATGCCATCTCTTTTTAGCTCTCTGTTGGAATGTTCACATAGCAGTCCAGATTTTTCTGAGTGGCCCATATAAAGAGTAGCCTCTCTATTTTATAGGGAGCTCTGGTGCTCTTGTACATAGGGTTTTCAGAGGCCTGCTATTTCAGAAGTAGATGGCCAATCCTTCTTCCTAGTCTGTCTTAATCTCAATGTTCAGATTTAAAGAAGTATCTGATAGACAAGCATTTTACAGAACAAGTGAAAGATATATCCCTTATTGTGTGGTTAACCATTAGTATCAGTGTTGTTCCTGCCTTTGTCAATCACTTGTTATGCATCTGAGAGTTGGACAATGACTAAGGAGGATAGAAGGAGAACTGATACCTTTGAGCTGTGGTGAAGAGTATTGAGAGTGCCATGGACTGCAAGGAAAACAAACATTCATCCTGGAGAGGGTTCAACTGGGTGGCTATTTGGAGGCAAGGATTCTGAGGCTCCGTCTAACATACTTTGGACATGTTGTAGGGAGGGACCAGTCCTTGGAGAGGGACATCATGCTTGGGAGGGTGGAGGGACAGCGCAGGAGGGGAACACCCTTTATGTATCTCTTTGTATGAGGTGGATTGATTCAGTGACTGTGGTAATCGAGATGGGAGTGTCAGAGACAGTGTGATTGGCACAGGACAGAGCAGAGTTTAGGGCTATTGTACATAGGGTCGCTATGAGTCGCAAGTGACTTGACAGCGCATAACAACAACAAAAACAACAACAACAACAGCAACAACTCGTGCCCTAGTGGCAAGAAGCTGCATTGCAATCCCAAAGGCACACACCACCAGCTCCTTCTCTGGAGAAGGATGGGCAGTCAGCTTCCCTGAGATTAACTGCCTCTGCAAAACCACCAGAGGGTCAGCTAAGGGTCAGTTCTGCCTCTATGGTACACAACAACAACTATTTCATTTTCTGCCACTCTTGCTGTCTTATTGTCTTATGTTGATTTATATCTCTCTTTTTCCTTTCTCACATACTTTGTATTCACTTACCTATTTGCTAATTTTCCATCTCTTCCTATGGTCTATCTATTGCATAAAATTCCTCTTCAAGACAATTCCTTAAAATGATAAAGAGTTTTCCATGAATTTGGTGGGTGACCGAGCTCACCTAAATGGTTCTTTGTCAGCCTCTCACAGGTGATGGTGCCTCTCTCCTCCCATGTCTAGCACATGGACTGAGAAGACTCAAGCATCTAGAAATTGGAAGGGCTGAATTTCAGCAGGTATCTCTGTCTGTACTTTCCTCCAGCATCTTTATATGACTAGTTTGTCTCTCTCATCAATGTAGCAGTGTTAGGTTAGCCAGGAATCTGGCATGAAGACTAAGGATTCCAAAGAAAGCATATAAAGAATCTATTTTGCCTTTAGTGACCTTACCTTGAAACTCACACAGCAATTAAATAAAAATGTTTTTTTTTTAAAATCACTATTATCAACATGACCCTCCATCAGGTTTCCAAGGCTGTAAATTATAAGTGGAGACTGCCCCTATTTCTCTTCGGGATTCTGCTGTTGGATTCAAACCACAGAAAACCTGTGGCCTTTGGTTTATGTGCACAACTCCCTATGGACCATTATATACCATCAGAGCTCACTTAAGAGCTGTATTTGTACGTACAAAGGTATACTCAATTTCAAATGAAAGGAATATAGATTGCTGTTCACCATGTGGATGTGGTAAAGTTTGACTAGAGGTGTTGGGACAAGAAATATTGCTATGGTCAATTTCTAAAACAGAATCCATTAGACCCAAGTAGGAAGTTAGATCAAAAGGGCAGGTGATATGCTTTAGTCAATGCTGTATCCAAAGAACTAAAATAGTGCTGGATTGGCAACTAATTTATCTTAGTTAAAAACAAGGTTTGCAAAAAACCACATTTTTATACTAGTTTATTTACAAAATTCTAATACATTGTTTTCCAGAACAGATTCCTCCAACTTCTCTCACTCCCTCACCCATCAAATTATACAACTTCATGATTAATCCCCCCAGACCCCTGTGCACATCCTCATTCCTCTGCTTCCATCTTCACCCTGATAAATATCTGGACTGTTTCCATGATTACCATTGTAATAACATGGAAACAGCCCAGATGCTCAACCACAAATAAATGGATTGAGAAATTACAGTACATTAACATATGCAGCACCCAAAAACAATGATTTTTAAATTGTTTCCTAACTTGGGAGGGACTGGAGGGCATTATGCTGAGTGAACTAACTTAGTCCCACAAGGACAAATATTGCAAAATTAATATTTTTGAAACTAGGTGATGGATACATAAAGTACTTTAGGGTAAAAGTAGTGTCCTAATAGATACTGTTTCAAATAGAACTCCTTACATACTGATGGTCGAGGGAATCATGAATTGTGCTACCAATCTAAACATAGGTAGTTCAATTCCCCTAGCTGCTCCATGGGAGGAAAAAAGGGAAATATTCTTCCATACTCTTTATCTTTAAACCTGCCGGAGGGTCAGCCTTGAGTTAAAAGTGACTTGATGGCCATGAGTGAATGAGCGACTTGCCCATAGTAAGAACTAATTAATATTTTTCATGAAATGGAAGTCTAAATAACAGATTAAAAAACCCCTCACTATATATGATCAGTGTTTTCCGATATTTCATTATATTTAAAAAAAAACAAGTTATAATATCCACGACTATGTACTCAGAGAGTCCTAGGAGTCTTTTAAGTCCAATCTTCTATACACATTATCCCCCAACCCCGCTTCTTTATTAACTCGTCATAGATTCACCAATTGTGGCTTAGGTTTCTAGGTTGAAACTTTTTACATTTGAAATCTTTATTTTACAGGTCATTTGAGGGC
The DNA here is from genome assembly GCF_000299155.1 of Elephantulus edwardii. Taxonomy (NCBI): domain Eukaryota; kingdom Metazoa; phylum Chordata; class Mammalia; order Macroscelidea; family Macroscelididae; genus Elephantulus; species Elephantulus edwardii. Next base: position 3,277,288 of record NW_006399886.1, on the reverse strand, counting down.
AATAATAAATCACATAGGAAACATGCTTCGTTTTATGCTTACAGTCCCCATATTTTTAAAATATTTCTTACGGGAGACTCAGTAACACTCCACAATCAGTTACTCACCAGGAGGTAAAGGCATGACTTGAAAATCCTGTCAGTGCTTCATTATGATTGTCTCTCTAGTGCCTACTACAGCCCTTAGCTCATAAAAGGCCCTTAAAGTTTTCTATAGAAAAAATAGATCAAAACTAACATAAATTTATAAAAGAAGATAACTTAAAAGTTTTAAATTTCAGATGAGAAAATTGAATTCATAGAGAAATTAGTTATATACACTCTCAGTTTGTCCTATACTTGTTTATCTGTTAGTTAGATATAAATGTTTATGAAATAAATTTTAACTTATAATTTACAAACAAATAAGCATTAAATATTCTATCAGTGGCATGCTAAAAACTTACAATAATAGACATACAATGGAAAAATCAACTTAAAACTTTTTTAAAAACAATTCTACTCTTTGAAAAATAACCAGTTTTAGATTATTCTTCTTCAAAATGCATTACTATTATTTGTTTTGTATTCATTCCATAATATTATTCACATAATAAAATAAGTGTGCTGTTTTGTTAAAATGTTCTTATTATGAAATATGTTTTCTTTTGTAATGTTTATTTTTAGTTACTGGTACATTTTAATCAAGTTGATATATCTGAGTCAATAAGCTACAAAGTGTCATGACCCATCTGAAGTCTAAATGTGAACACGGTTCAGAATCTAGGTATGTAACACATTTCTTGGTTTGATTATATATTTAGTGTGTATGAACATCTGGTAAATTAAAAACTTGTCACAACATAGGGCTTACAATTATATGTACCTGCATTTTACATAGACTATAAATTTAATTTCTCTGACACTCTCTTCAAAGATTAAAGACTGAAGACCAAAGACTAAAATTGGGAGAGCAGATTATACAAACAAATATGCTTCAAGTACTAGCTATGAGGCATAATGTACCATACTCTACCGTACTTTTGTTAAAGAAATGTATCAATTGGCATATGAATATGTAGAAAAAAAATTAAAAGGCCAGAAAATGCAAAATAGAAATTGTTGTTTTCACTAAGAGTGTTTTAGTAAGCAAAGATAATATAAATTTCTGGTAGTATTGTGATTAAATATTTAAGCCGCTAACTGAAGGGATAGAGGTTAAACCAGCTGGGCATTCTGTGGGAGAAAGATGTGACAGTCTCCTTTCATAAAGATCACAGATGTGGAAACCCTATGGGACAACTCTACCATGTCTTATTGGTGTTGTGGTGGTTATTGTTAGTATTGCCTTAAGTTGGAATCAGTTTTGCTTTGTTTCATGGATTGTTCCCCAAAATATGGATATTCAACTATATAATATGAAAGCTATGTAATGAATCCCCCTGATCTGATTAACTAAATGGTTGTGAGAGTATTCAGGGTGGAAGGCAGCACAACCCCAATCAGATGTAAGGGAGCTTCCCTTATGTGAAAGGATATGGCCATATATCACAAACAGGGTGTTTCTTAGAGGCAAAGACGGTGATACTTTGTCTTACATATTTTGGATATGCTCTTTAGAGGGCCCAGTCTTAGTGAAAAGACATCCTGATTGAAAAGATGAAGCATTAGCACAAGAGAGGGAGACTCTCAACAAGATGGATAATGGACTCTATGACAATGGACTTGAGTATATTAGAGACATTGATGATGGCACTAGATAGGGCATATCTCTTTTATATAATGATCTTATGAACAAATATCTTTTGTTCATAGGATCACTATTACTTGTAATGGACTTGATAACACTTAACAACTGTAACATATATAGAAAGCTAGCTGAGAAAAGGGAATCTCAGTACCATAAAAAAAAATAATAATGACTAGAAGTGGAATCTGTCCATTTGGAACCTCCACTCTAGGGAGCTCTTGGAGATCAGGAAGGCTAAGACACAAGGAGATTTCCAAGGAATGTTGGGCCATTGGCCATCTGCAGTTGGACTTCTAGCTCCATAATGTATGAGATAATTTTCCATTTAGTTAAAGCCATACACTTGTGGTACTTCTGTTATTGCTGTCCTAGATAAGTAAAGCATTTGTTTTGTTTAACTCTGCAATGAAGCATTGAAGTCTATAAAATTAAATGGTTCCTGGGTGTTGATGTCCCTGGGAGTTGACCTGAGTGGGTCAGACATTCTGGCCACTGGTGACTTTATGCTGTGGTGCCTGTCAGCCACCTTAGGAAAGATAAAGACCAGTCTGTTGAGGGTTCTGCCGGGCGTTGGAGAAAAGTATCCTTCTGAATTATCTCCTACAAGAGCATGGTACTATCTTGACATCAGTGTTTGCCTTACCACAAAGGACCTAAGGCCCAGGGCAGAGAACTGCAAAGATTATTACTTTATCATCTGGGAGACCATGCAAAAACCAATTTTTGCAGGCAACTTAACCAAACAGTCTGAATTCTCAGGCAACTTGTTTGTGACAAGCAAAGTGGGTGTGCAAGCAGTGGAGGTCATGAACCGTATCTGCATGCTAAATGTAGACCAACAGTATGTGTAGAATGTAAAGAAGACAGATCTGTGGCCCCTCTACATCTCTGTGTAGGCACCCTCCCTTGATATCCTGGAGCAACGTCGAAAGACCTAGAGTGCAGAAACAGAGGAAAACCTTGTTAAGCTGCTGGCCACCTCTGGTCAAGGCCAACAGGAAAAGCAGTAAGGAACCAAAGATATTTGAACTTGCTATCATCAATATGTGCTAAACTCAGGCCCACTCTGGGGAAATCATGAAAGCACAAAGATCTGGTTGCTCTTAAGGAGCACCCTAGCCTGATCCTTAATATGTTCCAGGCCTTGCCTTCATTCAAAGGTGTCCCCACTGTAGAGGCAGTCCTGTTCCTGGCACCTCTAGCCATTCCAGGTATGGACACTGTCTCAAGGCTCATGCTCAGGGTCTAGGCCAGTTCAGCTTCCATGAGGCCCCTCCTGACTCAGCTCAGAGCTCACCCTTTTGTGACCTGAATGCAGAGCCCGCCCACACTACATGCGCATGATCGGGGGTGACTCATGGCCAGCACTCTCTCACCTACTTCCCACGTAGAGGTGGCACTGTGAAAAAATGACTCCTGGGGTTAAGATACAATTGAAACATTTATTAAATAGTAAGGCTAAAGAACTATAAAATCCATGGCAAATATTTATTCTTTTGTCTAATTTTACTTTCTACTTTCCCTATGAAATTCTTTAACAATTTTTTGCTTGTTTTTGTCAGAGAGGCATTCTCAGATATATGTGACCTGAGTGTGTATATGTCTGCAAGTAGCTTTTTTTAGGTTGTTGTTGTTAATTGCTGTTGAATGGCCCATAATTAATGATAACCCCACGAGTGAGAGTGCAGAGTAGAATTGCTTTATGGAGTTTTAACAGATGTGACTCTCCAGAAGCAGGGAAGTAGGTTTTACTTCCAAGATGCCTCTGTGAGGATTCAAACAGTCAAACTTACAGCTAGTAATTGAGTGCTTAACTACTGAGGCACCCAGACACACCATTTTACTGTTGCAGTTGATGCTTTCGGCCTAACCCCATTCTTAGAATTATTAGTATGTGTAAACCCACTGTTGCAGCTACTAGCTAATGCATCTTTTGAGCTTCTTTCTCTTTTTCACAGACCATTGTTTTATAATTTTAATAATTACATACTATAAAAAAATAAAAGGAACAGAAAACCAGGCATGAAGACTAAAAAAAGGAAGATGAGCAGCTTCCCTGTCTTGTGAAGCTGAGATTTATGTGACTAATTTTAAAAGACAGTATCATCTGTCATGATTACTTCATAAGTGAGATAATCTTAAAAATGAAATGTTGTTGCTTTTGTTATGTACTATCAAGTTTGATCCGACTCGTAATTGCCACTCCAGTTGGTTTTCAGAGCCTGTTAATCACACGGTAGGAGATGGCTTTTCTTTCTTCTGTGGAGCAGTTGGTTATTTTCAACCTCCTGTCTTTAGATTGACAGTGTAACTCCTTACCCACTTGGCAAGCAGAGATTCCTAAAAATTAAAATATAACCTATTGTTGTTACATGACATAAAATCACCTGGAACTCCTAATGACCCAGTGAGATGGAGAACATATAATCTAAGAAATAATTCTAAAATTTAAAATGCATAGAATAATATCTTTTAAAGGGACTGGGCTTATATAAAAGCTCATACAGCTAATTGTGAAACTCTCAGTATTTAATTTTGTTTGTTACCAGCAGTTTCACTATGGAGAAATAAGTTGAAAAATTAAAGAGTAGAAAATGAAAAACAGGGATGTTTCTCTTCTACTAATCTTTTTTTGTTCTCTCTCTTCTATTTCCAGTTCCTTTTTTCTTCTATCTCTCTACCTTCCTCAGTCTTAATTAGCATTTACAGAACACAGTTATATTTATATAAACTAAATGGGTGTGTTCTAAGACTCTAGTCTTTTACAAATAAACATCGCTTTGTAATCACAGTATAATCCCTTGTAGAAAAGTTTATGCTAGTTAAAAATGTGGAAGTCAGGTCTGTAGGCTGCAGTGCATTAGGATCTATCATTATGAGAGTCAATTGTCAGTTTGTGTTGCTATTTAAATTAAAAAAAAAGATGCCATTATAAGTTTTTTCATTCAATAAATTCTGACCAAATACACCCTAATTATACAATACAGCCATTATTTATGCCCAAATGATTTTCAGGGTATTATATATCTTAGTTTTAAAAGCTGCTATTTCTTATTTGCCCTCCATCAACCTTTTATTTTTCAAGCAACTGGCAACTCAATTTCCTTATGATCTCTATTAGTAGGTTCAGAAAAGATTGCAGTGCAATCAATTAAAATGTCTTTTCCAAATCAACTAAGGTTAAAATCCTATTATCCCTGAGAGCTTATTTAAAGAATTTTCTTTGACACTGAAGGTATATAATTCAACATAATGTACCAAGTTCAATAATGACATTAACTGGTTGTCTTAAAGAATTGAACAGTATCTTGTTTGGTTGGTTTAAGAATATTAGCAATGTGGTGAAATGAACTAAAAAAAACTTATGAGTAAGACAATATTGTCTGTATAAATATGCATTATGAAAAGAATAATGAAATTATTTATGGTGATTTATACTTTAAGAATTGTTCCATATTAATAACTCTCATACAGGGAAAGAGTATTACATATGTGAAGCTGTTTATTTACTATGTTCTTGTTGTTTTTATGTTCTGTCAAGTCACCTAGGACTCATAGCAATCCTATTTACAACAGCCCTACACCCTCATCTATCTTGTGCCACTCTCATTGTTCCTAACACACCTAGCCCCATTGCCCCAGTCACTGAATCAATTCATCCTATTGAGGATCTTTCTCTACTGCACTGTCCCTCCACCCTCCCAAGCATAATAAAACACAAATATATTCATTCTTACTTTGCTTATTAGGTACTCAATCCCAATCAGGATTATGTTGTTGTTGTTATGTGCCGTCGAGTAGCCTGCGACTCATAGCGACCCTATGTACAACAGCCCTAAACTCCGCTCTGTCCTGTGCCAATCGCACTGTCTCTGACACTCCCATCCCAATTATCCCA
>NW_006399886.1:3256373-3269827 GCF_000299155.1 Elephantulus edwardii | reverse complement strand
TATGAGTGGTTGGTGGTCTGTTCCACAATCAGCTCCTGGCCTAGTTTTCACAGCTGATATTGAGCTTCTCCAGCGGTTCTTTCCACAAACGTAATCGATCTGATTCATATGCATGCCATCAGGTGAAATCCAGGTATATAACCTGCGTTTATGCCTCTTAAAAATGTATTAGATCATAATAATATACAGCATAATATTATGCGCAAAGTCTACAGTGCTGAGGTCTTTGGTTTATAGGGTAGTTATGTGTCATCTACGACTCGACAGCATTTAACAGCAATATCAACAACAACATAAGGAGAGCTACCTTGGCCTACTGGACAGAAAGTTACGATACCAAGCCCAAAAACATCAACTTTCTTCTAAGTAGTATAGCACTGGTCTGTGCATTGCTGTACAGAAGTAACTCGTGGTTGCTGTGATGTTAAACACTGTGATGTTGATGTGCCAAATGTGTTAATGGTTACCCCAGGGTGAACAGTGTTTGGTAGAGCTTCCCGATAAAAACAAGCTTGGAAGCAGGAGTGGCATCCACTTCTGAAATGGCTTGCCTCCAGAAATTCTATGAACAGTGCTCGGGTCTTTCATTCAGAGTTGTCTACGACTTGATGGTACTTAACAGCAACAACAACATAATATTATAGCTCCTGCTCACTTGGTAATTTTTGGAATTCTTCCATGTCAATCACTTATTTTTTTGTACAGTGATTCTGTGTGTTTCATCCATCTTCTTTTGATGCTTTCTGGGTCGTTCAATATATTGCGCATAGTCTCCTCCAACATAGCAACTTGAAGCTTTTTTTTTTTTTTTTTGGTTCTCTCAGCTTGAGAAATACAGAGCAAGTTAATTCCCTTTTATTCTCCAATTTAAGCTCTCTGCACATTCCATTATATTGTTTTGCTTTGTTTTCTCGAGCTGTCCTTTGCAATCATCTGTTCAACTCTTTTACTTTAGCATGTTTTCCCTTTGTTTTGGCTTCTCAAGACACGAGTTCAAGTTTTAGAATTCCTTCTGACCCCTCCATTTTGGTTTTTTCTTTCTCCTCTGTCTTTGTAATGATTTTTTTATTATCCCACAACTCTTGTTTCCATCATTGGTATACAATAATACCTCAAACTTATTCTTAAGATGATTTTAAAATTCAGGTGGAATAGATTGAAAATAATATTTTCATTCTTGTGGACTTGTTTAAATTTTCTTTGTCCTCAATTTGAATTTGCATACTAGTAATTGATGGTCTCACCCATAGTCTACCTCTGGCCTAGTTTTGATTGCTGATGTTGAATTTCTCTAGTGATTGCTTCCATGGATGCAGTCAGTCTGACTTCTGTGCAGCCTATCAGATGAGGTCTATGTGTGAAGTTGTCATTTGTGTCTTTTAAAACAAGTATTTGCAATGGATAAATGATTGAAAATACAAAATTAGGTCATTATATTACGAGCTTCATTTCTATCATCAATCCCATATCAATATTTTCCAATTATTGTTACTTCTTTAGTGTTTCCAACATTTGCATTCCAATCACCAATCATCATTAACACATCTTGATTGTATGTCAATTTCAGGCTGCAGGGTTTGGTAAAACAATTCAATTTCTTCCTCTTTGGCTCTAGATGTAGGGACATACATTTGAATTATAGTAGTATTAACAGATATTTTTTGTATGTGTATGGATAATATCCTATCACTCACAACATTGTATTTCAGGATATAACTTAAAATTTACTTTTTTTTACTATGAATGCAACACCATTCTTCGGTTTTCATTCCACTATATAATTATCTGATTGAAAGTGGCCAAAACTATTCCATCTCATCTCACTAATGCCTGTTGTTGATGTCAATACATTCCAGTTCATTTTTCACAATTTCCAGTTTTCCAACATTCCCTATTGTAATTCATAAACTGTGCTTGTCAGTATTTTTCTTCATTCAACTGACTCTAATCTAGACTTTACCACTACTGCTATAACTATCTACAGTCCTCTACTGTTCATAGAATTTTCAGAGGCCTGTTATTTAAGAAATGAATAAAATCTTGCTTCTAATCTGTCTTAATCTGGGAGCTCTATTTATACCCTGTTTGCCATGGGTAAACCTAGTGGCATTTGGCACATGAGTGGCTTAGCTTTCAGTATCACAGCAACCTACAAGTTATCTAAGTACAGCAAACTGGCAGACAAGTGCTGTGCCAATAAGAATAATGATATCCCCAAACATAACAAGCTACCAATTTAGTTTGTAACTCTAATAGGAAATCAGTCTTCAGACCAAGTCCCAGAGCTGCAGGCCAGAGTGCCCAACCAACTTTAATTACAAAGAAGGCCTTCCCACTGAGTCTTAATTGGTTTAAACAGAGGTTTCCAGCATGCACCTGATTATTAATTAAGTAAAAAACCCAAATAATTCATATCTGATTGTTAACTAAATAAAAATTATGAAACATCTCACACGTGTTTGCTAATTAAAGAAGGAAAGAATAAAAAACAAAACTAAAATCCAAAACAAAATTAAAATAGCTCACACCTGATTGCTAGTTAAATAAAAATGACTTACCTTCTGGAATCGAATGTTTCAAACAAGAAGAATTCAGTCAGATCCCAATCAACTCTTAATCACAAAGGCCCACACAACAGTCTTTGATTTTATTTAATAATCAAGTATGGCAATAGATTTCTGAAAATAATGGTGGTGATAATGGTGGTGATGATGATAAGAGCATGAAGTAGGTAGGCTGAGTCTCTAAAGCAGTCTGAGGCAGGGAGAAGAAAGAAAACCCAGATTTTTGTTTCAAATGTTATCTAGTGTACTGTTATGAATTGAATTGTATCTTTCCAATTCTAATCTCTATACAGGTAGCTGTAATCCCACTTGGTAACAGAGTTTTCTTTGTTATGTTAAAGAAGCCATTATAAGTGTTATAAATCTAAGGAATTCTCAATTATATAGTAATGAGATGATACACATTAGCAAGCAGACACTGCATAAAGACACTGCATAAAGACCATATCTGATGACAATAAATACTGTTGAATTTACAAGCCCGAATTCTCTAAGGATTACTGCTATTCAAACATCTCAAACCTTTGTTGTCAAATAGCTTCTGGTGTTTGGTGTCACAGTGTGTTACAGAGTAGCACTGCTGGATAGGGTTTCTTGGTAAAATTTATAGAGGCTGATAACCAAACTTTTTCTCTACAGTGTTACTAGGAAAGTTTGAACTGTTCATCTAGAGGTTGATAATTGAGCACCACCTCAATAGAGGAGACATCTGTCCCCTTTACTAGAAACTCTGACCTCTCCCTGAATTTGAACTTTCAGTCATGTGAACTTCATGAAAATAAATTTCTGTTCTCTAAAGCCACTCATTTTGGAAGCAGGAGTGACACCCACTTCCTAAATAAAATGCCTCTGCGAACTGTATGAAATTTGATAAATGACGACATTTATAGAAAGACTTCAGGCCTTTTGTTCTATAAGTTCACTAGGAGTCATGCTCAACTTGATGACGATCAACAACAACAAAACCACTCATATTAGTATTGCTATTATAGTACCATTAGGAAACTAAGCTAAGATCTCAGTAAAGGGAACCTAAGAATCATATAGAAATGAAAGACTTTTCAGATAGAGCTAGGTGCTATACAGGAAATCATTACATTCAGGTAATGATATAAGCAGGAACATCTATGAACATTCAAACAAACAATTAAAAGAACTTGAAAATTTTCTCTCTCACCATATTTTTATGAAAAATATTAGAGCTGCATACATTTCTATCCATGCAATGCTGAGAAAGGGAGGGAGAAAAGTACATGAATTTAAACTATTGCAATCTAGAGGGTGAAACCAGGCTATTCCTTGGAGGCAAGAATTCTGAAGCTTTGTCTGAACAGACATACTTTGGGCATGTTGCAAAGAGGGACCAGTCCTTGGAGAGGGACATAAAGCTTAAAAGGGTGGAGGGACAGTGCAAGAGAGGAAGGCCCTTGATGAGATAGATTGATTCAGTGACTGGGGTAATTGGGTAGGTGTGTCAGAGACAATAAGGTTAGCACAAGATAGAGCAGGATTTAGGGCTGTTGTGCATAGTGTTGCTAAGAATCACAAGTGACTCAATGGAGTATAACAACAACAATCAAAAGAGAAAATTGTTTTGAAAATTTATGTAAGATATATTTAAAAATGTCTTTTTATAAGAAGAGAAATTATCGTGGAAGATTTATGCAAAATAGTGCCCAAATGGTGAAAAATGTAGTATTACAATAAAATAGAAGCAAGTGTGTTTTGCTACGAGATGAAAAGATAGACAAAATAATAATAAGAGGATGTCTGAAAATTGTGAAGTTACCAACATGCTGTCATTTCAAAGTAAACAAAAAACTCAAACTCATCACAGACCATTCACCTACAGAAAATACTATTTTGAAAGAGAAAATATTTTCAAAACTACTTAATTCTACCTTCTGTGATGATTGAGAACTTCTACGTTATAGAACAATCGGTTTCAAGTGCTGAAATATACAAAAAGTTAAATTAACTTGAGTGAATTTGAATTTTTGTTATGTAAATCAGCATTACTGTCATGGCAATATTTTCATGAAAAAACTTAGATACTTGTTTTTCACTCAGAAAAAACAGCTCAAAAGTAAATGTTTCGTTCAAAAGCACACAATTTAACATTAAACAGTTTCTAAACTGTTTTGTATTTAAATTTTGATCACGAACAATAGGATTCACTTACTTTTGGCATGATTCTAAGAAATACATTTTTCATTTTAACTAGGAAGACATTAAAAATAGTTTGCCAACAAACTTCTAAAGTGGTGTGGGTGTTATTTTATTATTTGTGTTCTTTGTTGCCTTTTTTCCCTTTTCTCATTTTTTTTCTTAATTTCACTCTTACTTAAGTCTACTTAAAAATATTAAAAAAAGAATACATGCAAATCATTTGGAAGTCAGGAATTCTCCAAATACTGGTTTTAATTTCTTGAAAAAATGTTATTAAAGAATTCCATTTACTCAAATGGGAATCTGGTCTGTACCAGTGTTTTTATGTTTATTCTGACAATTCAAATTATCCTACAAACTGCACCATAGACTGACAATACCAAAATTGAACTTTGAGGCAGTTGAACCACACGCCTTTTATTTACAAATTACATTATTACAGATTAAGAAAAATGATACATGATTTATCATGTCAGTAATAGAAAAAAATCCATCAACTTCTGGGGCCTTATTATTATTTTTTTAATACCCTTGTGAAGCTTGAATTTCATCCTTTATTTTCATTGGCTCTTCTTCCTATGGTATCTCCTGAACTTTTTCCAGTGTCAATCAATTCTTTTTTTTGTACAGTGATGTTCTGTCCTTCCATCTTCTTTTGATGCTTCTTAGATCATTCAAGATTGTGCCATAGTTTCCCTCAGTATTGCAACTTGAGGCTTGAATTTGCTCTTCAATTCTTTTAGCTTGAGAAATGCTGGAACAAGTTCTTCTAGCTGTCTGCACATTTCTTATAGTATTTTGCTTTACCTTTTCAAACTCCCCTCTGAAAACTTCTGTTAAGCTTTTACTTCAGCATCTCTTCCTTTAGTTTTGTCTTTTCAACAGTCTAATGCAATTTTCACATTTGTTTTTTTCTTCCTCCTCATTCTTATTTGTATTGACCTTTTACTCTCTTCATGGATGATATTCTTTCACAGTTCTTCTGATCTTTAATCATAGGTGTTCAATGCCTCAAACCCATTCTTAAGATTATTCTTATTCAACTGGAATGCACGCAAGGGCATATTTTGGTTCCTGTGGACTACTTTTCATTTACTTCAGCTTAAATTTAAATTTGCACATGAGTGATCAATGGTCTGTTCAATAATCAACATCTCGCCTAGTTTGACTGCAGATACTGCACTTCTCAAGCAATTCTTTTGGCAGTATATCCAATCTGATTCCTGTGCAATCCATCAAGGAGGAAAGCTAACTAGTCAACTGGCTGGAAGAGGTCCATATTAGTCCCCATTCCCAAGAAAGATAATCCAACAGAACATGGAAATTATCAAACAATATGATATCTCATGCAAGCAAAATAGCGTTGAAGATCATTCAAAAATGGCTAGCATACTAAATTGACAGGGAACTACTACAAGTTCAAGCTGGTTTTAGAAGAGGTCATGAGACTAGGGATGTAATATAATTACTGATATAAAATGGAGCCTGACTGGAAAGCAAAGAATACCAGGAAAGTATCTATTTGTGTTTTGACTGTGCAAAGACATTTGCCTGTGTGGATCATAACAAATTATGGCTATCTTGAGAAGAATGGGAATCCCCAAATTTCTACTTTTGCTCATAGAAAATCTATACTTTCACCAAGAAGCTGTCTGAACTGAGCAAGAGAACACTGCATGTTTAAAATAAAGATGGGTTTATTTCAGCGTTGTATCCTTTCTCTATACCTATACCTATACAATCTGTATCCTGAGTAAATTATTCATGAAGCTGGACTCTGTGAAAAAAAACATATGGCAACAGGATTGGAGGAAGACTCATTGATGCCCTGTTTTTCAGATGACACAATTTTGCTTGCTGAAAGTTAGGATATTATGAAACTTTTGCTGCAGAAGTTCAAGTACTATAGCCTTCAATATGGATTACATCTCAACATCAAGAAACAAAAGTCCTAAAAAAAAAAAAAAAGAAACAAAAGTCCTCACCACAGGACCAAAAGTCAACATTTTGATAGATGGGGAAAAGATTGGAGTTATAAGTGAATTAATCTTCTTTGGATCAAAAATCAACACCATTAGTACCAGAAATGAGGGAATCAAAAAACGTATTACATTGACCAGGTCTGCTGTTATACAAGTGTTCAGGTCTTTCATTCATAAGGTCACTATGAGTCGTCCGCCACTCAACGACACTTAACAACAACAACATAGAGCTCTGTTGTCCTAGTGGGTACAAAGTAATGCTATCAAGACAACGTGGGTGATTTTAAACTGCAACCCTCAGGCCTGGTTTTTATTATTTTAGGTCAAATATTCTTTTAAGTGGTACAGCACTGGTCTGTCAATTTTCTGTAAGAGGTAATTCGTGGTTACTGTGATTCTAAACACTGTAACACTGGTGTGTCAAAGGTGATAATGGTTACCCAGGGTGGAGAGTCTTTGTTGGAGCTACCCAATTAAAACAGGCGTGGAAGTAGGAGTGGCATCCACTTCTGAAACAGCTTGCCTCCCGAAACTCTATGAACTTGGAGAAACAAAATTTATATGAGTGTTCAGGTCTTTCATAGGGTCACTATGAGTCATCTACAACTGAATGGCACTTAACAACTTAAAAGCAACAATAAAGTCTGATATTAGAAAACACTTGAAAATGTTGAAAAGTAAAGATGTCAGTCTGAAAACTGAGGTGTACCTTATTCAGGTGATGATCTTCTGTCACCTGTTATGCATCAGCAATCTGGACAATGAATAAGGATAACTGAAGAAGAATTTTTATCTTTGAATTACGGCACTCGAGAAGACTGACAAAGAGCAAATACATATGTTTTGGAGAAGGTGCAGCAAGAGTGCTCCTTGGAAGCAAAGATGCAAAGCTTCATCTTTCATACTTTGGACACATAGCTAAGTGCAGCTATTTTTTTGGAAAGGGAAATCATATCTGGAAAAATGAAGGGTCAGTGAAGAAGATGAAGACTCCCAAGGAGGTAGAGTGGCATGATGACTTCAGCAATGGGCTTGAGTGTTTTAGAGATAATGGTTATAGCGTAGGAAAGGACAAGGTTGATAGAGTTGTTATGAGGCATATTTGACTTGACAGAACCTAACAACAATAATATAAATAAATAACAGTGATCATAGAAATGATGTAGAATTGGACATTGCCTTCTGTGATATATAAGGTATTACAGGACAGTGGGAACGTATCTAGTAACTACAGAGTTCTCAGTACCAATGACACTTTTGTTTACCATAGTCATTGGTCATTTGAAAATAACTCATGGAACAGCATGATTTGAGTGAAATATACATACAAAAATTTAGACAATAATTCTAAATTTTCTTCCTATAGGATTATACAGCAAGTAAAGTAAAAATTACTCAAGTATATTGGAGAAACAATGGAACTTATATGTGCATTTTTTCCTATGAAAAAGTACACATATTTTTCATAAGCATCTTATTGATCGTATGTTTTGCCAATGAAGTCTCTGTGTCATATAATCCAGATATCTTCTGCATATCTCATTAAGATGTGATTGTAATTTTAGTTTTCCTTTTAGTGATAATTTTGTTTTTCAAATTTATTTATTTGGCTTTGGAGATTTCATGGCCAAAAATAAGAATCCTTTATTTTCATCCTGATTTCCTCTAATTAGATATTTGGATTATACTTAAGTCTTTCAAATGTTGAATAAACTGTTTACAGGAAGATTACAACACTAAGTATCAATATAGCAATGAAAATACATTCAATAATCAAGAAAATCATAGCATGGAATGAGGTAAGTAAAATCAAATTGTGTATATTTTCATTATTCTAAGTCTTGACATTCAGGTTTGTATTTGATGAAGATAATTGTTTTCATCTTAAAATTACAGCACTAAGATGTTAAAACAATGTAAATGTAACCAATTCCAAGATATTTGAGTAACAAATAAGTAAAACTTAGTAAAGAGTCTCCTTTTTATGCTTTCAATAATGAAAAAATAGAGAATTATTTTCATTGCTATCATGGAATTCTGTGTTAATATAACTTGAATTTTTGTTTGTTTGAATACTCAGGTAAAAAAATTACCTCTTCAAGCTGCTGCTGATGATATGGACCAAAATTAGAAAGCCTTTCACATTCTATATAGAGTTTCTCTGTACAAGAGAGAAAATGGAACTAGTTCTCCAATAAAATAGTCACTTAAATATATATATGACCCTTTTTGTTATTTCCACTCCCCTGAGGCTGAATCTGCATGGGTTCATTAACTACAATGTCTTTGGTTAAAGTTCTTTGTTATTTCTCACACCAAATTTATTCTTTCTCACATTGAAATGTATTCAGAAGTAATAGATATCTGTGAAATATGCAGTGGTTTCAGTATAGCATCAAAAATACAAAAGGAAAATATTAAAAAATGATTGACTAACTTTTATAATTATTTTTATTATAAAACTTATGACTTGAGGAATGAGATACAGTTTCTTGATTTTTCCTCTCATTTCACAGTTCAGATAACTAGGAATATTTTATTTGTGTAATAGATGGCCTCTCACGTCTTGAGGAGGGACACGTATGGAACACCTGGGGCTCTTATGGCTTTCTTTTCATCCCAAGTGGATGTCAGCGGAGGAAACTTTTCAGATGAATTGAGGGTCTCTGGCCCAGAGTCTACCAACATTTGGGCCTCCCAGAATTTTAAAACACTAAAATGTTTGGCCACACCTCTTCAGGCTGAGGGCTAGTATGTTGTGACTTTAATCTGAGGCCCCAAGATCTGGTTTTAATTGTTTTTCATCAGTCTTTGCATCTTATAGCCCTGGTCTGTCCACTTGTTGTACAGAGAGGTAATTTGTGGTTGCTATGAAGCTGAACACTGTGACACTGATGAGTCAAATGTGGTAATGGTTACCCATGATGGACAGTGTTTGGTGGAGCTCATCGATTAAAACAAGCTTGGAAGCTGGAGTGGCATCCACTTCCGAAATAGCTTGCCTCCAGAAACCTTATGAACTCGGAGAAAGGATGAAAGTTATGCAAGTCTTCAGGTCTTTTGATCATAGGGTCGCTATGAGTCACCTACAACTTGATCACACTTAACAACAACAATAGTTGAAAAGATAAAGAAATTATGTTGGAAAGAAGGGCGCTATGCCTCCACTATCTCCCCTAAACACACAAACAAATAGTGTTTAATGTTCATTATTTTAATTAACATAACCACATAACAAAGAGTACAGCTAAAGTCATCACATTTAGAAAAAGGCATATCTTATAACAGTAGCAGAATTGCTACAATATCATCCCGTCAGGATATCTTTGTCTTTCCCTCTAAAGAGGTAATTAAATTCTGTAATGCTTTTGTGTGATAAAGTGTAGAATTGTTGCGTTATAAATAGTTTAGTAATAGGTGTTACATATTTTGTGAGTAAATTTTAATACAAAGGTTATGCATTGCAGTATGAAATTTACTGTTCTTTAGTGCTGTTGGTTTGATTTCAACCCACTGTGATCCTAAGAAGAATATAATGAAGCCCTGGCTGATTCATCATCCTTACAATCTCTGATGTACTTAAAATTAAAGTTACAGCCACTGTGACAATCCCTCTTCTTGAGTATTTTCCTTTTTTTTTTCCACTTACCCTCTACTTTATCACACATGCTGTCTTAGTCTTATGACCTCTGATAACATACTAAAGCATTATTGTTGTTTGGTGTCATTGAATCTAGTACAACCCATAGAACCCATAGAGTAACAGATCTGAATCTTGTTCTGTCCTGTGCCATCCTCACACTTCCTGACACACTAAAGCCTGTTACTGCAGTCACTATGTCAATCCATGAGACAGAGAAGTTTGCTCACCTTCATTGACGCTCCACATTTCCGTGGATCATGTCCTTCTCCAAAGAATAGTGGCTCCTATCAACATGCCCAAGTCTATGAGGTGAAGCCTCATCATCTTTGCTTCCAAAGAGCACTCTGATTTTGCCCTCCTCTAGGCATATTTGTTTGTTCTTTTGGACATCCTTGGGATATTGAGTACTCTTATCCAACGCCACAGCTCAAAATTCTTCTATTATCCTTTTTTATTGTACAGCTCTCAAAAGCTTAGCAGTTGAGCAGGAAGACCATGACCTCAGACTCACCTTAGTCCTTAAAGAAACACTTTAGTCACTCATTGAGCAATTCCTAACTGCAGAATTTCCCTAAGCAATACATCTGATTTCCTGTCTGATGGCACCAGGATTTTAATGTGGATCCAAGTAATATGAAATTGTTGACAGTTTTAGTCTTTTCTCCACAATATCAGGGTACTGTTGCCTATCAGTCCAGTGGTAAGAACCTTTGTTTTCTTGACACTGAGATGCAGTCCATACTGAAGGTTATATTTTTAAATCTTCTGTAACAAGTACTTCAAGTCATCCTTACTTTCCGCAAGCAAGGTTGTGTCATCTGCATAACACAGGTTGTTGATGAGTCTCTTTCCAATCCTGATGTCACATTCCTCTTTATAGAGTTTGCATCTCAAATAATTTGCTCAGCATAAAGACTGAATATATATGGAGAGAGACTACAACCTTGACACATTCCCTTTCTATTTTAAACCAGGCAGTGTTCTCCTTCTCTGTTCATACAACAGCCTTCTGGACTAGGTATAAGTTTCACAAGAGCACAATTAAGTGCTCTGGGCCCCCCATTCTTCTCTATGTTAGCTGTAACTTGTTACAATCCACACAGCTAAATACTTTTGCATAGTCGATAAAGCATAAATAGATAGATATCCTTCTAGTATTTTTTACTTTCAGCTAGATGCTAAGCTCTCTTCTAAATCCTGCTTGAACTTTCACCATTTCTCTACGTACTGTTACAGTTATTTTTTAATGATCTTCAACAAAATATTGTTTGCATGTGTTATTAATTATATTGTTTCCACATTCTATTGATTCACTTTCCTTGAGAATGGGAATCGATATAAACCTTTTCCAATTAATCGGACAGACAACTGTACTCCAAATATCCTGGAATAGACTGGTGAGCACATCCAGGGCTGCATTTGTTAACTGAAACAAGTCATTATTCCTAGGGCCTTGTTTTTTGCTAAAGCCTTCAATGCAGCTTTCATTTCCTCCTTCATTACCATTGGCTCCTGATAATATGCTACGTCCTGAAATTTTTCAATGTCAGGTAGTTCTTTATAGTTACTCTCTGTATTCCCTCCATCCTCCCCTGATGCTTTCTGGGTCATGCAATATATTGCCCATAGTATCTTTCAATATTGCGACTCAAGGCTTAAATTTCTTTTCAAGTTCTCTGAGCTTGAGAAATGAAAAGTAAGTTTATCTCTTCTATTATCCAATTCCAGCTCTTTGTACATTCCATTATATTAGTTTCTTTTGTCGTCTCAAGCTGCCCTTAAAATCTTCTGTTCAGTTCTTTTACTTTGGCATTTTCCCCCCTTTGTTTTGTCTTCTAGATGCTCTAGTTCAACTTTTAGAGTCTTTTCTGACATCCATCTTGGTTTTTTCTTTCTCCTCTGTCATTGTAATGACCTTATATTTTTTTCATGGTTGATATAATCTCATAATTCATCTTGTATTTGATCACTGGTTTTCAGTGCCTCAAACCTACTGTTAAGATGATCGTAAAATTCATATCTTGGCTCTCATGGGTTATTTTAACTTTTTAAAAGTTGAAATATAACCCTCCTTTCTTCTATTTTTTATTATATCTTTCCAATTTTTAATTGATATTTTAATTGACATTTACAGAGAATTTTCATGTCCATTCATTGTTGCACACTTTCCTCTCTACCCACCAGTTCACTTTTCTCTTAAAAAAAATTCTTTCATTGTTGTATAACCCCCCATTCCAACTCCACTGTATTTTACCATGAAGCTTGTATTCTGGACTGTTCGCATACAAATAATACCTAATCATATATACTTTTAAGCAATTCTGTCCCTCATCTGTTTCAATGTGGTGTACCTTATTTATCTCCTCTTTTTTGTTTCCCTCCAACCCCGATGTCAGTCTTATTTTACAATAGTGACATTATGTAATATTTATCCTTTTGTGACTGAGATATTTTACTCAGCGTAATATCCTCCAGAATCATCCATTTTGTATAATATTTCATTAGTTCCTTGTTTTTCAGTGCTGCGTAGTACTTTGCAAATATACCAGTTTCTCTATTCATTCATTCATTGTTGGAGAGTTGGATTGTTTTCATCTCTTTGCTTTTGTGAACAATGCAGCAATAAACTCAGGGGTGCATATATCTGTTTAGGTGGCAGTTCTGATTTCTTTAGGGTATATTCCCAGTAGTGGAATTGCTGGGTCAAATGGTATTTCTACTTCCAACTTTTAGAGAAAGCATCATACTGCCTCCCAGAGTGGTTGCACTATTTTACACTTCCATCAACAGTGAATAAGTGTTCCAGTTTCTCCACAACATTGCCAGCATTTGTTGTTAGCTGCCTTGTTGAATTTTGCTATTGTTATTGGGATGAGATGCTATCTCATAGTTATTTTGATTTGCATCTCTCTTAGAACTAGGGGTTTTGAACATTTATTCATGTGTTTGTTTGCCATCTGAATGTCTTCTTTTTTGTGTGTGAAGTGTCTATTCATCTATTATCTTGTGCCCATTTTGTGTGTGAAGTGTCTATTCATCTATTATCTTGTGCCCATTTTGTAATTGGGATGTTTACCTTTATTTTGTTGTGGTGCT
>NW_006399886.1:3254080-3254963 GCF_000299155.1 Elephantulus edwardii | reverse complement strand
GGGAAGGTGCTCTGAGAGGTGGATTGATTCGGTGACTGGGGCAATCGGAATGAGTGTGTCAGAGACGATGAGATTGGCACAGGACAGAGCAGAGTTTAGAGCTGTTGTACATAGGGTCTCTATGTACAAGTGACTCAATGGCACATAACAACAACAACATAACATCATTGGATTTTATTGGACAGATTTTATTCAGGACGTTTGTATCTACATTTATTAAAAAATACTAGCTTACAGTTTTCTATTTCGGTCATGCCTTTACCTGACTTTACTATCAAGGATATGTTTGCCTCATAGAAGGAGTCTGTGAGAATTCCGTAATTTTCTGTTTTCTGAAATACTTTATGTAGAATTGGTGACAGTTCTTCTCTCAATGTTCGATAAAATTCATTTATAAAACCATCTGGTCCAGGACTTTTTTTGGTTGGATATTGTTTTATTATTTTTTCAAATTATTGTTTTGTAACAAGTCTGTTCAGGTGTTCAATTTCGGTTTGTGTCAGTTTAAGTAGATTGTGAGTTTCTGCGTATTTATTCATTTCCTCTAGGTATTCATATTCATTTGAGTATAATTTTTCCTCATATTCCATTGTTAGCCTTTTTTAAAAAAAGTTGGTTCTGTTGTAAAATTGCCCATTTCACCTCTTATTTTTTGGAATATTTGTGTCTTTTTCTTTCTTTTCCTTTGTTAGTTTTGCTAGTGGTTTGCTGATATTATTGACCTTTTTTAAAGAACGGTGGTTTCAATTGGTTTTGTTTTCTGTTTCATTTATTTCTGTATCAGGATTTCTTGCTGTTCTTTTTTCATTTGTTGGAGATGTAGGCTTAGAGAGTCAATGGTTATTTTCCCCCTGTCTTTTGATGTGTTTGCTTATTGCTATAA
>NW_006399886.1:3237937-3238914 GCF_000299155.1 Elephantulus edwardii | reverse complement strand
GTTGGATGCAAGGATTTTGAGGCTCCATTTCATATACTTAGGGGATGTGATTAGGAGGGATCAGTCCTTGGAGAGGGACATCATGCAAGGAAGATTGCAGAGACAGTGCAGGAAAGGAAGAGCCAGGATGAGATAGATTGGCTCGGTGACTAGATTAGGTCCATTAGAATAATGAGATTGGCTCAGGATAGGGTAAGTTTCAGAGCTAATGTAGAGTCGCTATGAGTCTCAGGTTACTTAATGAAACATAACAACAGAAACAACAACAAGAACATTGTTAATTTAGAAAGTATTTCTTGATTAAATATAGAATTTATCAAGAATGATTGTTTTGATGCTTCCTACATCACCTATATATGTCCCTATTTCCAAGAAATGTGATCCAACAGAATGTAGAAATTATCAAGCAATAACTCAATATCTCATGCAAGCAAAATATTGTTGAAGATCATTCAAAAATATCTAGAAAAGCACTTTGACAGAGAACTGCCACAAATTCAAGATGGCTTTAGGAGAGGGCACAGCACAAAGGATACCATTACTGATGTCAGATAGATGCTGGATAAAAGCAAAGAATACCAAAGGACTGTCTATTTATGTTCTATTGACTATGTAAGATATTTGACTGTGTGTATCATATAAAATTATGGCTAACATTGAGAAAAATAGGAATCCCAGAACATTTAATCTGTTGTCCAAACCAAGCAACAGAACACTGCATGGTTTAAAATTAGGAAGGCGGTGAGTCAGGGTTGTAGCCTTTCTCCATACATTTTCAATATGTATGCTGAGCAAAAATTTACAAAAAACAAACTCTATGAAAAGTACTGTGGTATCAGGATTGGAGGAAGACTCATCATTAACCTCCATTATACAGAAAATAAAATTCTGCTTGCTAAAAGTGAGGAAGACACAAAACTCTTGTAAAAGATCAAGAACTACAAATATTGGTATGGATTGTTGTTGTTGTTATGTGT
>NW_006399886.1:3193932-3236696 GCF_000299155.1 Elephantulus edwardii | reverse complement strand
ATAATCTTCAGTAGAATCTTGCTTGCATGTGGAATCAATGATATTGCTCTATAGTTTCCACACTCTGTTGGTGACCCTTCTTTGGGATAAGAACAAATATATGGTATGGATTACATCTGAAAATCAACTAAGCAAAGGTCCTCACCATAGAACAAGCATTCAACTTTATGACAGATATAGAAAGAATTGAAGTTGTCAGTGATTTCATCTTCCTTAGATCAGCAATCAATACTCTTGGTACCAACAGTCAATAAATCAAGAGAAGTATTGCATATGTCAAGTCTGCTGTCATAGACCTCTCTAAAATGGTGAAGAGCAAGGATGCCAGTTTGGAGACTAAGGTGAGCCTTAATCATGTTATGCTCTTCTCATCATACGTTATGCATTAGGAAGCTGGAAAATAGAAAAGGATAACAGAATAAAAATTGGAGTCTTTGAATTGTGCTAAAGAAGATTACTGTATATCTATGGACTGTCAAAAGAATAGATACACTTTGGATATGCACCCAATATGCTCCTTTGACACAATGATAGTGATGCTTCTTCTTTTACATATTGGACATGTGATTAGGCAAGTCTATTCCTACTGCAAAGCGCCATAATACTTGGAAAAGTGAAGGGTCAATGAAGGATAGGAAAACCGTCAATGATATGGGTTGACATGGTGACCTCAGCAATGGGCTTGAGTGTGTTAGAGATGAAGATGACACAGGATAGGGAAGAGTTCAGGTCTGTTGTGTATGTGTCACGATGAGTTTTTCTTGACGTGATGGCACCTAACTACAACACAGCATTTAAGATTTTGTCCATTTTCCCTTCAGTGTTAGAACTCGAGACTTGAATTTGCCCTTTAATTCTTTCAATTTGAGAGATGCTGGGCATATGCCTCCTTTTTATTTTCTTTTGTACTTTATAGTATTTTGCTTTATTTGCTTGACTTTCTTAGAAATATTCTGTATCTCTATTTTACTTTAGCATTTCCTCTCTTTGTTTTGTCCTCTCTACATTGCAGTACAATTTTCAGAATTTCTTCTGATGTTGAGAGCAGAAAGCAGATAAAGAGCCTGTAGCCCAAGCCCAAGATACCTCTACAGCCACACCAGAAGCAAGAGGTAGGATTATTCTTGCTTCTCACAAATGTGGTATTGAGAGTGGGCTTATTGGGGAAGTAAGTTGGAGAGTGGAGAAGGCAAAAATATCAGCCAATGAAAATCCACGGTTTAGCCCAGCAGTCCTAGGTGCAATTCCTCAATTAGTCCAAGCTCTAGTTTTAGTTCAGCAAATATAGCTTTTCCTTCTATTATCAAAGGCAAGAACAGCAAAACCTTTAACTGTGGCCAACACAAATTTATCTTATCCTAGTTTCTCCACAGCAATGCCACGGTCTCACCAGCACTAACACCTGGGTCTTGCCACTAGGAATTCACCACTAGGGTTGCTCTCTCACAAGAGTCTTGGTCCAGTCTGCCTCAAGTCTTGCCCTCCCCCAATATTGCTGCAACAGTATTGCTACTCCATGTGGGAAATACCATCTCTTTTATCTGAGTCCCATAGCTGTTGATAATTTGCAAGACCAGGTGTCTGGAGATAAGGTAGCTGGAAGACCAGAGGGAGCTTAAAGTTATGACCAAAGAAATTCAAATTTTAGGCTAGTACTGCAGCCGATTCTCTGGCTTTTCTTAGCCATTATTTCTCATCATCTAAAAAAAAATCAGCCTTCCCCTTACCATCGGCTATATTTAGGGAAATGTATAAGCGATCTATTTTGATATTTATATCTTAAATCCTCCCAATTTGGTACTCAATTTCTTATTTGTCTAGTCCTGTCAAACCAGTACTCTGAGGAAACAAGCATGTCTTTTTCTCGGAGGAGTCTTCTTGTTACATTTGAAATTCCATCTATAAACAAAGGTCCAGTCCAGAGCAAACAATCAAGTAACAGTAATCAACACCAGCTCTAGAATTAAACATCCACTCTTAATTTGGTTGAGTTCTGGTAAACACATCCCCAGGTATCAGTGGCTGGGTTTGTAAAATTAAAAGTTCACACTTCTTGCTGTGTTTCAAACCAGCTGGTCCCCTCACTCAACCTCAGCCCCAAATGGGCCAAGCAAACACATCAGGGATTCCCAGGACACCCTGCTCCACAAACCAGTAATCTTTTTTTTTTATTATTCATTCATCATGCTAGTTAGACCTTGTTTAAGGAACAGATTCAAACTCAGCCTGTCTCTTAATTACTGCATCTCCCCCACTTCCACTCAAGTGGACCCAGGTGGTCACCACAAATTGAACATAGTCACCAGCTTCCTTTAACTTTTTTAAAATGCCACCCCCCCTCCTATCTTTAAAGTCATGGAAAGGGAGCTCGAATGCCCCCTCCTTCTTCTCATCAACTAGCCCCATGTGGTCAGCATGAGTCAAGAATCAGCTCTACCTTTCCTCAGTTTCATTGAAAATGTCTCTCTTTTTCTATTTGTCTACTTTCAAATATAACTCTCTTGACAGTACTAGGTAGGGCTTGCTCTTTCTTAGGCTAAGATCTATACTCTGTGTCATATTCTGATGTTGTTGTTATGTACCATTGAACCACATGCAACTAATAATGACCCTATGTACAACAGCCCTCAACCCTGCTTTGTACCTTGCCAATCTTATTGTTGCCGACACACCCATCCTCATTACCCAGTGACTGAATCAATCCATCTCATCAAGGGTCTTCCTCTCCTGTGCTGTCCCTCTACCTTCCCAAGCATGACATCCCTCTCCAAGGACCAATCTTACCTTGCAACATGTCCAAAGTATGTCAGACAGAGCGTCAGAATCCTTGCCTCCAAGGATCAGCCTGGCTTGACCCTCTCCAGGACTAACTTGTTTATTCTCCTAGAAGTCCATTGTATATTAAATATTCTTCTCCTGCACCAAAACTCAAAGGCATCAACTCTCCTTCTATCATCCTTAGTCATTGTCCAGCTCTCTGATTCATAGCAAGTAATTTCAAAGACCATGGCCTGGATCAGGCACACCTTAGTTTCCAGACTGACAGCGTTGCTCTTCAGTACTTTGGAGAGGTCTCTGACAGCAGACTTTTCCAATGCAATTCACCTTTTATTTCCTGGCTGTTGGTACCAAGGGTGTTGACTATAGAGTCAAGCAAACTGAAGCTGTCAACATTTTCAATCTCTTTCTTAAATATCATGATGCTGCCAATTGGCCCAGTGGTGAGAATTTTGTTTTCTTGATGTTGAGCTTTAATCCATATTGAAGGCTGCATTTCTTGACCTTCTGTAGCAAGTGCTTCAGGGCATCCTCTGTTTTGGCAAGCAGGGCTGTGTCATTTGCATAACAAAAATTGTTGATGAGTCTACTTCCAGTATTAATACCAGACTTCTCCTCATACAGCCCAGACTTCTGGATAATCTGTTCCACATATAGATTGAAAATATGTGAAGACAGGACACATCCCTAACGTACACCCTTCCCAATTTTGAGCCATGTAGTGTTTTCTTCTTCTGTTCTGAAGGCTGCCTGTTCTGCGATTCCCATTCTTCTGAGAGTCAGCCACAGTTTGTTGTTATCCACACAGTCAAATTCTAATACCATAAGTGTTATTTTAGAGAAACAAAGGAAATCTAACATTACATTAATATCTAGGGAGAGACTTAGAGCAAGGGAATAACTTTCTTCAGTTAAATAGGTAGAGACCAGAAAACCAAGATACAGTTAATGGTTTAAGATTAAATTTATTACATTTTATGTGTTTGTTTGGATGTTTTTGATGGATAATGATCTTTTGGGGTTTTTTTTCTATATCATAATGGTGAAAAATATAAAATGTCTCAGGTTCTTGATGACATAAACTGTGCTAGATTTTGTTGTATTGAGATATACAGATTATGGAAAGTATGTGATATATCTTAAGTTAGAGGAAAAATGTAAGCCAGTTGGATATTGATTGGGTACTCAAAAAGAGAAAATGAAACCTGGACTAACTGAGGAATTTTGCCTTGGCACTGCTAGGTTAAACCCTATATTTGAATTAGGTAATATTCTTGCTTCCCCTATTTTCAAGCTTACTTCCATAATAAATAAATGAACCTCTTTTTGCTGCTGTTGCTTTGGCTCTATAGGCACCATGGGGCTGGGCTATGGGGGCTTCTTATCTGCTTTCTACTCTGGGGCACTGAGGTGCTCTGCTATTATCATTCCCCCTGGCCCTTTCAGAGAGATGCTCTGTGTCCTTATGTGCTGTTTTCTGCTGTCTTGAAAATGGGTGTCAGGATAGTGGGAATTGCTATAAAGGTCAAGACTCTCTGTAACATGCTTCTTTGGAGAAAAAGGGGTAAACAAAAGAATAAGAAACCTTTGGAGTTTGGGTGAATTAAGGAATATCCATGGAATAACGCAGCTCTTATGGTGCAGGCAGTTACTAAAAACAAAATCTATTTATGGGATACAAATTTAGTGGATTTAACTCCTGAGAAGCTGATAAATTGGATACAGGCAGAAATACAGGAAGACAAGGAAAGAGCGAAACTAATAATTTCCTGTTTTGGTTGGGATTTTTGTTTGTTTGGTTTTGTTTGGGTTGTTTTGTTGTTTTTGCTTGTTTTGTTTTGTTATCAGCAGTGACAGCATATGCAAAGGAAAAGAATGTAAATACTGAGATGGCTGAAATAAAAACTGAACAAAGTTCTACCAGGGCAGAGTTTCACCCCTTAATCTCTCCAAGAAAGAGAAAACAGCAACAACAACAACAAAACACCAACCCAAAACAAAAATAAAAAAACAAAAAACATGTGAAAGCAACAGAAATACCTCTCCATCTATGGTCACAAGAAATAGGCGGTTGCCTATCCAAATGTGGTTATTCTAATAAATGGAGAAATAAGTCCCCTGCCCCTCCCCCCAAAAAGTAGCCCGCGAAGCAAGCAAGACCAAAAAATTATTGTAACCAGGGTACATGGCATAGAGGAAATACGTAACTTTGTAGATTGTTATCGGCAGCTTCCTGAGGAATTATTACTAAAATGGATTGCAAGAGTGGCAGCTTTAGCGGCATCATTTTTGTTTCTGTATACCGAAGAATGGAGGAACATGTATGGATTAATGATAGACCTACAATTATCTGCACAAAAGGGATGAATGACATTTGAAAATACAGTCACACGACAGAATTTCCTAGGGAGATCAGCTTGAAAGACTGGATAAAATGTGTGGTGGTGATGGTGGTGGTGGTGATGGTGATTGCCATTGTCTTTGGATGGAGCACAACACATAGCGACCTTATGAACAAAAGGCCTGAAGCCTTCTATAACTATCGACATTTATTAAAGTTCATAGTTTAAGGAGGAATGTTGTTTAGAAATTGGATGCTCCCTCCGAGGAAAACTGCCCCTCTTTTAGTCTAAGAAGTTTCAACTGGAATATTCCAGAGGAAGCTATTGGTGTTCTACTTATGCAAACTATGATGGAGTGGCTTTATAGAACTAAGGACTTTCATCTAGTGAATATGCCCCTTACAGAGACCATGGCAGAGATAGTTAAGTATTGAGATATCCCCTCCAATAGAGTCCTCTCAGATAACTTTGCTTCTGGAGAACGTTGAAGAAGCCGTGTCCACTCTATTGTAAAGACTCCACCGTATGTACTTTATGGATACAATGAATATCAGGGTGATTCATGGGCATGCAGAAGGAGACTACGGAAAAGAATTACCTGAACACGGTGGAGAATTTTCGGTGGTTACTTGGGAATGGGATGAATACAGCATACAGTGATGGACTTGAGACAATAGTTCTAATGCTACAGTAAGCTGGGTGGGTCAATGAATGCTCTCTCTATTCTCTCAACTTCAAAAAGGGCTAAACAAGCCTGTTATATTCACCCCACCAATAAAATGATTAATGATGATGGAACCTACTCAGAATGACTTGAAGCAGAAGCTCAGCTGTTGATCAATATATGGATTGATGAGTCAGCCAAGGTCTTCTGGTTCAAACCCCAGCAGGGGATCTTCTAGAGAATCATCAAACTCACACGTCTTAGAGGAATTGGGGAACTGATCAACATATGGAGATGTTAATAGAAACTATGAGTTTACACAGTGGGTTAAATTTTGATGAGGCTTCTCATAATTAGTCTGCTATTAATCTTAGCAAGTCAAATTAAGAAGACATTACGTATTTCCCTTTATTTGAATCCACAATCAATATCATGGTAACAACAGACAAGAAATCAATATATGTTTCATTGGGTAAATTTGCTGTCCAAGTCTCTCCAAAGTACTAAAGAGCAATGGTTTCAGTTTAAAGACCAAGGTGAACCTGATTCAAAGAATAATCTTTTCAATGACTTCCTATATGTCTGAAAATTGAACAATGAATAAGTTGTTAGAGGACTCAAAACCAATGACATACAGTGTAATAGAAGAGTACTGAGGATCTCATGGAATTCTATAAAAGGAGTAAAGGTAAAATTGGGGAGGCTGAGTTCAATCTATATTAACTCTACAAAGGGGAATGATACACATCAATAACATCCACAATACCAAACAAATAACTACAAGGTCAGATTCCACATGTTCCTGCACCTATTTCTACTAATCATTGTATCTGATGTTCATTACAAATTAACTTAGAATTATTTTACTAACAGTAGTGGGGTTAACTAAGGGACTAGATTGAGGAGTGGAAAAGACAAAGGATATCACATAGTGAAAGTCATGGTTTAATCAATAGCAACACCCCCTCCCCAAGTCAGATTAACAGCAAGACACAATTCCTCAATTAGTTCAGACAGCTTCACAGTCAATAAGCTTGTAATTCCAGGTTCAGTTCAACAGCAATAAGCCTCTGATTTTCACATTCATTCAGCAAGATTTGTCTCCTAACAGTCACATGCCAGCTCTTACTTCAATTATCCCACAATCAAAACCTTTCACTCTGGATCCATCTCCAGGACTCTGTCAGACTACACTTCACATTGTAACTCTACATTCTAGTTAGCTCTTCCTCTTATGTTGGCCGTTGTGGAAGAAACTGATCAAAGTTGACCTATGCGTCTGCAGTTGCAGTATTTGGATATTATGCCCCCATAAAGGCTATCGCAATAGAAAAGCTAATTTCAATAATCCTAACGCAACTGCCAAAAGAAAAATAAGCAAGTCTGTTTGGAAAGAAGTGAAACCAGGACGTTGCTTAGAGACATAGATACTGAAACTTCATCTGTATACTTTGGGCATGTTGTAAAAATTGTTAGTCCTTAGAAAAGAAAGTATACTGAGAAAGGTGAAGGGTCAGTGAAAGAGAAGAGATCTCTTGACCAGATGGATTAATACAGTGGCTATAATGATAAAATGAAACATTTCACAAATTATAAGAATGGCACAGGGTAGGGCAACATTTAGATCTGTTGCTTATAAGATTGCCTTCAGTTGTAGTAGACTTGATGGCACCTAAAATACTGAAGAGAAGTGATGTCAGTCTGAAGAGTAAGGTGTGCCTAATTTAAGCCATGGTCTTCTCAGTCACCTACTATGTCTCAGAGACCTGGACAACAAATAAAATGACAAAAGAAGAATTGACACCTTTGAGTTATGGTGCTGGAGAAGAATACTGAATATCCCATGGACTGCCAAAAGAACAAACAGATATGTCCTGGAAAGGGTAAGGCCAGAGTACTCTGACACAAGAGTGGTGAAGCTTCATTTTTCATACTTTAAGCATGCATGTAGGTAAGGCTAGTCCTTGGGAAGAGACATCATACTTGGAATAGCGGAGGGTCAGCAAAGGAGAGGAAGACCCCTGACGATATGGATTGACACTGACTTCAGCAACATGCCCTACTGCCTAAAAGAGGACACGCAAGGATTGCGCAGAATAGGGCAGAATTTCAGGTTGGTTGTTCATTGATTGTTATACTCAACTTGATAGCACCTACAACAATAACAATAACAAGTGTGCTTTCTTCAGCAAAGCTTTTGGAATGTAAATCTCAGACAAGTTCAGTAAGGCTTGAAGATATTTGAACAAAATCAAAATAACTTATCACCTTTAAATCTAGTAATTACATGTATTTTCATATTATAGACATGATTGATATTCTCATATTACACTGATAATTTTTTCACTTTAAATAAGGACAGACTTCTTTTTTTAATCACCTAATAGACTACAAGAATATTTTTCTTCTTCAAAAAAAGAGTTAAATAAGATCTATCCAATTCTATAAAGTCTTTCATAATTATAATTGAAACAAAATACTTATCTTTATAGGTCATTCCAATGTTGGTGGTAGAATTTTCCCTGGGAGAAGCCCTAGACTTCTAATTCCATGTATTTCCTTATGGTGACAATAAAAACAATATAAAAATTATATCACTATCCATAATTTCTTGAATCTGTATGTGTGTCAAGGATTGTCTGAACTAACAGAGAGAATAATTCAGTAAGGAATATACTACTATCAGCATTCCTGCTTGAAGAACTCTAACTACACGCTAGAGGTTAAATGTTTTATCTGACCACCCTGCTAGAGCTCTTGGTTTCCAGGACTCAATTCCAAATTACTCTGCTTTGGTGTGAAAGTTACCATCCTCATACTTCTCTTCTCTGTCAGCATAAACTTCATGTTCCCAGAAGGAGATGTTAGCCAAATACAAAGAATTCTTTATTAATTTAATATTCTGATAGTAATTTTTATCTTTAACAGTGTTCTTTCTCATAGAAATTTTAAGAGTGATTGTATACATGAGTTAATGATATTAATGTAGCTTCTTGGGTTTTTTACTCTATCATCTTTTGGAGTATCTCTAGTTTCTCCATACGGTCCAATACTTGTGTTTATTTTCAGAAAATATTGAAGAACTTTGCAACCACAGAGATGCTGGTCCCAGGCTAGTGGGTTACATAAAAATATAAATCACAACTTTGAATTGTATAGAGCCCTGTGGGAATGAAATGGAACTTAGTTCATAATTAAGATTTGAGCAAATTTTTGTGATAGCTTGTGAGTTCCCCTGTGAATTCACAAAAAGAAAATTGAGGTCTTAGAACAACAAAAAAAACCAAGTCAGAAATAAGCACATAGAAGAGTTGGTTATAATGATTAAAGCTGGATAGTAGGCTCCAAAATGGAGCGAAATAAAGTTTCCAGGAAAAATAGAAGTTTGTACATTGCTTTATGTTATCTTAATAATATGAATTATTGAGGTTTAGAATCACTTATTCTGTTTCAATAAACATGAGTTGTTGTTGTTGTTGTTGTTATGTGCCGTCGAGTCGTTTGCGACTCATAGCTACCCTATGTACAACAGCCCTAAACCCTGCTCTACCCCGTGCCAATCGCATTGCCTCTGATACACCCATCCCAATTACCCCAGTCACTGAATCAATCCACCTCATAGAGGGTCTTCTCCTCCTGTGCTGTCCCTCTGCTCTACCCAGAATGATGTCCCTCTCTAAAGACCTGTCTCTCCTTACAACATGTCCAAAGTATGTCAGACGAAGCCCCAGAAACCTTGCTTCCAAGGAGCATCCTGGTTTAACCCTCTATAGGATGAATCTGTTTGTTTTCTTGGAATCCATGGTACATTCAATACTCTTCTTCAGCACCACAGCTCAAAGGCGTCAATTCCCCTTCTATCCTCCCTAGTCCAACTCTCTGAACAAGTGATTGCAAAAACCATGGCCTGTATCAGGTGCACCTTAGTCTCCAGAGAGACACCGTGGTTCAAATCCACCAGATGCTCTGCAGGAGAAGGAGGAACAATCGCCTCCTGTACCAGTCAGTCTGAACATGAGTAGAAACAGATAATCTGTTTCTTTAAAAAATCTTACTAATTAAAAACTAAGTATAGAAACTCCTAACCAAAGTGGAAGGACAATGTCATGAAAAATGTAAGAGCTCTGCAGTGTTCAATACCTTTGTAAAGCTTATCTCTTGAGACAGAAAAAACTTCCCTATTGATTGAAATTGAAGAGAATCTCTTTAGTGATCAGTGAAAAAGAGATACACACTTACAAAAGGTAAATGATGAGCAGTATTAAAACTGAGAGTGCAATAACCAAGGAAGTAATAAGACTGTTGTTATGTGCTGACAAGTCACTTGCAGCTCCAGCTCATAGTGACCCTATGTACAATCCATGTACAAACCCTGCCATACCCAGAACCATATCTCTGACACACCTACTCCCATTGTCCCAGTCACTGAGTAAATCTATTTCATTCAGGGTTTTCCTCTTCTGTGCTGTCCTTCCACCCTTCTAAGCATAATCAACTTCTCCAAGGACTTATCACTCCTGATCTTGTGCCCAAAGTGTGTGAAAGGGAGCTTCAAAATCCTTGCTTCCAAAAAGGATCCAAGAAGCAGCTTGGTTTCACCCTCTCCAGGACAGACCTGTCAACAGTATTACTGGTCCAGGTAACAGGGATAAAAAAATGCCACTTCCAGAAAATTGCGGTCATCACCTCCTTGGTCACAAAGCTTATTTATCATCCAAATCATATTTTGCTCAAAGTAAATCCTCAGTCAATATTTGCTGAATAAATTTTGCATAAACAATGCAAGGAATCAAACAACTTTTACTTATCTGCACATACACTCCACAGATGCCTAGTAATTGCTTAAGGCAATATTTGGGGGTTGGAATATGGAACATTTTGTTAATCGCACACGCGAATGGTTAGTACTTGAATATTTTAGCTAAGTACATTGAAAATATATTACATTTGCAGTCATTAATGTGGAAAGGGGACATTTAGGTTTCAAATGGAAGGTTTGGATAAGTTTCTCTTCCTTCCTTTGAGATCTGGTCTCAACCACCTGGCATATGGGAACTCTAGAAAATGGAAGTTCATGCTAGGCCTGTCTTCACCTAGTCAGTTAATTCCATTTAAATCTCAGATTATTAAAATCCATATGTTTCTGAAATAGTGTCTCAATAGACTGGTTCCTTAGAGAAATATATATTTGCCAGTGTAATCATAGAGGACCACAATCCTGGTAGGCACTTAAAATTACGTGCTACAATAAGGATGAAGCAGCTGTTTCGTCTCCATTCATCTTTAGAACCTCAAGAAAAAGGGAAATAAAATAGAAAAAGTTGAAATCTAAGTAATATTTGCATTGTAAGACTGATATGTGTTATACCACCTGAAGTAAAATGTCAAACACATTTGGACATTTTCTCTAGGGAAAATATATCATTGTATTAATTTCTAATTAGGTTAAGTATCTGATTAGTGTTTTCCCATTAGTCTCTAATTGAAAAAAAATGTTTTTAAATGTTAAATAACAGTCTTTATTTTTATATTGGACTTTACTTCTCTTAAATATAGTCCTATGACAGAGAAGCTAAAAAGTTCCTTTGTTTGTTAAGCATATAGAACTTAATAGAAAGATACAGATATCATAATGGAATTTTTAATCTCTCATGTGTGTATTTAGATATGACTGTTTTTGCCAAAATGTTTCAGTAATTAAGGCCAGATACAATAATATGTTAAAAGAGCATATATAGTTCTCAAGGTGGTTCCACAACAGTGTTCCAAATTTAAGAAAAAGCATGACATCTGAGCAGAGGTAGTTTCAGTCTTGTGACTGACAGCTTGTTTGTTCCAAGAGAAAAGGTATTTTTGTTTCAAAAGCAACACCAATTATAGAATTGTCCTTGTTGTTTGACATTGAGTTGGAACTGACCCATAGCCGACTTTATGATTGGTCTTTAGAGACATTTAATCACACAGGAGATTACTCATTCTTCTCCCACAGAGAAGCAGTGGATTTGAACCCTGTGCCTTCGGAATTGCTCTGCAGTTTTTGCCATTAGTCCACCAGGGCTATTTGCGTATATCTCATAATTAAGCTTACATCTTATTTTTTTTATTTTCCAGATGCAGTCAGAAATATTTTGAGAAATCTGATTCAGTGAAACTCCACCATGCCAAACACAAACCGCATGATAAGAGAGTACTCTCTCTCCTTCTCCCTCTCTCTTCCAGTGTGTGTATGTGTGTGAAACAGAGACAAAGTGAGATAGCACTTATTTATTGTCTAAGAAGTCTTTTAAGTATCAGTCTAATCTTTTTGAAAGAATTATTCAAATTTAAACTAAATAAAATAGTTATTTACAACAAAATTACTTGAGTGCAAATATGGATAGCTAATTTTGTGTAGGATAATTACTCACTAATTCTAGTATCTGAAAGTTATTTCCAAATTAAAAATACTACAAGATTATCATTTACTTAATAAAGCTAATGCATAGGAAAATGTTAATAAGAATTGCTCTTTAAAAATAAATAGCTCTAAATACAAAACTATAACTTAAAATATTTAAAAATCATATTGAAATATAGTTTTCAATAAATTATGTGATATCAATTCTTATAAAAAATGAAATTATGTTCTCTAATAAGATTACAATAAGTATTAATCTATTCTAAGTAAAAATGTTGAATTATTTATATATACACGCATGCAAATATATTTTACTACTGATCAAACATTGTAAATCATTCATTCACTATGCCCGTAAGTTTACTCATGCAGTTTGATTTTATTAATTTTGGATAAATTTAACAAAACCCCAACAACATTGGATATTTTTAAAATCTATTTTAGTGAGCACTCTTACATCATAAAACACATGATGAACAAGATACAGTCTGTCTTAAAAATATTATCAACAAAGTGCTTATCCTGTGTAAACAACAAAAATGAGACAAAGCAGACACATTTCAAATGGATTCTTCCCTATTGCCATGTTCAGAACTGAATGATGTGTCATGACTGTTAACCAGGAAACCAAAGGCTTAGTAGTAAGAAGTTGCACTCCATTCCAAAAGAAGGAGGTTTTAATTCACCAGTTGCTCCGAATGAGAAAGTTGGGCAATCTCCTCTCATGCAATTAACTGCCTCTTAAAACCTGCTAGAGGGTCTGTTATAACTCAATGGTACGTGAGAACAAAAACAACAGTTAGGTTGAGAGCATCTGCTTGTGGTACAATATTAAAAAGATAAAATCTTAATTATTGATTGAAGATCTTTGTTGCTATTCTTAGGTGCTATCAAGATAAGTACAAATCTATGAACAGCAAACCTAAACCCTGTCTTATCCTGTGCCATCCTCATCATCTCTAATACATTTGAGTCCGTTGCTGCAGTCACTACATCTATCCTTCTCTTTGAGGGTCTTCATCTGACCCTCCACCTTTCCAAGCATGATATTATTTTCTAAGAAATAGGTTTTCCTAGAGGCATGCCTAAAGTATTAGAGTTGAAGCTTCTTTCTTGGTCCAAAAGACTTTCTTTGGCCAGTTTTTTGAATGCTGAAGATTTTCTTCCTAATCTTTCTTAATTCAAAAAGCTCTGCTGAAATCTATTCCTTTAGATGACTTTTATGATATTTGAAATATCCATAGAATTCTTTCAGCTTCACAGCAGTTTGTAAGTAACCACAAGATAGCAAACCAGTAGATGAGTAGTGGTAATTAGGAAGACCAGAAAACAACTTGGAAGTTCATGGTGAGAAAAATATTGATAAATACTTTATGAACAGCCAGGGCTTCAAACTGGAATAGAGATCAAGTTGAAACTGGACAAAAGAAAGATGTGCTATTTGTATGGAATGAAGTAAAAATCAGAATTGGAAAAGAAACAAGGATTATCTAAATCCAAACTGTGGTATTAAAGGGTTTTCATTCAAAATAGTTTTTCTAGCCATT
Source organism: Elephantulus edwardii (assembly GCF_000299155.1). NCBI lineage: Eukaryota > Metazoa > Chordata > Mammalia > Macroscelidea > Macroscelididae > Elephantulus > Elephantulus edwardii. Next base: position 3,222,968 of record NW_006399886.1, on the reverse strand, counting down.
GAGATTGACTTTGCCATGTGGATGGGTGGGAAATATGTGAAAAACATGTGTTAGTCTGTGTAGAATGGGCTTAGCTAGTCTTACTACTAAATTGAGCAGAGTCAGTAGCAGAGTATGAAAAACTCGACACCAGAAAAGGAGAAACAGGCATACAGTATGTATACCCTTATGGAGCCAGACATTCTTTTGCTGGTTAGACCATAGTAGCAGCAGCCATGGCCGAAACAGGGGACTAGAGATCTGGTACAGATGGAGCTGACCTGGGACAGCTACGCCATGGAGGAACCAGAGGAAGAGCCTTTGCCTGAGATTGGTGGGAAACTAGTGTTGAGGTGGAGGAGGTGGTGAGAGGCATACTTGCCAGGACTTGACATAAGACTGAGAGCTGAGGTGCCTGTGAGCACATTTTGGAAGCTGTCCTGACTGATTGCTTGTATATACCTGTGAAAAGAGCTGATGCAATATGAGGGTGGCTGAGTCTGACCTCCACCGGCTTCATAAAAGGGAACTTTCCCCATCAATAATATTCATAGTACCATATACACAAATGGTTAGACTTGTCATCCCGCATACTTCTGCACTTATTTCTAGTAATCATTGCATCCAATATTCATTGCTACTTGACTCACTGACTTTATTCACACTTATGGGGTTTGTTAGTGAAGTAGGTTAGAGAGATAAAGAATATCACACAATGTAAGTCCAGGTTTCGTCCATTGGTTCCAAGTCAGACTAACAAAATACAGTTCCTGAATTACTGGTAGTTCAGGTTCAGTTCAGCAACACAAATGCAAGAAACCTCAGATTTCCTTAATTGTCCAGCAAACTTTATATCCGTTACAAATCAGCTTTTCCTTCAATCATCCATCAAGCAAAACCTTTAACTGTGGCCATTATCTCCAGGGTTCCTCTGATTATATCTTGCCACAATCTCTTCACAGCAGTGCTACGGTCTACTCAACAGTCTCTCCACCACCATCATGATATTCACTCACAATGTGGAAAACACTCTCTTATATTGACCACACAGCTGCTAATGATTTCCAAGACTATATATCCACAGTTGAGGTAGCTAGAGACCATACCCCTCAATGAGAGCTAATGCAATGGCTAGAAAAGCCAACTTTCAAGAATTCAGACACCCCAAACTACACACTGACTTTCCTAGCCATTATCTCTCACTATGTGAAGGATTATCCTTCCCTTGACCATCTTCTATATTCATGGAAGTATGTAAGCCAGTTGCTTCATACCTTAAATCTTAACTCGTTTTAGATATTCTGTGATTTGCTCAGCCCCATAAAACCAGTACTCTGAGGAGAAAGCATATCTTTTTCTCTGGAGAATCTTCCATTCCTGTGGATATGTTGAGTATCTGCATCTGTACATAAAGGTCCACTCCCAGAGTAATCAACACCATCACGCCACAGTAATCAACACCAGCTCACAGATTGAATCATCTTCTCTTCATGTGATTGGGTTCTGATATGCTTCCTCAGCTGTCTGTGGCTAGGTCCAAATGGGCATTGGCCTCAAACTCAAAAGTCCACATTTCTTCACTCAACCTTAGCCACACTTGGGCTAAGTGAACACATCAGGGATCCTCAGAACTTCCTGTTCCATAAATCAGTAACCCTTCTTCATTTATCTATTTTTCATACTGTGGGGACAGTGCTGAAGGAACACGCCCAAACTCAGTCTGTCTCTGTATCTTCCACTTCATTTTATTAAGTGGACCTCAGGCCGTCACCATGAGTTGAGCATACTCATCAGCTGCCTTTGACATAAAGTCCTGCAAGGGAGATTCTGATGGTTCCATCTTCCATTCATCAACCAGAACCAGATGGTCATCAGGAATTTAGCATCAGGTTTGCCTTGCTTCAATTTCATTGGCAAAGTATTTTTTTCTACTTGTCTTCTTTCACATGTTACTCTCTTCAGAGTATTAGTTGAGTTTAAGCTTTCTTCAGCTAACCTCCAAACTCTATACCAAATTCTACTACCAGAAGTAATTTCTGGGCAAAGTTTCCCTTTTTAATCAAACTGTCTTACATAACTTTGCTACATCAATATCAACCAAGTATATCATACATTTCACACACTGCCCTATATACCTCAATATAACAAGATTCAGAAGAGTTAAATAAACAAAAACCTTAATAATTTTTCAATATATGTTAATATTACCTGTAACTCATGTTCATTTTTATATCTCAACATTGTGACATACAAAGAAATTTTTTTTTAAAAAACCCAGCATATACAGACTTCTTAATTTTTATTTTCTACCCTTTGTGTCAGACCATAAAGTGGCTTCTCAAGCTTTCTTTCCATCTTAGTAGAAGTACAATACGTTTTTGGGTTATCTCCATGACTTTGTAGAAACAAACAATAACCATTTAAACTATACATCTTTCCAAGGCCCACATTTACAAACCAAACTATGTTTCTGTGAGTTTTGAGCAATGAATCCCTTCACTTCTGACAACAATTAAAAAAGGAGCCAATGCAACGTGAGAGTGGCTGAATATTTGTTGTTATTTTCAATTAAGTCAGAATCAAACATGAATTATAACCTTTTGACTTCCCTAATATGGTTTTCTGTGGTCTGTGTGCTATCATAATGGATTTTGGATGCACTGAAGCAGTAAGAATGGTGTTGGGATAAGTAAAAATATATGAGGGAGTGTGAGAAATATGTATGACCTCATCAAAATTGGTTTGTATTGTTGATGTTGTTTAGGAGAACAATTTCCCTTTGTGGAGTTGGTAAAGGTCAGATATGACCATCTCCACATGGTCCTTACTCTTTCGACACAAACCAAAATAAGTAACCACTACTTTTTTTTTATTTGGTATATGCAATACAAGGATAATGTCTAGATTATAAGGAAGCTCATTGAACCATTTATGTTTGATTTGCCTCTGGTACGCTGACATACCAAATAATTTTCTGGTACATGCAGCAAGCACATATACTGTACTGTTCACTATTTCTGCACATAAAATTTATCAGCCATAACTATGGGTGATGACTGTGGTTACATATAAGGATTTAAAGGCTAGTCAGAGTTTTCTATTACTAATCTGTGTTTGACCTCTCATAGAATAACATGAGTTGTATCCACCAAAGATGTGAGAAATGCTTGGCAGTTGAGAACATTCTTGGCTAAAACTCTGAAAGTCAGTTGTGCTACATTGAGTTCTCAACAAATAGTGGATTGTGAATGAGACTTTGTCTTGTCAACATTCTGAATATGCATTATCCCCATTTTTTCCGTGTGATAGTAAAATTTAAGAATATGGAGTAAAATTTTTCAATGATTCCATTCCTATAGTCAATATAGATTTACATGTGTTATCTATTTAGAATTTCTTCTCTTAAGCAATTAAATTCCAAAAGGTAAGTTGTTTTGATTTAATTATCAATTGTGTGCTGATTTACTGTTTTGATTTGATTAAACTGATTCATCACTTTGATTGTAGTAACAATAAGTTGTGGGCTGGAATCCTCTTGTTTAAACCATTCAGGACCGTGTAGGTGGGCCTTTGTGTTTAAAAGTGAACTGAGTACTGGCTGAGAGTCTGTAGTTTGCAGCTTCTTGTCTGAAGCAATTGGATTCTGAAAGTAAATTGTTTTGATTTACTTAACAATCACATGTAAGCTGATTTGTTGGGTTTTTTTATTATTATTGAATTAAGCTAATCAGTCACTTTGATCGAATTAGCAATCAGTTGCCAGCTGGAAGCCTCTTGTTTAAACCAATCAGGACCCAGTTGTTGTTGTTGTTATATGCCATCAAGTCGCTTGGGACTCATAGAGACCCTATGTACAACAGCCCTAAACACTGCTCTGTCCTGTGCCAATCACACCGTCTCCGAGACACCCATCCCAATTGCCCCAGTCACTGAATCAATCTACCTCTTAGAGGGTCTTCCCCTCCTGTGCTGTCCCTCCACCCTATCAAGCATGATGTCCCTCTTCAAGGATCGGTCTCTCCTTACAACATGACCAAAGTATGTCAGATGGAGCCTCAGAATCCTTGCCTCCAAGGAGCAGCCTGGTTTAACCCTCTCCAGGATGAATTTGTTTGTTTTCCTAGCAGTCCATGGTACCCTCAATACACTTCTCCAACACCACAGCTCAAAGGCATCAATTCTCCTTCTATCCTCCTTAGTCATTGTACAGCTCTCTCATGCATAACAAGTGATTACAAGACCATGGCTTCTATCAGACGCTCCCAGTAGGCAAAACTTTGTGTTTAAAAGTTGGTAGGGCACTTAGGCGTGTGGCCTTTGGGCCTGATAGGAAAACTGATTTGTTATTAGAGTTACAAACTAAATTAATTGGCAGTTTGTTGTGTTTGAGGAGCCCATTCTAATTGGTAGAGCGTTTGTCTGTCAATTTGCTGTACTGAGATAATTTGTAGGCACTCAGATAGTGAAAGCTGTGCCACTGGTGTGATAAATGTCAGAAGGGTTAACCATGTTGGACAGGTTTTAGTAGAACTTGCAGATTAAGATAGACTAGGAAGAAGATTTGATCATCCAATCCTTAAATAATAGATCTTTGAAACCACTGTGGACCATAGATGATAACAGATCATTATGGTAGTGTAGAGCCCAGATTGGAAGATAGTTGAAGTAAGGAGAAAACAGTGACAAACATCTTTTAATAATTGGAACATGGAATGTCAGTAGATTAAATGTGGAAAAACTGGAAATTGTAAAAAAAGAAGTGAACATTGGTATACTAGGCTTTAGTGAAATGAAATAGATCAGCTTTGGCCACTTTGAAGAAGATAATCATATGGTGTACTTAGCTGGGAATAAAAAACAGAAGAAGAAAGGTTTTGCATGCATCATCAAGAAGTCAATTTCAAATTCTATCCTGAAACACCATGTTGGAGCAATAGAATATTATTCAGACATATATAAGGAAGACTCATTAACATGGCTATTATTCAAATATACACTCCTATATCTAAAGTCAAAGAGGATGAAATTGAGAATTTTTATCAAATTTTGAAGTGTAAAATTGACCATACAAGCAACCAAGATGCAATAATGATAATTGCTGACTTTAATGCATAAGTTAGAAACTGTGAAGAAGGAATATTGTTGTTTGTATATGCTGTCGAGTTGCTTGTGACTCATAGTGACACTGTGTACAATAGCCCTAAACCCTACTAAGTCCCGTGCTAATCTCACTGTCTCTGACACACTCACCCCAATAACTCCAGTCATTGAATCAATCCACCCCTTAAAAGGGTCTTCCTCTCTTGTGCTGTCCCTCCGCCCTCCCAAGCAAGACGTCCTTTTCCAAGGACTGGTCCCTCCTTGCAACATTCCCAAAGTATATCAGATGAAGCCTCAGAATCCTTGCCTCCAAGGAACAGCCTGGTTTAACCCTCTCCAGGATGAACCTGTTCATTTTCTCTGTAAGTCCATAGTATATTTAATACTCTTCTCCAGCACCACAGGTCAAAGACATCAATTCTCCTTCTCTCATCCCTAGTCATTGTCCAGCTCTTGATGTATCACTTTGCAAGTTACTGCAAAGACCATGGCCTGTTAAAGGCACACATTAATCTTCAGAGTGACATCATTGCTTTTTAGTACTTTGGAGAGGTCCCTAACAACAGACTTTCTCATTGCAATATGTCTTTTAATTTTCTGGCTACTGTTGCCAAAAGCATTGACTGTGGAGCCAAGCAAACTAAAGCTATGAACAATCTCAGTCTCTACACCATTCATCATAAGGCTGCCAATTGGCACAGTACTGAGAATGTTTGTCTTCTTGATACTGAGCCTCAGTTCATATTGAAGGGAGGCAGTCCTTAACCCTCTGCAGAAAGTGCTTCAGGTCCTCCTCCGTGTCAGCAAGCATGGTTGTATCATCTGCATAGTGCAGATTGTTGATGAATCTTCACCAATCCTGATGGCACACTTCTCCTCATACCGCCCAGCCTCCCAGATAGTCTGTTCTGCATATAGGTTGAAAAGGTATGGAGATAGGACTCATCCCTGGCTTATACCCTTCCCAATTTTGAACCATGCAGTGTTTCCTTGCTCTGTTCTGACTATTGCCTCCTGGTCCAAATATACGTCTTTCATTAGCACAATCAAGTGTTATGAGACTCCCATTCTTCTCAGAGTTGGAGAATATGGGCTTTGTGAAAGAAATGAGACTGGAAATAGAATGACTGAATTGTGTATTTTCAATTATTTATTCATTGAAAATACCCTTTTAAAAAGACACAGATGACCCCTTTACATATGGGTTTTACCTAGTGGAATGCATAGTAATCAGATAGACTGTATCTGTGGAAGAAATCTTTGGAGAATCTCAATATCAGTAATCAAAATTATTCCAAGGGTGAACTGTGGATCAGACCATCAATGATTTATATTATATGCAAGTTCAAACTGAGGACTGGAAAATTAATTTAAGTCCACAATAACCTGATATGATCTTGAAACTATGCCATCTGAATTTCAAGATCATCTTAAGAATAGGCTTGAGGAATTGAACACCAGTGATCGAAGACTGGTTGAATTGTGTGATTATATCAAAGATATCATTCATAAAGAGAGCAAAAGATCATTATGAAGACTGAGGAGAAAGTAAAGCAGAAATGGATGTCAGAAGACACTCTGAAAATTGCTTGAAAGTATTGAGAAGCCAAAACAAAGGGAAAACGTGCCAAAGTAAAAGAGCTGAATAGAAGATTTCATATGATGGCTCAAGAAAAGAAAGCAAAGTATTATAACAGAATATGCAGAGTCCATGAATAAAAAGAGAACTTGCTCTGCATTTCTCAAGCTGAGAGAACTGACAAATTTAAGCCTCAAGGTGCAATATTGAAAGATGCTGTGAGCAGAATATTAAATGACCCAGAAAGCATCAAAAGAAGATGGAGGGAAAAGCACAGAATCTATGTAACTAAAAGAACTGATTGACAATGAAACCTTTCAAAAAATACCATATGAGCAGGAGCCAATGCTAATGAAGAATGAAATAGAAGCTTTATTGAAGGCATTGGCAAAAAAAAACAAAAAGAAACAAGGCCCCAGGAATCAATGGAATACCAATTGATTTATTTCAAGTAACAGATGCAGCTTTGGATGCACTCACCAATATATGTCAGGAAATTTAGAGGACAGTTGTCTGGTCAACGGATTAGAAGAAGTACATATTTGTTACCACTTCCAAGAAAGATGATCCAACAGATTGTGGAAACTATTGATAAATATCATTAACATCACATGTAAACAAAATATTGCTGAAGATCATTCAAAATTGCCTGGTACAGAGATAAGGAAATACCACAATTTCAAGCAGAATTTTGAAGAGGCCATGGCACCAGAGATAGAATTGCTGATGTCAGATGGATCCCGGCTGAAAATAAGGAATACCTTAAGACTGTCTAGTTGTGCTTTATTGACTACACAAAGGTAATTGAACGTCTAGATCACAACAAGTTATGGTTGACATTGAGAAGAATGGAAATCCCAGAGCACTTAATTGTGCTCATGCAAAACCTATACCTGGACCAGGAGGTTACTGTATGAACAGAGCAGGGAAACATTGTGTGGTTTAAAATTAAGAAAGGAGTGTATTAAGGTTGGATTCTCTTTCAAACTATTCATGAAGCTGGACTCTGAAGAGGAATGTAGCATCAGGATCAGAGAGAGACTCATCAATAATCCTGCATTATGCAGATGACACAATGTTGCTTGGTAAAAATGGGGAAAATTTGAAGCCCTTGTTGCAGAAGGTCAAGGAATGCTGTCTTTAATATGGATTGCATCTCAATGTCCAGAAAATAAGGATTCTTACCACTGGACTGAAAGGCAGCATAGTGTTAGATAAAAGACTGAAACTTTCAACAACTTCATCTTACTTGGATACACAATTAAAACCCTTGGTACCAGCAGTCAGGAAATCAGAAGGTATATTTCACTGGGAAATTCTGCAAATAGAACCTCTCTAAAATATTAAGTAGTAATGATGTCAGTTTGAGGACTAAGGTGTGTTTAATTCAGGCCATGGTTTTTCCAATCACTTGTTATACATCTGAGGACTGGGAAATGATTATGATGTTACTGATATTGTTTAATAGTTTCCACACTCTTTTAGTTCTCCTTTCTTGGGAAAGGGAATAAACAACATCAACAACTAACAAGAAGAAAATTAATTACAATATATTGTTATTTCACTGAAAAGCATCATTAAGATGTGAGATTTTTCTTCAAAAGATACTGGATAAAATAGAAGAATGTTTAAAGTAAGACTCTAAGTGGAAGAAATAAAAATATCCCAAAAATGTAAAATAAGAATTATTCATTTTTTTATAATTGTTTTTATGATACATGACTAGAAGCATTTAAATACACAGAAGTTTTAATTATTTTATATAAGTATAATTCAACATTTCATTCTTTTGGGGGAGTACTTGTGGTAGTTCTGTAGATCCCTTCAGTTATGACAAAAGCCTCTCTATGGTTCAAACCCACCAATGGCTCTTCAAAAGCAAGATGAGAAATCTCCTTCCAGAGATTTACAACCTCTAGAAATCTGTTGAAGGCTCAGCTATGTGTTGGTTCCAACTTAAAGATGATGAGTTTGCTTTATATTTTTAATATTTTACATGTTATCAAAGTCTAAGTCTTGCTTTCACTGTAAAGTAATATAACCCAAACCATTAACTGTCTCCCACTGTATTTATTCCAGTGTATAATAGCTAGCATGTATGGCACAATAGGACTTCTTGGGGAATTTCCAAAGCTATCATCTTTATGGAAGTAAATTGCCTCCACTTTCTCCTGCAGAAAAATTATTAGTTTTGAAAAGTTAACTTTTTGATTCATAGCTAAGAGCTTAAATATTAAGCAATCTGGGCATTTTAATTGTGACATTGTAGTAGTTGTTGTGTGCCATTGAGTCAGAACCAAGCCATAGCTGATCATCCAGCAGATTTTCAGAGGCAATTAAGTACATGGGAGAAGGTTTCTCTCTTTGCCCTTTTCTCTCTTGCAGAGCAGTTCATAAATTCAAGCAAGCAATCTTTGTGCTGATAGCACAATTCCTTACTACAAAGCCACCAGTGTTAACCAAATGTTAACATAGTGACTAAAAGATCATTCTGTGCCCTTTAAATATATGCTATTAGGTGAAGGAAACACACTTCAAAATAGTTCAAAAATTTAACTAGGAAAATATTGAAAATAAAACTGACATAAAAATTTGCAATAAAGATATGCTTAGAAACCATGCAGCAAATTTAGAATAGAATCTGAAGCATCACTATATGGATCACTATATGAATTATTGTAATTAATTGAAAACTAAAAAAAATTAAGATATAAGCAATAAAGTATAAAGTATCAGAAGTATTCTGAATAATCAACCAAAAATATTAGACAAGTTGGCTCTTCTAGAATATCTTAAGGTGAAATTAGATAAATAAGCAATTGTCCATCACTTATTGAATTACTTTCCTTCATGGTTATTTATATGAAATTAATATTCAAGATATTGTAAATTTTTAATCCATTTATTGCTTAAATTGATCACTTACTAGGGAAATGACAGCTCATGTGTTCTGAAAATTTAACTCCAAATTAACACTCTATTTTCAAAAGATAATTACTTTCCAGTCAAGAGTATTACCAATGTGTTGTTGTTTTTGTTGTTGCTATGTGCCCTTGAGTCCATTACGACTCATAATGACACTATGCACAATAGCTCTGAACCCTGCTCTATCCTGATACAATCTCACTGTCTCTGACACACCGATCATCAATACCGCAATTATTGTGTCAACTCATCTCATCTGTGGTCTTCCTCTCCTGCACTGTCCCTCCACCCTTACAGACATGACATCCTTCTACAAAGACTGGTCCCTCATGGCTACATGCCTGAAGTATGTGAGAAAGAGTCTCAATATCCTTGCCTCCAAGGAGCAGCGTGCTTTCATGCTTCTTAGGACAGATCTGTTAGTTCTTGGCATTCCATGGTTTATTCAATACTGTTCTCCAAAACCACAACTCATCAATTCTTCTGTCATCCTTGACCATTGTTTAGCTTCCTGGCGCATAGCAAGTAATTGTGAAGATCATGGTCTGGATCAGGTGCACCTAGTCTGATATCCTCTTGCTGTTCAGTAGTCTGGAGAGGTTTTTGACAACAGATTTTCCTAATGAAATTTTTCTTTTGATTTTCAAACTGCTGGTGCCCAGAGTGTTGATTGTGGAAGCAAGCAAGCTGAAACTATTAACAATCTCAATCTCTTCTCTATTATGATTCAACCAATTGGCCCAGTGGTGATAATCTTCATTTTCTTGATGTTGAGCTTCAATTCATGTTGCAGACTGCAGTCTTTGATCCTCTGTAGCAAATGCTTCAAGCCTTGAGAAAAATGGGAATCCTGGAACCTGATTTTGCTATTAATCTTTATAAAAACCAGAACATTTTCTTTGTAAGTGAATTATTACCAATCAATTCAGTCAGTCAATTCAAAGAATTAATGTCCACTTTCCATAAGGCCTCTGGTGACACCAGGAATGAAATAAGATATGTTAGGATACATTAAAAATATCATTTATCAAATATTAAAGAAGTGAAACACTGATTCCCAATAGAATTGTTCTTTACTCTCAGATAATGTTCAGCTCTGTTGGTTGTTGGTGCTGTCAAGGTGCCTCCAACTTACATAGACCCTATACATATGACAGAAAAATAAATAACATTACAGAAACATTGTTTTATGCCATCCCCACAGTCACCACTGTGCACGAAGGAGCCCACTGTCAAAGACACTGTGTCAATAAGATTAAGTGTGTTTATTTGTTTACAGTGATAGTGAAATCAAATGGCAAATATCAGAGCAAAATGATCATTTTGTAGACTGATTTAGTGCATTTCCTCTGATTTACAGGAATTAATCATCACAGATTGTGGTTGATTGGTTTAAACTGTGTTTCACTAACTCTTTAATGATTCAAGACAATAGGGATACTGAATTGGAAAAATTTTTGCAACATGTCTTATTACATATGATCATGTTGTATGGTAAAGATTAAAATAAAAACCTTTACAATCAATTACTAAACATTATTCATAACACTAGAAAGAAATATTTGATCTATTTTTAAGGTTTATCTAAAATTCAAGATAATTGGAAAAGTTGCAAAGATTTTCTTGTAAAATATTAACAGAAATGAATATTTAAAAATGCAATAAGGTTTAACAAAGACAATTATTAAAAAGGAAGGAGGCTATGGGGTTAAAATGTCAAAATTAATATTTGCATTTTGCTCTATGAATATGAACACTGTTAGAATATTTTGTAATAAAAATGTGTTTTGTCATTTCATATTACTTTAAAAATGTAGAATAGAGTTTTCTAGTTAAGGTTTTAAAAGATAAAATAAGATATAAAATAATGCATTATCAAGCATTTATTTTTATTTTTGGAAGACTCATGGGCCCTCAATTCAACTGAAAGTGGAAGTACTAAGTAAGATATCGAATTCAGCCAAATAAAGCAAGAACCTGTCATAGCTGCTTGATTTGTGTGAATTAAATTATTATATACATTAGACAAATGGGAAAAAAGTCTAAAAGGAAAATGAGCTTCACTTGATTCTTTTATATCACACAGGCAGACTGAAATAAAGGTCTGACGATGTTTTAAAAGAATATACACACTCTAGTATACCAAGGTCATCACAATTTAATTGCCTCAGATTTCAATCAGTAATTTATCAAATATGAATACCCTTTGGGGAGAAATGTGTAAAAACCTGAGCCCTGTGTGCAAACTATATCTTGTGATTTGTATTGTAAAATCTATCACCAGTGTCCTTGTAAAATACATGTACCCATGAGAGCCACAACAAAAATGCATTCCTCATTTTACAAAACTAATAGAGCTAATAAATAAAATGTGCTGGAAATTTGAATGCATTATATTTTAACATGATTTTGATGGATTTGCAGTTTTGAGGTCTGTTAACCCCTCAGTTAAGGTGATTTTAAATGTATGATAAAATTTATTAGTGAAAACAAAACTAACACAAATGCCACAAAAGAAACTCCCCCAACTTTTAAATCCTGTAAATGATATCCTCTTTTTGTTGCTGGATAGAGAAAGTCACCTTAGAAGAGAATTGTCCAGAGAAGAATTATAGACACCACTTCTATTACACATAAAAAAATAGGTAAATAGGAAGTCAATGTGTCTGGAGAATTGTGAAATAATACATTTGTGGCCTTGCATCTCGGCCAATGTCACATAGATCTAAGAGGTTCTCAGTAGATTGAAGTATTTGCATTGGGCCAAATGAACCTACGGAGAGGAGAGATAAAACCATAACACTTAAAAAAAAAAAACCAAAAAAAAACCATAACACTTCCCTTTGGAAGCTTAATATTGTTAAAATTTTTCTGACAGAAATTTTTATCTAGTTCATATTTACTATGAGGAAGTTTAAAAAGGACATTCAAATATAAATTAATTATAAGGGAACAGGAATCTGCATTTCCAACTCAGGTTTGCCATGATGTTAGATGATTTAAGGGCTGGTTCCAGCAAACACATGAGAGTATATGATTGCAGAATTACTAGAATTAGTCTCCCTAACATGATATTTTTTCCTCTTCTGTCTTTGCAATGACGGTCATTGCAAAGACAGAAGAGGAAGAAAAGACCAAAATGGATGTCAGAAGAGACTCTGAAAATTGCACTGGAGCGCAAAGAAGCCAAAGCACAGGGAAGAATTCAAGATACTAAAGAGTTGAATAGAAGATTTCAAAAGGCAGCACGGGATGACAAAGCAAAATATTACAATGAAATGTGCAAGGAGTTGGAGTCGGAAAATCAAAAGGGCCGAACTCGCTCAGCGTATCTTAAGCTCAAGGAACTGAAGAACAAATTCAAACCTCGAGTTGCTATAATTAAGGATGCTTTTATGCTTTCGGCAGAACGTTAAATGATCCCGGAAGTATTAAAAAAAGATGGAGGGAATATACTGAGTCACTATATCGAAAGGAATTGGAAGACAGAGAAGAATTTCATGAAACAACATATGAGCAAGAGCCTATGGTGATGAAAGAAGAAGTTCAGGCTGCTTTGAAGGATATGGCAAAAAATAAGGCTCCAGGAATAGATGGTATACCAATTGATATATTTCATTTAACAGATGCTGCCCTGGACGTGCTCACCAAGTTGTGCCAAGAAATCTGGAGAACGACCACTTGGCCAACTGACTGGAAGAGATCGATATTTGTTCCTATCCCAAAGAAAGGCGACCCAACCGAATGTGGAAACTACAGAACAATTTCACTGATTTCACATGCAAGCAAGATTTTACTGAAAATTATCCAAAAACGACTGGAACAGCACATCAACAGAGAACTACCAGAAGTCCAGGCTGGTTTCAGAAGGGGTCGTGGTACTAGAGATATTGTAGCTGATGTTAGATGGATCTTGGCTGAAAGCAGGGAATACCAGAGGAATGTCTATCTGTGTTTCATTGACTATGCAAAGGCATTTGACTGTGTAGATCATAACAAACTGTGACTGACTCTGAGAAGAATGGGAATCCCAGAACACTTGATCGTTCTAATGCGAAACTTATACTTGGACCAGGAGGCAGTCGTCAGAATAGAGCAAGGGAACACTGCATGGTTCAAAATTGGGAAGGGCGTACACCAGGGATGCATCCTATCTCCATACCTCTTCAACCTATATGCAGAACAGATTATCCGGGAGGCTGGGCTCTATGAGGAGAAATGTGGGGTCAGGATTGGTGGACGATTTATCAACAATCTGTGTTATGCGGATGACACAACCCTGCTTGCTGAAACTGAGGAGGACCTGAAGCACCTGCTGCAGAGTGTCAAGGACTGCAGCCTACAATATGGATTGAGGCTCAATGTCAAGAAGACAAAGATTCTCACCACTGGACCAATTGGCAGCATCAGGATGGATGGTGAAGAGATTGAGATTGTACACAGCTTTAGTTTGCTTGGCTCCATAGTCAACAGTCTTGGCACCAGCAGCCAGGAATTAAAAGGCCCATTGCCATGGGAAAGTCTGCTGTTAGGGACCTCTCCAAAGTGCTGAAGAGCAGTGGTGTCTCCCTGGAGACTAAGGTGCGTCTGATACAGGCCATGGTCTTCGCAATCACCTGTTATGCATCAGAGAGTTGGACAATGACCAAGGAGGATAGAAGGAGAACTGGTGCCTTTGAGCTGTGGTGCTGGAGAAGAGTACTGAGAATACCATGGACTGCTAGGAAAACAAATAGATTTGTCCTGGAGAGGGTTAAACCGGGTGGCTCCTTGGAGGCAAGGATTCTGAGGCTCCGTCTAACTTACTTCAGACATGTAGTGAGGAGAGACCGGTCCTTGGAGAGGGACATCATGCTTGGGAGGGTGGAGGGATGGCACAGGAGAGGAAGGCCCTCTATGAGGTGGATTGATTCAGTGACTGGGATAATTGGGATGGGAGTGTCAGAGACATTGCGATTGGCACAGGACAGAGCAGAGTTTAGGGCTGTTGTACATAGGGTCGCTATGAGTCGCAGGCGACTCGACGGCACATAACAACAACAAACAACAACAACAACATAATATTGAAAATTAGGAGTTTGAGATTGAACAGATTGAGCTATAATATTGAGCACCAAAGCTTTAAGGAGTTCACCGGCAATAGAATCCTGTTGAAATACAGGTGATCATCAGATAATGAATAAATAATGTTCTATGACAACGCATATGCTAATACTAAAAAACAAAAGTACCAGCAGCTGAGTAAAATATACACTCAGTATAAATTGAGCAAATTGTTTTTTTCTTCATATGCGAAGACCATCTGTATTAACAAAATTCTGTATGGTTGTTAGATAGCATTGAGTAGATTATGACTATGCACAACACAGAATGAAACGATGCCCAGTCCTGACTCATTCTCAGTGTCACTACTAAACTTATGTCCATCCTTGTAACCATTGAGTCACATAATCTTCTTGAGCTTCTTCTTCATTTTCATTAATCCTCTTCTTTACCAACCATGGCATTCTTCTCCAGAATCAGTCTCTCTATATAATATGTCTAAAGTATGTGAAATGAAGTCTCATCTCCTTTCCTCCAAGGAATATTCTGTTTGGACTTCTTCAATGACTGATATCTTTCTTATTTTGACGATCAGTGATGCATTCCATACTCTATACCAATACCACTGTTAAAAGATATAAATTTTCTCCAAGTCCAACCATTTTGAATAATGTTTTATGAGTCTCTTGTTTTTCAGTGTTGCATAGTATTCCATTGTGTGAAGATACCAGAGCTTCTCTATCCATTCATTTGTTGATAGGCATTTGAGTTACTTCCATCTCTTTGCTATTGCGACCAACACAGCAATAAACATGGGGGAGCATATATCTGCTTGGGTGGCAGTTTTGGCTTCTTTAGGGTATATTCCCAGTAGTGAAATTGCTGGGTCAATTGGTATTTCTATTTCCACTTTTTAAGAAGGCACCATACTGTTTTCTATAGTGATTGCACCATTTTATACTCCCACCAATAGTGAACAAGGGTCCCAATCTCTCCACAACCTCACCAGCCTTTATTATTTGCTGCTCTGTTGAACTCTGCTATTGTTACTGGGATGAGAGGATATCTCTCTTAGAGTTCGGGATCATGAACATTTTTCATTTTAGCACTTGGAAATGTTCTTTGCATTATATTTGCCCATTGCAATGTAGCTGGAGCTCTTGACTGTTGCTTTATAGTAAAATTGCTTGTGGGTCCAAGCAAAATAAATACTTTGATAGCTTCAATATTTTCTCCATTTGTCACGCTGTTGCTTATTGTTCTAATTGTGAAGAACTTCCCCCCCCTTTCATACTGAAGCATAAAGGTGCAATCCATACTGAAGGCTATAATCTTTGATATTCATCAGTAAATGCTTTATATTTTTTTTCATTTTCAGCAAAGATGATTGCATAATTTATATATTGCTTGTTTAAAATAATAACTTTTACTCCAATCCTGATGCTATGGTCCACTTCAAATAGTGAAAATACTCAGATTATTTATTCAAAATATTAATTGAAAAAGTATAGTAAAAAGATACAGCATTACCTCTACTTATTTTAAACAATGCAATATAACCTTGTTCAAATGAATTATTCATAGTCTATGCACAAGTTTCACCTGCACACAATTAAGTGATCTGGGGTTCTCATTCTTCACAATGACAGTTGTATTTCATTATTATTTATTGTTTAGTGTTTTTATAGAGTCAACAAAATGAAAGTACACATCTTTCTTTTATTATCTACTTTCAGACAAAATCTCTCTGATATCAACAATGAGTTTTCTCTACAGTGCAGTGAATTAAGGAATATGGCCCTTCCAGCCATAGTCTTCCATTTTGTAATGTATTGTAAACTTTAGAGTCTTTGTCTTTGCTTAATATTTCAATCATAGGGATTGAAATGTTGAGTTAATGAAGCAGTATTAAGCCAAGATGTATCTTGTGTTTTGACCATACTAGAAAGGTATGTCCCGAGTTGCCACCTTTAGGTCTTTCTCAGATATGATAGAAAGGTGTGAGATACTATATAAAGGAATGCTCTTGAAACATTTTCTTTCACTATGTACACTAAATTTAACCTGATCCAGCTTTTCTAATAGCCTCAGCTTTCAAATGGCCAGCTGTTGTTCATGAACCTCTGACCTAGTGAATGGGCCTATATCAGCCTCTGACTGAAGCTTCCTTGCACCCTGATCCAAGGGTTTGGGACTTTCCAGTCCACACAGCCACATAGTCACATGAATCATTGCCTTAATAGGTTTTCTTTCTTTTTTTTTTTTTTTTAGGTTTTGTGATATTTTCCAGTGAATTACACAACTCAAAGATCTACATTGGACAAGGGGGCTGAAAAGAGGAGAGATGAATGATTTAAGAAATGGTAGAGTGGAACGACAGGAAGGAGTACTAGACAGTACTGCCTGCACTGCTCCCACAGTTATTTTGGGGGAAACTGCTGCCTAGTTTGACCACGTGGAACCCGTTAACTCAGGTACTTTGGGGGAAAATTGATGCCAGACTTGACCACATGGGATCCCTTAACTCAAACAATAAGGGCTCCTGTTTACCTTGACAGGGGCAAAAAGCCACTTGCAGTAGGGAAAAAAGCCTTCCTCCTTACTCAGGTACTTTGGGGGGAAGAAATGGTGGAGCAGTTTAGAATATTTGGAAGTTTAGGAAATTTTAAACTGCCTGATTTTAAGCAGTTTTTACTAATCTTTTTAAGAAAAATTATTTGTGCAGTTATTGAAGAGGGATATGTTGCAAGGACTCCAGACTGATGAAAACATGAGTTTTCTTATAATAGAGAACAGGTGCATGGAAAATACAGCTAATATATTTACTTTTTCTGCTGCAATCAAGGTAGTAAGATACTAACAGTGACCTATAACAGAAGAAGAAATGTAAGATCATATTCATAAGAGTTGCATGTCTAACTCAGAAAATACAGTTCTAATCTATAAGCAACTCCACTAAAGAAATAAGGACAATCTCCTCCAAATAATTTAGAAACCCTAACAACAACAACAACAACAACAACAACAACAACAACGTTATAGATTACAGAACCAGTGCTTGACTGGATATGACAGAAAAGAGAAGATTTGCCACAGATAATTGTGGGCACGCTCTAAGTATACCTTAATGAAGGGCATTCGGGCTAGAACTCCACTGATGCCAGCATCTCTGAGTTAGGAGATTTTTGTGTGAAGACACAGGAAGACTCATGCTGTTGCTATGTGCCATCAAACTGATTATGAC
The DNA here is from genome assembly GCF_000299155.1 of Elephantulus edwardii. Lineage (NCBI taxonomy): Eukaryota > Metazoa > Chordata > Mammalia > Macroscelidea > Macroscelididae > Elephantulus > Elephantulus edwardii. Next base: position 3,205,098 of record NW_006399886.1, on the reverse strand, counting down.
TCACAGAAATCATAACCACCAGAGTGGAAACTTGCTCTATTCTGTGCCATTCTCAATATCTCAAAAATGCTTAATAATTATATCAATCCATTTCATTGAGGGTCTTACTCTTGATTATCTTTCCCAGAATGATATCTTTTTCCAAAGACTGGCCCCTCATAGCCCAAATTATATGAAAGAAAGTCTTGCCATTCTTGCCTCTCTGGAGCACCCTCGTTGCACTTTATTCAAGACAGATTTTCTCTTTTGGCATGTTGTTGTGTTGTTGTGTACCGTAGAGTCAGAACCGACTCATAGCTGACCCTTTGATGGGTTTTCAAAAGCAGTTTATTACACGGGAGGAGATTTTCCATATTCTCCCGCTGAGCAGCTGGTGGCCTAGAACCATGAGGATTACAGTGCAGCTTTTTGCCGCTATGATATAGTCAATACATTTTGGTGATTAGAATGTAAAAGGTGGAAATAATTAAGAAGTATTTGGAAAGTACAGACTACAGAAATGAGGCCAGAAATAAAATTACAAATTTTGTGCACTCAATAATTCAATGAGCACATATATTCATTATGCTTGTTTGTTTTTTTAAAGGAAAAAAAAAACAACCACAAACAGCTACTTTGGACCTAATGATTACGTTTAGACAGATGGATTAAATCTGTGGACTCAGTATTGGAGAAGTTTAATATCAGCAATTAAAACCAGACCAGATGCTTACTGTGGAACTGACCATTAATTACTCATGTAATTGATGATCATTGAGGCTAACAAAAATGAAAACAAGTCCACAAGACCAAAATACGATCTTGGTTCTATGCCACCTGAATTTAAAAATAATCTTAAGAACAGATTTGAAACACTGAATATCAATGGCCGAAGACTGGATGAGTTATTAAATGACATCAAGGATATCAACCACATAGAAAAAGTTCATAACAAGGACATAGGAGAAAGAAAAAAACCAAAATAATTGTTAGAAAAGATTGAAAATTCCACTAAAACCCTGAGAAGTCAAAACCAAAGGAAAAGCTGAACATATTTCAAAGGATAGCTGAGAAAGATAAAGCATTTTAATAAAATATGCAAATAGCTAGAGTCAGGGATAAAAAAAGGGAAGAACTGGCTCAACATTTCTCATGCAGAAAGAACTGAAGAACAAATTCAAGCCTCAAGTTGCAATACTAAGAGATGCTTCGGGTAAAATCTTTAATGATCCAGGAAGAATCAAAAGAAGATGAAAGGAATACCCAGAATCACTGTACCAAAAAGAACTGGCTGACACTGACATATTCCAGAAAATATCATGTGATCAAGAGCAAATGGTAATGCAGAAAGAAGTTCCAGTTCCACTGAAAGCATTTATAAAATATAAGCACCCAGGAATCAATGGAATACCAATTGGCATGTTTTAACTAATAGATGCAGCCCTGAACGTGCTCATCAGTCTTTGCCAGGGAATTTGGAGGAAAGATGCTTACTGAATAGAAGAGATCCATAGATCCATATCTGTTCTCATTTCCAAGTAAAGTGACCTAATAAATTATCAAATAATATCATTAATATAACATGAAAACAAAATACTGCTTTATTCAAGATAATGGAAAACTATTATAGCAGTAGATTGACAGGTGACTGCTAGTCAAGTATACATGATGTTGTTGTTATGTTCCATTTAGTTGCTTGTGAACCATAGCAACCCTATGTACAGCAGCTTTGAACTCTGCCCTATCTTGATCTAGTTTCACTAATTCTGACACACCAACTTTCATTGCTGTAGTTCCTGTATCAATCAGTCTCATCTGGGGTCTTGCTCTCCTGTGCTCTCCCTCTGCCCTTGATGTCCTTCTCCAAGGACCAGTCTCTCCTGGCCACAGGCCCAAAGTATGAGAAATGGAGCTTCAAAACCCATATACATGATAGCTATATGGATTTTGTTCTTATTGACTCTATCTGAATACGTTGCAGTCATGTTTTAGTTATACGTTGAAAAATTACTCTTGTGATTTACTTGGAGACAAACGGTAAATTAAATTAATAGTAGCTTCCTTTATGTAATGAGAAATAATGAAACAATTTTTAGTAATAGATTAGTAGTGTTTCATATACATTGTACCATCTGGGATATTAGATGTTCAGGATAAGGAAAGCTTTCCAGGTAAGTAATCCCTGAAATAAATATTTATAATTTCTTTGGAAGCACTAAAATATTCTATCATATTTTATTTCAAATTTCTAAAAGGCTTAGGTAAATATAGGAATAGTGATTGGATGTAGTGATGGTTTTGTGAACTATTGTGGTAAATGGGATTTAACATTTCTTCTTATTTGTTATGCTGTATCTTATTTTGCTATCTTACCTCTTTTTTTAAATTTATTTTAATTTTATGTTGCTGTGTATACAAAATCCTTAAAACCTGTTTATTATTCATGTACATTGTGTTTCACATTTCTCTATTCATCTCACCCTATTTTTCCTAGTCCCTATAGGATATTTCCTAATTCCTTCACCCTCTGCTCTTCTGCTCACCATGCTCTGCTATCCTACTGATTTCTTCCCCGCCCAATGTCCCTTTTTTCTCCCATTTTGAACTTTTATATATACCTTACAATTTACCTCCTGTTTTTACTTTAATGGTTTTGTGCAGTATTTATCCTTATAATACTGAGTTAGTTCATTCAACACAATACTCTCTAGACAATCACATCCTACATTGTATTTTAGAAAATTGTTTTTCCTAGTGCCACATAATATTCCATTGTGTTAATGTACCATAATTTCTCTTTCCATTTATTTGTTTATGAACATGTGAGCTGCTTCTATGTCCTTGCTGTTGCTTCTGTGAACAGCATTTGTATCTCAGTTCTATTTTCCTTGGGATATATTCCAAACAGCGCAATAGCTACATTATATGGGCTTACTATGTTCAGCTATTGTAGGAAATGCTAAACTGCCTTCCTCTTCAACAAACGGTCCAGGCAAAACTGAACATATAACTACAGAAAGCTGAAGCAGGATCTACATCTCATACCATACACACAAATCAATTCAAAGTTAATTAGACCTAAAGTTAAAGTCCCAAACATTAAAGATCATGAGACAAAATGGGACCAAATTTAGAAGGCATGGCTTATAGCATAAATAGCCTTGAAAATATAACCAGAAATGTACAACCAGGAGAAGACAAAAATGGTGAATGGAGTCTTCTAAAACTGAAATCCTGGTGCACTTCAAAATATTTTACTGATAGAATGAAAACAAAACCTATAGACTGGGAACAAACATTTGGCAATACTATCTTAGACAAGCACCTCATAACAAAATTTGTGCAATACTACAGGGCTTCTACAAGGAAAAGATTAATAACTCAATCACAAACGGGCAAAGCACATGGAAGACATTTGGATGGCCAAAAAACACCTGAAGAACTGCTCAAAATCACTGGAAACAAGACAGATGCAACAAATAATACTATGATATATTATTTGATTCTAGAAGCAAAAGCAAATTTAACAGGATAGCAAACAGTGAATGTTGGGGAATGTTTGTAGAGATTGGAACTTTAATCCACTGCTGGTGGAATTGCAAAATTGCATTTTACTTCTTTTATCTATTAACACAGAAACCCATGGGGGGAAAAATATGCTGTTGTATATTGTCGAGTCAGAACCGACCAATAGCTGACCCTCTGGTGGGTTTTCAGACTGTTTTTGCTCAAAACGTACAAGCTTCTTTTAATTGTCTTTATGTTGGCTGTCCTTCTTGCCTGTCATTCTTTTTGCCTTTGATTACATTTTGCAAGAGTTCACTTCTACTTACCTATTCATGATCCTGCACAATCCTGTCAGTATCTCATAGTTCCCTTTATTCTTTCTATATCCTAAGCTCTCTTAGCAATGAATTTTGATAGGATTCATAGAAACTTTTTCATGATTGTTTTGACACAATCTGAAGATGTGTAATTCATTAAGCTACTGACTACATGTACTGAAAAAGAAAGAAAATAGAATATTTACAATTTGAACCTCTGGCTGTTTTGATAGAATAACTCAAACTTTCATCATTAGATGCTTTCATCATCAACATGCTGCCTCACTGTTCTTATTATTAGGTGCTAGGACTGCAGCCTACAATATGGATTGAGGCTCAATGTCAAGAAGACAAAGATTCTCACCACTGGACCAATTGGCAGCATCAGGATGGATGGTGAAGAGATTGAGATTGTGCACAGCTTTAGTTTGCTTGGCTCCATAGTCAACAGTCTTGGCACCAGCAGCCAGGAAATTAAAAGGCGCATTGCCATGGGAAAGTCTGCTGTTAGGGACCTCTCCAAAGTGCTGAAGAGCAGTGGTGTCTCTCTGGAGACTAAGATGCATCTGATACAGGCCATGGTCTTCGCAATCACCTGTTATGCATCAGAGAGTTGGAAAATGACCAAGGAGGATAGAAGGACAATTGATGTCTTTGAGCTGTGGTGCTGGAGAAGAGTATTGAGAATACCATGGACTGCTAGGAAAACAAACAGATTTGTCCTGGAGAGGGTTAAACCGGGTGGCTCCTTGGAGGCAAAGATTCTGAGGCTCCGTCTAACATATTTTGGACATACCGGTCCTTAGAGAGGGACATCATGCTTGGGAGGGTGGAGGGACGGCGCAGGAGAGGAAGGCCCTCTATGAGGTGGATTGATTCAGTGACTGGGATAATTGGAATGGGAGTGTCAGAGACAGTGCGATTGGCACAGGACAGAATGGAATTTAGGGCTGTTGTACATAGGGTCGCTATGAGTCGTAGGCGACTCGACGGCAAATAACAACAACAACAACATCCAGTGAGTACGGCCCATAGCAACCCTATGGACAATAGATCTGAACCTCTTCCTATTCTGTCATCATCATACTTCCTGACACACTAGAGCCCATTGTAGCAGTCACTGTGTCAATCTACCTGGTTGAGGGTCTTCTCTTTCACTGACCTTCCACTTTTCAAGGCATGATATCCCTTGCCAAGGAATAGCCTCTCCTAGCAACATGCCAGAAGTAGGAGAGACAAAGCTTTGTCATCTTTATCTCCATGGAGCACTCTGGTCATACTTTCTCCAAAATATGTTTATTCTTCTGGTAGTCCATGGGATATTCAATACTCTTCTCCAACAACACTGCTCAAAGGCATCAATTATTCTGTCTGTCAACCTTATTCATTGTCCAGTTCTCAGATGCTTAAAAAGTGATCGGAAAGATTATGGCCTGAAGCAGACACACCTTAATTTGAGGACTAACATCAGCAAACTGATATCATTGCTTCTCAACAATTTTGAGAGGTTCTTGGCTGCAGACTTTTCCAGTGCAATGTGTCTACTGATTCCCCGACTGCTGATACCAAGGGTGTTGACTGTAGATCAAAGTAAAATGAATTCATTGAGAACTTCTGTCTTTTCTCTATCAATCAAATGCTGCCTCATATGACAATATTGTAATACATGTGGAATCTTGCATCCTATCTATCCAGCAGAGCTCAAGAAAAGCTTGTCTGCTTATTTTAAGGTATTCATCACTGGGGAGCTATATTTAAAATGTGCTATTGTTTAGAACTCCAATGACATCCAGATAAATGGAATTCAGGAGAGCATTAAGATTTCAGTGTTATATATAAGGACAAACTTGATTTATCTTTACTATGATTTAATGAATTATCATTGTTAATCCACAATAAAGAAGTATCTGTAGTTCCATTACAACCTTGGCTCCATTAATTATAGTGTTACTGGCCTCAGAAAATATGTTCCTTACACTTGTAACCAAAATATTTCCTTAAGATTATGGCTTCTGGTCAATCTTCAGTGTTAAAAACAAGAAATAGTGGAGAAATAGTATGTGCTTTTCTACAAGTAAAAAAGACATTTCACTCCATTAGAAAAATCTTTTAAATAAAAACATTTCCAAAGAGTACACTTTCTAATTTGTATTGATCTTTCAAAGAGTAAATGAAAATAGGTACAAAGAGATAACTACTAGAATTTATGTTAGGCTCAGGAATGCAATCTTACCTAGGCTTGCATCATTCTAGAAGTTAGCAAAGTGTATTTGTCAATGTGTTAATGTAGGTCACTTAGTGGTTAATGTATAAAAGTGACTAGTAAATGCTAATGTGATAATATAGCTTACTTAGTAGTTAATATATATAAGTGACTAGTAAATGCTATTTCCAGTATAACAAATTTCTCTAGTCTTTTGTCTACTACAAATTCTAATTCTATTGTCACTAGTATCATTTAGGTCCATTTTACCAGAGAAAAATTGAGTTCTTTTCTATGATCAATAATTTTAATCTTTAAGTTAGATTCCTTCCAAATTACTCAGATATATTTTAACTTCACCATTTTACTATATTTGAAACAGAAAACTTAGTAAATGTTCAAAGTGGACACTTGCTTATCATTCTAAATAATTTGAAGAAATAAACGACTTTTAAACCTGAGAATATAAAAAAAAATATATCTTACAAGTCAGCTATATAGGAGCTATCTTGAGGGAATGTTGCTCTTTGGTATCTAGCAGATCTTTAACATGTTGCTGAACTTTGCATTGAACACACCCTTTCATTTTCCTCACAGTCACAAATAAAGAAATCACACTCTCATATCCTCTATGTTATGATAGCACAACTGCTTCCATTTGCCTTTAATGTCTTTTTTTTGACTAATCTGTAAGGGTCCACTGCAAGCCATCTCCTTTAAATAACTCAACCCACATAATTAATCATTCAGCTATCTCATATCTTATATGTACAACTGAGCTCTTTATCACAGCTAAAGAAAAATCACAAAATTTCCTAGCTTTGAGAAATACGTTAATATTTAAAACACATATAATAAAAAAATAAATAAACAAAAGAAAAAAGAAGCAACACAGATCCTGGAATCTATTTAGATACAAACTCTTGTTTAGCCATTTATTAGTTTGTCATTTCTTTTGCCAAGTGTGACCTCACATAACCCAGTAGACCTCTGTCATCTGGTTTTCTGAGCCTCTGAGTAGGTTTGGACTAGTCATTAGCAGCGGATTGCCTCAAACTTATATACTACTAGAGTGCTTATTATCCTGTAAACTGAACAAATTTATTTCACTTCTTCGTTCTCAAGTTCCTCTACAAAAGAAAACCTCATACAGTTAATTTAAACAGTTCACAGTCACCACCTACTTTACAGGAGAAAGACGGGGTTTCTTCGCATGCTATTTAAAACCTTAGAAATTTCACTGGAGGGTCAATTACGAGTTCATAATGACTTGAGGACATTGTGAGAGAGATAGCAAAATATAAAATACTGCTTCATTCAAGCTAACACCAATTAAGTGTTATTATTGTTAGGTGCCATCAAGTCTACCAGCACTCATTTTGACCCTACAACACAGACCAGACCTTGCTCTATCATGCTCCATCCTTACAATCCATGACATGCTCGAGTACATTGTTACACTGCCTCTTCTCTGTTGTTAAGTGCCGTCGAGTCGCAGGAGACTCATAGCAACCCTATGAAGGAGAGTCCTCTACGCTTGGGTGTCTCTCATCCTCTCTCCAGGTTCTTCTCTATGACCCTCTATTTTTACCATTAAATGTTGTGTACTGTCAAGTCAGAAACAACCTATAGGTGAACCTCCAGTGGGTTTTCAGAGACAGTAAATCACATGGAGTGAGATTACTCATTCTTCTGTGAAGCAATTAGTGGACTGAACAACATACCTTCATGATTGCATCACAGCTTCTTATCACTTAGCCACCAAAGCTCCCTATGATGCCTTATTCCAAAGAGTTATCCCTCCTGACAACATCATTCCAACATCCAAATAGCACCGTGGTTGCCCCTCTTTCAAGACATATTTGTTCTTTGGAAGTCCATGGGATATTCAATATTCTTCTCCAACACCACATTTCAAAGGCATCCATTTTCTTCTGTTAGACTTATTCACTGCCCAAATTTGAGATGCATAGGAAGCTTTAGTAAAACCATGGCTTAGCGATTGCTGTTGTGGATCTAATCATTGTTATTGTGTGCCACTGAATCAGAACTTACTCATAACTGATCCTCTAACAGGTTTTCAGAGGCAGGTTAATCACTGATTTTCCCATCCTTCTCCCAAAGAACAGTTACAGGATTTGAACTACCTGGCTTAAAGATTGCAGTGCAGTTTCTTACCACTAGGCCACCAGAATTTTTGTTCTTGATGTGAAGTGCCATCAAGTTGAGTATGATTCATAGCAACTGTCTGAACAAAGGATCTGAACCTTGTTTTCTCCCATGCCAACTACACAATTCCTGACACACAAGAGATCATTGTGGCTGTCACTGTGTCAATCCACCTGGTTGGGGGGTCTTCCTTTACTTCATTGACCCTCAACCTTTTCTAGCATTATGTCCCTCTCCATGGAATAGCTCTTCCTAGCAAGATGTCCAAAGTATGTGAAGCAGAGCCTCATAACTCTTGCCTCTAAGGAGCATTTGGGCTGCACCCTGTCCAAGACATCTGTTTGTTCTTTTTGCCGTCCATGATATGTTCAGTGCTCCAACACCACAACTCAAAAGCATCAATTATTCTTCTGTCATCCTTATTAATTATCCAGCTCTCAGATGTATAGCAAGTGATCAGAAAGACTATGGCCTGAATCAGAAGCATCTTATTACTCAACTGATGTCATTACTCCTCAACAATTTGGAGAAGTCCCTAACTGCACATTTTCCCAGTGCAATGCTTCTCCTTATTTTCTGACTGCTGATACCAAAGGTGTTAATTGTCGATACAAGCAATATGAATCTATTGATAGTTTTGATCTCCTCTCCATCAGTCATGATACTTCCTATTGGTCCAGTGGTAAGAATCTTTGTTTTCTTGACATTGAGATGCCATCTATAGCAAAGGCTGTATTCCTTGATCTTCTGCAACAAATACTTCAAGTCCTCCTCACTTTTAGCAAGCAAGGTTGATTCATCTGCATAATGCAGGTTATTTATGAGGCTCTCTCCAGTTTTGATGCCATTATCCTCTTTATGGAGTCCAGTTTCTCATATAATTTGCTCATCATACATATTAAATAGGTATGGAGAGAGAATAAACCCTCATACATTCCCTTCTTAATTTTAAATCACCGAAGTAGCTAAATATAAAACACATATTTACACTTGCAGAGCTCTGTGTCTGAAATGCTTTATCACTTGAAATTCTATTGGATTAGTCCTTAACAGATCCTTTTTTATTTTAGGTGAAGGAAAATAAAAGATTAAAATGCTGCTACATTTGTAGTTTTAGTGATAATTAATTACACTGTATTGTCATTACGTGGCATCCAGTCGACTATGATGATAGTGACCTTATGAACAAAAGCTCTGAACTCTGCCTTATCCTGAGACAATCTCACCGTCTCTGGTACATCTGCTCCCATTGTAAGTAACTGTGTCAGTCCACAGTGAAGATCCACAGGATCTTTTCCCCTCTACCTTTCCAAACATGACATCCTTCTCCAATAACGAGTGTCTCATTGGCAATATGCCCAAAGTGTGTGAGATGAATTTTCAAAAGCCTTGCCTCCAAGGAGCAATCAGCTTTCACTTCCTCAAGGAAAAACGTGTTTGTTCTCTTGGCTGTCCATGGTGTGTTCAATACTCTTCTCTAGCACCATAACTCATTAATTCTAACAAAAGAAGACAAGATCGTACTGATGAATTGGGCAAAAAACTGATTAGAACAGAATTTGGAGGAGTTGGGTATTACAGTGGAGAGAGAGTGGTAGAGAGGGAGAGAAGGAGAGATGAAAATAGGGAGAGAATGTGGAAGGACTTGGGAATTATATATTTCTATATTTTCTTGAAATCAGAGTTAAGAGAATGAGCAATCTCCTCCCATGTAATTTACAGCTTCTGAAAGCCCTCTGGAGGCTCAGCTATTGGTCAATTCTGACTTGAAGGTACATAATAACAATTCAGTCAGTCCATTTGAATTGGCACAGATTAGAAACATATGTTTGTAAAAGAACTTATGAGGCCCTTGAGATCTTCCTCTAACTCTTGCTACTCTTTCACAAGTTCATTTCATTCCTGTAAAAGGAGCAAAGGCTACATGGGAATACCCAAATAGGATCTCTACTAACTCTGTAAAGGGGAGCTTCCTCATCAACAACCAAAACCAAAAACAAACAAACAAAAAAACCCACAAGAATACCCTAAAACAATCCCAAAATCAAAGGAATACTTCTCATGGTGTCAAATATGTCTCCCCTTCCCACACCTCTTTCCCCTAATTCCAACCCAATATTCCTGCTCTACTGGGTCCGAAGTCCATTGTAACAGCTCACAGATCATATATGGAAACATGACCACAAATATGGAGTTTATTGTTGTTTTCGCTTGTTTTTTAATTAATTTTAATGAAAGTTTACAGAGACTTAGGATTTCCATTCATTCACTGTTGCACTTTTCTCCCTGCCCACCCCCTTCCCTCAATTCGCTCTTCTCTTTGAAAAGTAAAAGAACAATTATTTCATTGTTATACAGTCCCTCCCACTAAGTTCACTCCACTGTGCAGCCTTCATCCTGGACTCCTACCAAGACAATAATACCTAATCATATATCCCTTTTAAACAGTTCCATCCCTCATCTATTTCAATGCAGTATACATTATTTATCCCCTCTTTCTCAGTCTTCCCTCAACCCCAAAGTCAGCCTCATTTTTCAACAGTGGTCCTATGCAATATTTGTCCTTTTGTGACTGAGATAATTCACTCAGCATAATGTCCTCCAGGGTCATCCATTTTGAATAATATTGCATGAGTTCCTTGTTTTTCAATACAGCATAATATTCCACTGTCTGAATATACCAGATCTTCTCTATCCATTCGTTTGTTGAGGGGCACTTGGGTTGTTTCCAGTACTTTGCTATTGTGAACAAAGCTGTAATAAACATGGGTATACTTATATCTGCTTGGGTGGTGGTTATGGTTTCTTTTGGGTATATTCCCAGAGTGGAATAGCTGGGTCAAATGGTATTTCTATTTGCAACTTTTTGAGAAAGTGCCATACAGCCTTCCATAGTGGTTGCACCATTTTACACTCCCACCGACAGTGATTAAGTGTTCTAGTTTCTCAGCAACCTCACCAGATTTTATGTTTGTTGTTCTGTTAAATTTT
>NW_006399886.1:3191554-3193208 GCF_000299155.1 Elephantulus edwardii | reverse complement strand
TGCAAACTGTAAAGTCTATAATTCAGGTTGGTATAATCACTCAGTCAGGAGAGCTATTGAAATGTGCTCACAGGCCCATCGGCCTTTGGCCTCATGTCTTTAGACCAGTGTTTAAAAGTTCTTAGTGCTGCCAGTTATAGCTTTCCCACCAACTCCTAAAACAAAGTTGGCCAAAGACTTCTAGTTCTGGTTCTGTGGGGTAGCAGTTCCACTTCCAGCCCTGGCTAGTAGCAGGTGCCTGTTTCTCTATTGTGGTTGCTCCAGTTTTATAGGCCCCAGCCTGAGAGGCAGAGGAATATTTTGTCCTGAAGGATGCACACTCCGTGTTGCTAATGGTCAGATTCCCAAAATCTGGTGTTGAATCTACTCAATTTAATAACAAGGCTAGCCAACCCCGTTGTGAATAGAGCAACACATCCCATTCACATGCCTCTGCCCATCCATGAAGTAATGTCAAACTCAAATTCACAGCAAGTCATTTTGAACAAAAACCCCATAACATCAGACCTCCAAACACACTGACTTCTTTGATGTTCACTTATCTGCGAGATGTTCATCTGCTCAAAGACTTCTAGCCTTGCAAATCCTCTCTCTGTTGAAATGGACTGATGATTCCTTCACATATTCAGATCCTGACTTTCATGACACTTTTTTCAAGTCTTCTCATGGCGCTTTTCTAGACAAAATACCTTCTTTTACTAACAAGGCCCTTTTATACTTTTTTTTTAAAACTTGGAGTTAATCATTATTTATCACTTTGTATTTAATTATTCATCTAACAACTTACTAGAATGTAATTGTAAAGCAGATTTCTTTTCCATTTTACACTCATGTATTTATATATGCAACGCAATGAGATCGGTGTTGAATGAATGAATGTTTTTGTGAGGATTGAAGCCACACTTTAGTAAGCAAATGAAGACATGCAGAACAGCAGTGAAACTTGAGCTCTCAGTTTCTCCTAAACTTCCCTACTAGCCAGGGCAGACACTCCTCCAATCTGAACAAACTTGCCTTTTTTAGTATGTTGTCACAACAGAGCAAGGAAACACTGCATGGTTTAAAATCAGGAAGGGCATACTCCAGGGTTGTGTCCTCTCTCCATACCTTTTCAACCTGTATATGGAACAGATCGACCAGGAGGCTGCACTCTATGAGGAGCAATGTGGCATGAGGATGGAGGAAGAATCATTAACCTACATTATACAGATGACACAACCTTGCCCGCTGAAACTGAGGATAATCTGAAGCACTTGACGCAGAAGGTCTCTAGCCTTCAATATGGATTAAAGCTCAACATCAAGAAAACAAAGATTCTCAGCACTGGGCCAACTGGCAGCATTATGAGAGATAGAGAAACGATTGAGATTGTTAAAAGATTTAGTTTGCTTGGCTCCACAATCAACACTCTTGGTACCAGCAGCCAGTAAATCAAAAGATGAATTGCATTGGGAATGATGACAGTCAGTGATCTCTCCAGGGTACTAAAGAGCAATGATGTAAATCTGGAGACTAAGGTACACCTGATCCAGGCTATGATCTTCACAATTACAAGCTGGACTATGACTAGGGATAATAAATGGAAAATTGATGCCTTTGAGCTGTAGTACTGGAGAAGAGTATTGAAAATACTGTAGACTGCTAGAACAGACAG
>NW_006399886.1:3190589-3191347 GCF_000299155.1 Elephantulus edwardii | reverse complement strand
TGTGTTTGTGTTTCTAACTTCCACAAAACTAAAATATGATTCCATCAAGTCCTTTGCCAACTGTAAAAAGAATAAAGGCAAAGTGGGGATAATTATATCTGAACTTTACCAACTTCAAAGGGGAACTGTCCCTGTCAATAGTAAAAAGAGCGGGAAACAAAACTTGCCATTTTTAACTTGAATGATATTTTTCACCTTCTATATTGGAAAGAATCCTAATTAAATTAGAACAGGGAGGATGGTATATAATGTGGTTATTTAAAGCTAAATCAGACAATATCTGTACAATGGCAATTCTGAAATAAAAATGTTAGTCCCCTCATCTAGGTTAAGCCTGAATTGTTTGATTCATTAGATTAGTAATTTTTCTGAGACCATAGTTTCCTAAAGTTGATGAAGTAAAGAGTCAAGAACCAAGAACTTCCCTGTTTCTCTGTAGAGATTGGCCTCCAAAAGTAAGAAAATAAGAACAGAGGAAGCATTATGTTCACTCACCATATAGAGAAACCAGTAAGCAGAAAATAATAAACTTCTCTTTAATGCTTTAATGACCTACATTCATAAAAGGTTAAAGACAACAAGAAACGTGTATACATGTATACACACACACACACACACACACATATATAACAAGAACTATACCCTTGAGTTTGAGTTGAAAGTTTCATCTTTAAGTGCACACTGTTTGCATAAATATAGCACAGTTTGGAAGAGGCCTTAAATACCATCTTCTCTTAATTAGAAATCATCCCTTAAGC
>NW_006399886.1:3184350-3190033 GCF_000299155.1 Elephantulus edwardii | reverse complement strand
TGGGAAGAATTCATGTACCAATTAAATATCTTCCAGAATCATATACTACAGAGAAAATATTCACTAATAAAGAGACAAGAGGAACCATCAGTAGGTGTCAGTTAATTTTATTCTTCAAATACTAGTCTGCTTCTTAATAGAGTCATGTACAAATCAAGCATGTAGAAGAGGATGGGGTCCATGCATCAGCTCAAACTTATGAAATCTCCCCTCCTTAAGGATGATTTAGTTACTACTTGCCTCACCTTTCAATACATCGTACAGTTAAATTAATTAGGCCCTATGCTTTAAGGATGAGACAATCCTTTTTTCCTCATGGGAATAAATACAATTTCCAAACATGGATTTACTTTCTTTGCCTGAAATACTTGTGTCGGAACATTCATTAGTGGCCATATTGTCTAACGTATCATTGCCTTTAAAAAAAAAAGACAAAAAAACATATTCTACATGGAAAGAAATAACAGTGAGCTCAGGTCTAAGGAAGTCGCTGTTTTTAAAATTAATATCTCACTAAGAACCAGACAAAATAGTTTAATGCCCTATAGATGACAAGCCCAAATCCTATATTTGCATTTTATCATACTGTATTCCAATTTATGTTCCTCTAGCCACAAGATATAAGTCTGAAACCAAGGAGTAAATATAGATGTGATTATAATAACTTATATATGGAACAATTGCTGTTAAACTTTGCAGCTGTGAGCATGGTCCACTTTCAAGAGGTCAAGGGCAGGAAATGAGGGGGCATAATTGTGGTTTTTTAATCTGTTAGCTGAGACTATGCCTTGGTCATTTAAATATCTTCCAAATATTGCTAAAAATAAAACCTCAAAACATACTTCTCAGCCACATACCCATATTTGTCACTGAAAAGCCTTAGCTAGCTTCCTTGCACTACCTGCTGCCATCAAGTCAATTTTGACTAATGGTGAGTCCATGTGTTAGAGGAGATAATTGAGTCCCACAAAACATTTTAGGTTGTTATTTTTATAAAAGCATATGAGCAGGCCTTTCTTTCAAAGAGGTGGTGGTTGAGTTGAATCATCAATATGGTTTATTTTTTATTTTTTTTAACTATGAATCCACTAGTGACTACTAGAGAGATATATGAGCAGTTTCCTCTCATATGTTTTACAGCCCCCTAAAACCCATTGGAAGCTCAGCTCTTGATTAGTTCTCACTCAAAGGCATTGTGTTTGTGTTTCTAACTTCCACAAAACTAAAATATGATTCCTTCAAGTCCTTTGCCAACTGTAAAAAGAATAAAGGCAAAGTGGGGATAATTATATCTGAACTTTACCAACTTCAAAGGGGAACTGTCCCTGTCAATGACATGAAAGCAGTTCCCATGGAGTCAGACATGTTCTCCATACTCCAGGTCTCTTTCTACTCATCGTAAGTCCAACTGCTTTACTGGATCCAAAATCTGATGTGGTAGCTCACAAACTGCACAGAACCACATCGGGGATATCAAAAGGGTATCATTCAGGTTGTGTGTGTGTGTGTGTGTGTGTGTGTGTGTGGTACAGTAGAGTCAAAACTGTCCCATAGTGGGCCCTCTGGTGGATGTCTAGAAGCAGTTAATCACACAGGAGATTATCCATCTTTCTCCCACAGTGCAGCTGGTAGCCTCAAATAGCATACCTTCACGTAGCACAGCTTTTTGCCACAAGGCCACCAGCACTCCTTGGAGGCAATCAATCAACCACAACAACAACAGCACAAATAATATTATCAAGGGTCTTCCTCTCTTGCTCTGTTCCCTCCACCTTCACAAGCAGCATGACGTCCTTCTCCAAGGACTGATCATGCCTTGCAACATGTCCAAAGTATGCCAGATAGAGTTTCAGAATCCTTGCCTCCAAGAAGCAACCTGGTTTCATACTCTCTGGGTAGGTGTGTCAGAGACAATAAGGTTGGCTCGGGATAGAGCAGGGTCCAGAGCTGCTGTACATAGGATCGCTAGGAGTCACAAGCTACTCAAAGGCACATAACAACAACAGCAACAGCAGAAATAATCACTCATTCAGAACACTGCAGAAATGTGTTTGTAGACACCTCAGCCTTGAGCCTCCAGGCTGGTGTTTACACAGATCAGACCTGCTAATTATGGCTTTTTCTCTAACCTACAGTTGTCCAACAAACTTCAGCAAAGGCTCTTAGCTCTGGTTCTGTGGTGGATAGCAGTTTCAAAGTCAGCTCCAGCTCATGTTAAGTCTCTGATCCTCTGCTTAAGTCATGGCTGCTGCTGCTACTATGTAGGTCTAGCTGGTGAAAGAATCTTTAGCCCCAAAGGACACACTCTGCATGTTTTTCTCTTTTGCTGGTGGCAAGGCTTTCTTAATCTGCTGCTAAATCTAGTTAATTGAATGGCTAGATTAGTCAATCCCCTCGTGGATAAGCTAACATTTCCTATTCACATATTCCCGCTCAACCAGAAGGCAAAGTCAGTCAATGGATAGGGAAGCCATCTTGAACAAGAAACCCTTCACAATACACCACCTTATAAAAACACAACACCTTTAATCCATTCCAGAAATCTTGTCATCAATTATTTTAAACCCTCAGCAGAAACACTTTTAAAGTCCATATTTTAATCATTACTCTATTCATGATTATAGATGTTTCTTTAAAACTTTCATTTATCCCAGTCTTTCCAAGACTCCCCTTAAAAGCCCTATAATTTTACCAAAAGTCTCTTCAAAGCAACCTAAGCTCTTTTTATCATACATAGTAAATTATCTCCTGCTTCTATTTTTTACTCAATTCCAAAATTGCTTCCATTTTCTTTGGTATTTATTTTAACACCACCTCTACTTCTTGGTACCTATTCTGGATTGCTTTATTTCAGGCTACTGCAACAAAAACTGCCACAGAGGAGATAGTTATCAGAAATATACTGTGTCCCATTTTAAAGTCTGGCATCAGGACATCCATTGACCATACTAATCCCTTTTGGCCTCTGAGAAAGAATCTTTCCCTCTCCTTAGTTCTCATAGCTCCAGACCTTCTTTGGCTTTCAACTGTAGTGTCACATGGCATTGTTCTTCTGTCTATCTCTCAGTTATCTTTTTTTAAAAAGACAGGGAGAGAGGGGTTTGTGCGGGGAGAAGGGTGCAACAATGAATGAATGGAATCCCAAAATCTCTGTAGATGTTCATTGAAATGAAAAATAAACAACCTAAATTAAAAAAAAAAAGGCAGTGAGAAAATGAGGTTGCTTGCGACTCATAACGACCCTATGTACAACAGTTCTAAACTCTACTCTGTCCTGTGCCAATTTCATTGTCTCAGACACACTCATCCTGATTGCTGCAATCACTGAATCAATCCATCTCCCAGAGGGCCTTCCCCTCCTACGCCTGCCCTCCACCCTCCCAAGCATGATGTCCCTCTCCAAGGACTGGTCCCTCCTTACGACATGACCAAAGTATGACAGCCGAAGCCTCAGAATCCTTGACTCCAAGGAGCATCCCGGTTTAACTCTCTCTATGATGAATCTGTTTGTTTTCTTGGCAGTCCATGGCACTCTCAGATAGCATCTCCAAAGCCCTTCATTTCAAACAAGATCATGTTCTCAAGCATTTAAACACATTTTATTTACAGAAAGATAATTTAACCACTAACACCACCTGACTGACGTAGAAGTCTGGAAAATGCAACCTAAATGGCTTAGCATTTGTGTATCCTAAGCAGAGCAGAGGAGAGGTGAGAAATGAATATGAAGGCAAATATGCCAAGGGCTTCTCGTGTATTCATGGATTCTACTAAACCACCACTTAAGGCTCCATTTCTTAACACTAGTCAAGCTACTTACTAAAACTAAGTTTAGCATCATATTTTACTTTCTTTTCCTAAAATAATTATCCTTTTCTTTACATTTTCCTCCCTCATGGTGAATTCATTTAAAGTGAATAATGCCAACCAACTATTGTAAATGCAACATTTATTACTTTTAGTTGGAAAAATTCAGTTAGCAGAGAATATATACCACTCAGCCAAATCATAATTCTGACCACTTTCTAAATATATACTCAGACTCTTCACAATATTCTTTTTATTCTATGTCTCTAGGAATCCAAACATCAGGCTTAAAATTTAAGCCAAGAGACATATATCTGAGTACATATTCTAAGTTAGAAGAATGTGTGGGTCTTTTTTACAATATCTGTACAGCTCTGATGCCTAGTCACTGGAGGGTTGTGCCACTGATTCAAAGGCTGCACCTCTCTGGTCTCTCTAATTCACCAGCAGCCCCACAGAAGAAGGGTGAGCAATCTCCTCCCACACAACTTACAGCCTCAGAAAACCTGCTGGAGGATAAGCTATGAGTTCGATTTTCATTCTGTAGAAGAAGAGAAATAAAGCTATAAATTGTCACACAAAATGGTGGTTCATGTTTCAGTCCAAACATGATTGTATTAGCTTCTTAAAGCTACTGTAACAAATTGCCACTTTGTAATTACATGACTTCAGACAACTAAAGTTTATTGCTTCCCAATTCTGGAATCCAGAAGTGCATATTCGAGATGCCAGCAGAGCCATGTCTTTCTGAGGCCCTTCTAGAAAATTCTTGTCTCTTTCAGCTTCTGTCATCTCAGAATTCCTTGTTTTGTGAAAGCAAAACTCCAGTCTCTGCATCAGTTTCTATATGTCCATGTTCTTCCTGTGTCTCTCATTGTCTCTTCTTCCTATAAGAACACAAATCACAAAGATATTATAAGCTCTGGTAGCCTAGTATGTAGGGAGTTGAGGAAATTCAAAGGCAGGTGATTAAAATCCAACAGGTGCTCCACAGGAGAAAGATGAACAATTTCCTCTTGCTTGATTTTCCACTAGTTTTATAAAACTTACTAGAGGATAAGGTGAGTTGGTCCTGACCTAATGGCAAAAGTGAGCTGCCATCTATAAGTCACTTTATGAGGCTTCTGGGGAGAAGAATTTAGTATATCACGCTGGGACAACACAATTCTACCCAAAATAGTGATGCTCAGTTAACCAACAGCAAAGAATAGCTTAGGAAAGTAGTATTTGACTGAAATTCTCAAATGGTGCCAACATGGCCTTCATGTGTGGGATAATCACTGTAAAAGAGAGAATTAAATTTGCCTGTCATGAGGTTAAATGCCTGTTCTCTACCTTTTAAAAAAATACTTTGCTATTATCTCTTCTGACTGGAGTCATGGCCTTTCCTCTGATTAACAAAGTAAATTTAAGTCAAGATTCTCAGAGTGGCCTTGATATCTTGCATATAAAACTGTAAAATGGTAGATGTAATACGTGGTTTTCTTAAAGCTTATATAGACTGTTTATGTAGCTATTTATAAGAAACAAACCTTTTAGCCTATTTTATATAAGTGTCCATAGTGTGTGTGGCATTTTCTTCCTCCAATACACTACCTCTAACTTTTAGCAAATGCATATTCATAAATCATTACATAACTGTGTTGCTATAAAAGAATTCTTTCTATTACAGAACCATAATCTACTTTTCTCTTGCATTTGTCTTTACTAAAAACAAAATTACTATTCAGTGTTCACTTGCAGCAATCTTTTCTCAGTTAGAAATCATTTTATGCTTATCATTTCCTCCTTTTATCTTTGTAATTCATATTCTATTTTTTTTTATTTTATTTAGGATGTTTATTTTTCATTTCAATGAACATCTACAGAGATTTTG
>NW_006399886.1:3157647-3184250 GCF_000299155.1 Elephantulus edwardii | reverse complement strand
CCCCCCATATTCTATTTTCAATCAAATACAGTCATAAGTTTTTCAGAAAAAAAGATGTCATTTTTATAAAGATTCTTAATTTACATTCAATGCCTTTTAATAAAAGTATATATTTGTCTATTTTATATCATTTAAAATATTGCTTCTTCCTACTTAACTTTTGTTTTGCACAGTATTTTGGTCATAATTTTAGTGTAAGTGAACTCCCATGCTGTTATTTCACATTCTCCATCATTCTTGGCAAGCAAGGAGATTGTTGTTATTGTTAGCTGTTATCTAATTGCTTGCTATACATAGCGACCCTATGTAGAGCAGCTATATTTGACACACCAACTCCCATTTCCCCAGTTACTGTATCAATCTATCTTATCCTGGGTCGCCTTGTCTTGTACTGTCCCTCCACCCTTCTAAGTATGATGTCTTTCACCAAGGACTGGTCTCTCCTGGACATGTGTCAAAGTATGTCAGACAGAAATTAAAAATCCTTGCCTCCAAGGAGAAACTTGGTTTCATTTTCTCCAAGACAGACCTATTTGTTTTCTTGGCAGTCCATGATATGTTAAAGACTCTTCTCCAACACCACAACTTGAAGGCATCAATTCTTCTGTTATGCTTAATCATTGTCCAGCTCTCTGATGTATATAGCAAGCAAGTAATTTCGAAGACCATGACCTGAATTAGGCTTACCCTAGTATCTAGACTGACATCTTTGCCTTTCAGTACTCTGGAGAGGTTCCTGACAGCAGATTTTCCTAAAGCCATTCGTCTTTTGGTTTCTGGATTTCTGTTGCTGAGTATCGATTGTGGAATCGAACAAGCTGTAAAAGTTAATAGCTTCAGTCTCATCTCCATCCATCATGGTGCTGCCATTTGACACAATGGTGAGAATCTTTGTCTTTTTGATGTTGAGCTTCAATCCATATTGAAGACTATAGTCCTTAACCTTTTGTAGCAAGCAATTCAGTCCTTTTCAGTTTCAGCAAACAAGGTTGCATTATCTGCATAATGTACATTATTGATAAGTTTTCCTCCAATCCTCATGCCATATTCCTTCTCATAAAGCCCAGTCTCCTAAAGGATCTGTTCTGCATATGGATTGAAAAGGTATGGAGACAGGATGCATCCCTGATGCACTCCTTTCCTGATTTTGAACCATGCAGTGTTTCCCTGCTCTGTTCTGAAGACTGTTCCTCAGTCCAAGTATAAGTTTTACATGAGGACAGTCAAGGATTCTGGGATTCCTATTTTCCTCAAGGTTAGCCACAATTTGTTGTGGTCCACACAGTCAAATGCCTTTCCATAGTCAATGAACCACTAATAGATATTCCTCTGATATTCTCTGCTTTCTGCTAAAATCCATCTGACGTTGGCAATAATGTCTCTAGTGTCACGACCTCTTCTAAACTCAGCTTGTATTTCTGGTAGTTGTCTGTTTCAGTCTTTTTTGGTTAATCTTCAGCAGGATTCTGCTAGTGTGTGATATTAGTGGTATGGTTCAATAATTTCCACACTCTGTCAGGTCACTTTTTTTTTGGAATAGAAATATGGATCTTTTTCAGTCAGTTGGGCAAGTAGTTGTCCTCCAGATTTCTTGGCACAACCTGGTGAGCACATCCAGGGCAGCATCTGTCTGTTGAAATAAGTCAGTTGATACTTCATAAAACCCTGGAACTTTATTTTTTACCAAGTCCTTCCGAGCAGCCTGAACTTCCTCCTTCGTCAGCATAGCCTCTTCATCATATCTTATTTCTTAAAATTCTTCTGTGTCCGCCAATTCTTTATACTCTTTCATTTTCTTTCGATGCTTCCTAAAATATTTAATATTTTGTCCATAGAATCCCTAAGCATTGTAACCCGTGGCTTGAATTTGTTCTTTAGTTCCTTCAGCTTAAGAAGTGTCAAGTGACTTTGGCCGTTTGATTTTCCAACTCCAGCTTCTTGTACATTTCATTATAATATTTTACCTTGTCTTCCCAAACAGCTCTTTGAAATATTCTATCCAGCTCTTAATTTCTTGATTTTTTTTTCTCTTTGCTTTGACTTCTCGGTGTACTAGTGCAATATTCATAGTCTCTCCTGACAATTTTGGTCTTTTCTTCTTCTTCCTTCTTTCTAATGATCTTTTGGATTTTTTTAAATTTTTTTTTAAATTTTTCTACTAGTTTATTTACAAAACTCAAATACAAATTTGAACAAACTCTTTCTATTTCACTTACATTCCCCCCACCCCCATCAATTTGGATTCTTCATGGATGATATTATTGATATCTTCCCACAGCTCATCTAGTCTTCATTCATTAGTGGTCAAGGCCTCATAACTATTCCTGAGTTGGTTTTTAAATTCAAGGTGGATAGACTGAAGACCAAATTTTTATTCTGGTGGATATGATTGAACCTTCTTTAGCTTTAATTTGAGCTTGCACAGTTAATGGTCTGTTCGACAATCAGCACCTGTCCTAGTTTTCACCACTTATATTGAACTTCTCCAATGATTTCTTCCACAGATATAATCTATTTGATTCCTGTGCATTTCATCAGTGAAATCCATGTATATAGCCTGAATTTATTCTTATAAAAGGTATTTGCAATGAATAAACCATTGTGCAGAATTCCATCATTCTGTCCCCAGCCTCATCTCTATCACCTTGTTCATATTTTCTGACTACTGATCCTTCTTCCTGGTTCCCAACTTTTGCATTCCAGTCACCCATTATTATTGATGCATCTGGATTACATATTTGATCAATTTCTGACTGCAACAGTTTGTAGAAATCATCTATATCCTTATCTTTGGCTCTGGTTGTTGGTGCATCTATTTTAATGATAGTGGTATTAACAGGTCTTCACTGTATGCATATGAATATTGTCCTCTCAAAATATTGTATTTCAAGATGTATCCAGAAAGAGCCATTTTAATTGTGAAAGCAACCCCATTTTTTCCAACTTTTTCATCCCCATTGTAATATGTCATATGATTGTCTGAAATGTCCCATGCCAATCCATCTTATTTCACTAATCCCTAATATGTCAATATTTATGAGCTCCGTTTCTTTCTTAACAATATTCCATTTTCCTCTATTCACACTTCTTTGAGAGCTCAGCCTCAGTTGCCATATCTGTTAGTCTACTCTAAGTGTGCTCTACTGTACATAGGATTTTCGGAGGCTTTTTATATTTCAAAGTGGATGGTCAAAAAATATAAAAAAAACCCAACTTTAAAAAGTGTGTGGTCAATCCTTCTTCCTAATCTGTCTTAATGTGGATTCTTAGCTTTAGAACAATATCTGGCAAACAAGCACTGTACCATGCAGATGAAAGACACGTCCCTTATGGAATTAACCAATACATCCACTGTCCTTCCCCACCCAAGCATGTGTGTCTTGTCTCTTTGCTTTCCTGCTAAATCCACATTCCTTGCACTCCCACTTACCAGGCTAGCCCTCCATTCCCAAACCATCACTTGATATGATAGCTTAGTCCACAAGTCAGTTCTGTGATGTCTCACACAACACTCTGTTACAGGTCTCTCTTGGTGTTGCCCGTCTCACATATAGGAGAAGGTAAGTCCAAATACCAGGTACCAGCTTTAGAGAAAGATTGACTGAAGCAGTGCTGAGGAAAAATCCTTGCCACTGAGCTTCTGTTAAGGTTTGTGACTCTGTGTCTCTGTTTTTCCTTTTGCACCACACTGCTGTCACAATACAATAATTTCCAAGGTCAGCATAGGTCTCTTCTGTATCTGGTATGGTGGTGGTGGTTCTTTGTAAAAGACAAAAGCTTGATTGTTAATTAAGCCTATGGAATTTTGCAAGAATGGATGCCATTTGATTAAGATGATTAATAGGTGGTCTCAGATAGTGTCTTGTGCAAATCTGAGGGGGAGACATAGCTTATCGGTATTTTGGTTCAGGACGCCTCTCAAAGCCTAGTCCAGAAAATAACTCAAAAGCTATGTGATTCAATGTAAGAATGGCCACAAAAATAAAAGCGACCCATCAGTATTAGCCAATATACAATACCTGGACAGAATCTACAAACTTATAATGATGCATATTTTTCAAATTTTTTGTCGTTGCCGTTACTTGTTGTCTAGTTGAACCAGACTAATAGCAATCCTATGTACAACAGCTCTAAACCTTGCTCTATCTTCAGCCCATTTCATTGTCTCTGAAATACCTATCCCTGTTACTCCAGTCACTGAGTCAATACATCTCATTCCCTGTCTTCCTCTCTTAAGCTGTGTCTCCATCTTTCCAAGCATAATCTCCCTCTGTAAGTACCAGTTCCTCCTTGCAGCATGCCCAAAGTATGTTAGACGGAGCTTCAAAATACTTGCCTCCAAGGAGAAGCCTGGTTTGACCCGTTCTGAGACAGACCTATTTGTTCTTGTAACAGTACATTCAATATTCTTCTGTAGCACCATAATTCAAAGGCATCTATTCTTCTTCTGCCATGCTTAGTCATTACCCAGCTCTCTGATGCATAATTGTGAAGACCATGGCCTGTATCAGGTGCACCTTAGTCTCTAGACTGACACCATTGCTCTTAAGTACACTGAAGAGTCCCTGACAGCAGATTTTCTCAATGTGATTTGTTTTTGTGTTTTGTTTGTTTTTTTTTTAATTTCCTGGCTCCTGATAATGAGAGTGGTGATTGTGGAACCAGACAAAGTGAAGCTGTTAAACAATCTCAAAGTCTTCTCCATCTATGATGATCCTGTCAATTGGCCCAGTGGCGAGAATCTTTTTTTTTCTTGATGTTGAGCTTTAATCCATATTGAAGGCTGCAATCCTTGACCTTCTGCAGCAAATGCCTCAGGTACTCCTCAATTTTGGCAAGCCAGGTTGTATCATCTCCATAACATAGGTTGTTGATGAGTCTTACTCCAATCAAGATGCCACATTCCTCCTCATGGAGCCTAGCCACCCAGATTATCTGTTCTGTATATAGACTTAAAAGGCATGAACATAGGATGCATCCCTGACATATGTGTTTCCTGATTATGACCTATACAGTGTTTTCTTGCTCTATTCTAATAATGCTTCCTGGCCCAAGTATAGGTTTCACATAAGCACAATTATGTATTCTGTGATTCTCATTCTTCTCAGAGTTAGCCACAGTTAGTTGCAGTCCACACAGTCAAATGCCTTTATAGTCAATGAACCACAGATAGACATTTCTCTGGTACTTCTTGCTTTCATCTAGGATTCATTTAGTATTGCTTATAATGTCCTTTATGCCATTACCTCTTCTAAACCTAGCCAGCATACCTGGAATTTCTCTGCTGATGTGCTATTTCAGGAATTTTTTTTATATTTTTCAGCAGGATCTTGCTTGTATGTGGTTTTATTGATATTGTTTGATAATTTCCATACTCTGTAAGGTCACCTTTTGTTTTGTAATGGGAATAAATGTTGATCTATTTCAGTCATTTGGCCAGGAGACTGTCCTCTTGTTTTCTTGGCAAAAGCTGGTGAACATGTCTAGGGCAACATTTGCTTGTTGATATATGTCAATATATGCTGTCAATTCTTGGGGCTTGATTTTTTTGCCAATTCCTTAGAGCAGCCTGAATGTCCTCCTTCAGCATGTTGTTGTTGTTGTTAAGTGCCTTTGACTCAAGTATGACTCATAGCAACGCTAGGGACAAAAAATCTAAGCCGTGTTCTGTCCTGCACCATCCTCACACTTCTTGACAAACAAAAGCCCATTCCAGCACTTACCATGTCAATTCATCTGGTTGAAGATCTTCCTCTCCTTCATGGACCCTCCAACCTTTCCATCATCATGTCTTTCTCCAAGAAATAGCACCTCCTAGCAACATGTCCAAAGTATGTGAAGCGAAACCTCATCATTCTTGTCTCCAAAGAACACTCTGACTTCACCCTCTCCAAAACATATCTATTAATTCTCTTGGTCATCCATAGGATGTTCAGTGCTCTTCTCCAACATCACAGCTAATAGGCATCATTTTTTTTTCTGCCATCTTTATTAATTATCCAGCTCTTTGATTCATGGCAAATAATCAACAAGACTATGGCCTGAATCATTCTCACCTTGGTATTCAAACTGGCATCACTACTCGTCAATAATTCGGAAAAGTCCCTAACTGTAGATTTTCCTAGTGCAATATGTCTCATTTCCTGACTGCTGGCACCAAAGGTGTTACGTGTGGATCCAAGCAGGATGAAGTTGTTGACAGTTTCAATCTCCTCTCCATCCATCATGACTCTGCCTATTGGTCCAGTATCAAAATATTGCTGAAAAACATTCAAGAAAGGCTGGAACAGTACATAGATAGGAAATTATCAGACGTTCAAGTAGGATGTAGAAGAGGCTGTGGCACCAGAGATATCATTGCTGATGTCAGGTGGCTCCTGGCTGAAAGTAAGGAATACCAAAAGAATGTCTATTTATGCTTTACTGACTATGCAATGGCCTTTTACTGTGTAGATCATGACAAGCTGTGGCTGACACAGAAAAGAATGGGAATAGCGGAGCACTTGATTGTGCTCATGTCAAACCTATACCTGGACTAGGAGGCTGTTGGGCGAACAAAGCAGGGGAACACTGCATGGTTTGGAATAGGGAAGGGGGTGCTTCAGGGTTGTATTTTCTCTCCATACCTATTCAATCTGTATGCTGAGCAAATTATCCTTGAAGCTGGACTCTATGAAGAAGATTGCAGCATCAGGATTGGAAGGAGATTCATCAATATCTGGTGTCATGATGATGACGCAACCTCATTTGCTAAAAGTGAGGAGAACTTGAAGCACTTGTTGCAAAAGATCAAGGAATGCAGCCTTTAGTATGGATTTCATCTCGATGTCAGGAAAGCAAAGATGCTTACCACAGGACTAATAGGCAGTGCCATCACTTTGACTATGTAATAATAAGTTTTCACGTGAAATTAGAGTTTGACTAGTTGTTGCTAGTTACATTTTTATATAAATATAAAACTCATTGCCTATGATTTAATTTTCACCCATTGTAACCCTCTTTAATGCTTCTAAGATTGTAAATCTTAAAACACTGCCTCATTATTCTCCCATAGAATTACTGATGAATCTGAACCACTGATCTGTCATTTAGCAGTTCTACAGTCAACCCACTATAACACCAGGCCTCATGTCGTGTGTGTGTGTGTGTGTGTGTGTGTGTGTGTGTGTGTGTTATTGGCAGATGCTATTAAGTTAATTATAATTCATAGAAACTCATACATCTAGAATACATGTGCATACCTAGTGTAGTGGCTTAGTGGTAAGAAGTTGCACTGCCAACCTACTAACTGCTACACAGTGAAAGATGGAAGATGGACAATCTCTTCTCTTCAGTTTTATTTTTTGCCTCTGAAAACCTGCTAGAAGGTCAGCTATGTGTTTATTCCAACTAGACTATGTATAGCAACCACACACACACGTATAAAGATAAGAACAACATATATGTATACATATATTTAAACATTCTACTTGGACTTCTGATATATATATATATACTTTTCTAGGCATTTTTTAACACTCTTCAGCAGTATTTTGCTTGCATGTGATAGTAATGATACTGTTCTAGAGTTTCCACATTCTGATGGATCATATTTGTTGGGAATAGGAAGAAATGTGGACCACTGGAAAGAGAGCTGTCCGCCAAATTTTCTGGAATGTACTGGTGAGCTCATCATTAAAAAACTACTAGGGGAAAAAAAAAACCCAACAAAACAAAACTAAAAAAAAACCCTACTCTAATAGTCCATAGATACAGAACTGTCAGAAGTTTATGCATGGTTTAGGAGAGCCCATGGCACCAGAGATATCATCGCTGATGTCAGATGGATCCTGTCCAAAAGTAAAGAATACCAGAATAATGTCTAGTTATGCTTTATTGACTGGACAAAGGCATTTTACTCCATGGATCATAATAAGATATGGCTAACATTGAGAAGAATGGGAGTCACAGAGCACTTAATTGTGCTCATGTGAAACCTATACCTAGACTAGGAGGCTATTGTGAAAACAGAGCAAGGGAAAATTTGTTGTTGTTGTTATGTTGTTGTATGTTGTTGTTAAGTCACTTGTGATTCATAGTGACCCAATGTACAACAGCCCTAAACCCTGCTCTATACGGTGCCAATTTTATTGTCTGTGACACACCTACACCCATTACCCAAGTCACTGATTTAATCCATGTCATAGAGAGTGTTCCTCTCTTGTGCTGTCCCTCCACCCTCCCAAGCATGAAATCCCTCTCCATGCACTGGTCCCACCTTGCAAAATATCCAAAGTGTACCAGATGAAGCTTCTGAATCCAAGCCTCCAAGGAACAGCCTGATCTCACCCCTTTCTAAAATGAACCTGTTTGTTCTCCTAAAAGTCCTTAGGATAGTCAATACTCTTCACCAACATCGCAGCTCAAAGACATCAATTTTTCTTCTTTTAAACCTAGTCATTGTCCTGCTTTCTGATGCATAACAAGTAATTGCCAAGACTATGGCCTGGATCATGTGGACCTTAGTTTCCAGACTGACATCGTTGCTCTTCAATAATTTGGAGAAATCTCTGACAGCAGACTTTCTCCAGTGCAATTTGTCTTTTAATTTCC
Organism: Elephantulus edwardii; assembly: GCF_000299155.1. Taxonomy (NCBI): domain Eukaryota; kingdom Metazoa; phylum Chordata; class Mammalia; order Macroscelidea; family Macroscelididae; genus Elephantulus; species Elephantulus edwardii. Next base: position 3,175,658 of record NW_006399886.1, on the reverse strand, counting down.
TGGCTTCTGGTACCAAGAGGGTTGATTGTGAAGCTAAGCATACTAAAACTGTTAACAATCTCAGTCTCTTCAACATCTATCATGATGCTGCCAATCTGATGGTTTAAAGTTGGGAAGGGAATGTGTCAAGCTTGTATTTTCTCTCCATATCTATTCAATCTGCATGCTTAGGAAATTATTTAAGAAGTTGGCATTAGGATCAGAGGGAGACTCATAAACAACCTGGTTAAACAAATGATGCAAGCTTGCTTGCTGATAGTGGGGAGGACTTAAAGCATTTATTGCAGAGGATCAAATAAAACAGCATTCAATATGGATTGCACTTCATTGTCAAGAAGACAAAGATTCTTAACACTGAAACAATAGGCAACACAATGATCAATTGAGAAAAGATTGAGACTGGCAACAACTTCATCTTACTTGAATCCACAGTTAACACCCTTGGTACCAATAGTCAGAAAATAAGAAGATATATTATAGTCGGAAAGTCTGCAGTTAAGGACTTCTCCAAATTGAGGTGCAATGATTCAATTTGAGTTCTAAGGTAGGTCTGAGTCAGGCCATGTTCTTTCCAATCACTCGCTGTGCATCTGAGAGCAGGATAATGAATAAAGATGATGGGGGTGGGGGGAAAGATGCATTTGAGCTATGGCATTAAAGAAAATGACTGATTATCCCATGGACAGCCAGGAGAACAAACAAATATGTCTCAGAAAGGGTGCACCTGGAGTGCTCTTTGGAGTCAAGAATGATGAGGCTTCATCTCACATACTTTGAGAATATTGCTAGAAGAGTCTTTTCTTTGGAGAGAGACATAACACTTGGAAAAGTGGAGGGTTGGTGAAGGAGAGAAATACCCTTGACCAAGTATATTGACATGATGACTGCTGCAATGAACACTAGTGTGTCAGGAATTGTGAGAGTGGCACAGAATAGAGCAGAGTTCAGGTGTGTCATACTCGACTTGATGGCACCTAACATCAACAATATCGTATTTAAATATGCACACATATCTCCACACACATATATGATTTTTATATTCTTTGAAAGCCTGTTGGTGGTTGGTGGTCATCTGTGAGTCAGTCGTCACTTGACTGTATGCTACCAGAACTTCCTCCATATATATATTCATTTAAAAGGAGTCAGTGAATTTCCTGATTCTGCTTTTATATTTAAAAAAAAAGTCTTGTCTTATTTATTTAAATCCTTCCATAGTACATTATTAGATCCATAAAACCTAAATTTATTTTCTTCACAGCTATTTAATTAATGGTTAACAGTACTTATTTTCTCTGGTGGCCTAGTGATATGAAATTACTCTACAGTCACAAAGGCGTTCAATCCACCAGATCCTCCATGGGAAAAGGATGGCCAATCACCCCTAAGATTAATAGCCTCTGAAAAGTCCCTGGAAGTTTAGGTCAGAATAGGTTCTAACTTAGTGACACACAACACTCCCAACATTAGGCCGAAATATTCCCAAAATAATATTGCAAATTGTAGCTTTATATTCAGGTTTATAATCTGAATTAATGAGACAGTATGGGTGTAAAATGTGGTTTAGATCAATAGTTTTTTGGTTATAAAAAAGTAGACAGAAAAAAATAACGAAAAATCAAGCAGAGGAGAGGAGGATAGATACCAGGTCTTATGACATCTTTAAGGAAATGAAAAACAGAACTAAAAGGAGATAAAGGCATTTCCCTCTAGCCAGCAAAAAGAGAAAGGTTTTTCCAAGAACTGCCACCCTAAATTTGTCTGTCTAAATTCTTCAGTTGTAAGATTATAAATGGCCTGTTGGTCGGTTGTGGTATTTCTCTTTTAGCAGTACTAGATAACTAAAATAATACTTAAAACAGTTATAGCTTGGGGATTGTTGCTGTGTGCAACTTAGATTCATTAGTGCAATTGTACTAAAGGTAAAATACAAGTCTGTTTCGTTTATTTGTGAAAACCAGGTAGGGCAAATTGATGGTGTTCATTTGCCTCATTGGGCAATCTTCCTGTGCAGTTGACTGTCTCTGCAAACCTGCTGGAGGGTCAGCTATTGCTTAGTTCTGACTTGACTCTACACAGCAATGATGGTGTGAAATTAACTACACTGTTTAACAACACAGAAAAAACTGCTTCTCAAAATCAAAGTGGGCACTTTCAACAAACCTATTTCCAAAAGTTAATAAATGTATATGAGAAATTCAACTAAAGCAAGGACAGAGAATGGTGTTTTCCTCTGAAAACTGTCGTTTTAAAATATGTTGCTTGTGTGCTTATTTCCTAAGAGAAACCTTCTATTAGTCTATTTTTAAACTGAAATTATCACACAGAATCAGAGTTCATTTCAGCTCACATTCTATATAATTTAAAATTATTAAAATTCATCAATACACCTAATAGGTACATACTTTAAAGAGATTTGACTCTAATAGGCTATTAACTAGACAAGTGGCAGTTAAGATTTCCTCAAAAATACTATCATGTTAAAAGTTAGATTATTTGTGGAATAACATGCAACTATATTAGAAACATAAATCAACAATGGACTATATATTGCAGCTTGAATTTGTCTGGGTGAGAATAAATTTATACATTTCGGCCTTTATTTAATGCTTAGTTATTCTTTCATTTTTTATGTTGTTATATAATTTACTGTCTCCTTTCCCTTATTTATTTTTGTCTTTAAAAAGAAAATAAAGTGTACATGGTCCATTTTTACATGAAACCAGTAGACTTTACACAAACTTTCCTGTCTTTTTAGGAAGTGCATGTCTTCCATTAAGTCAGAGAAATAAATCATGTTTAGTGCAAGTTCAGAAGAGTATTATAGAAGCAAATAACCTAAGAAAGAGGCAAAATTTTAGGTTGTTCCTTATAATGTATTGAAATCATAGCAGAGGAAAGTAGGTCTTCTCAGCAGATGGCTTGTAAATCCAAATGACATGACCATCATCGTATTGGAATATCCTGTAACAGACCTGCCACATTTACTGTGGCATCAAATAAAGAAGCTGCTTGAGCTCATCTTCTTGCATGCTGATGAGGGAGACTGTGTCTTAACCAGGTCTATAATTGATACTCATCCTTCCTCCAGTCTTTCAGAATGTTATCATTTATTTTCAGAAAACTCTTAAACATAGGAATAACTGAATGATAGGAAGGGGATCTTTTGAACAGGTGCGAAGATCCATCAAGCACCAAATTTTACACATCTTCAAGGTCTGTTTGGGAAGCAACTTTTAAATCTGCCACATCAGGAGTTACAGAAATTCAAACACTATCTCTTCATGTTGTTTCCAATGTCTTAGCTGATTGGTAGAATGCATATGTGTTGCTACAAATATGCAGCACTTTCTAAAGCAGTGCTTTTTGCTTGGAAATTTCTGATTTTAAAAAAATTATCATGAGAGTAATTTTCTTATCCATACACTAAACTACATTTATAAATGTTTTAGGTTGTATAAAAACATCGGGAACTATTCTAAGTAAAGTTCTTAGGCATTTTTCTTTAAGATAAATAACTTTCCACTCAAAACAAAGTTTAGTAATGTAAAATAATAACAACACATACGTATCTTAGAAATAAAACAAACCAAAATCTTCTGCCCATTGACTGGAATCCTACTTATAATATCTCTCCATTTGGTTCCCAAGGGAGCTTTCATGGCTACAATCATATTAAGTTGCATGTCAATCAACACGCTTTAAGTCTCTTATTATCAAATACATCAGTGGCTCCATTGGAGAAAGATGAGTAATCTTCTTCTACTGTCATTTATAGCCTCAGAAACATCATGGAGTAGTCATGAGTTGAAACAAATGCCAGGGACAGTGAGTTTGAGTTTGATACGGTTTCCATGGCTCTCTATATATCTTTATTGATATTGACCATATTCTTCCCCAAGAGTCCCTGGTGGATTCACATAGTTAATCATATGGTTAGCAGCCAGATTCAAAACTTACTACAATATGACAGCCCCTATATTATACATCCAAATGATAGTTTTCAAATCACATATTGATATTACTAGCCGTATCGTATCAATAAAGACTAAGACTAAGGAAAATGAGAATTATTAAGAATTATGCTCCTATAATAGAGAATGTACCATGTACACTTCAAAAGAAAGTAAATTTGTTTTTGGTTGGGTGCAGTACCCTCAGTATATCCAAAAGGGCAAGTTGCCTCATTCTATGGTTTAGATCTTCTGCATCTTTGTTAAGTTTGTTTCAAGTTGACCTGTTCTTTTGTTAGAGTGATGTGTTAAAGACTCCTACCACTATTGTGGTGCTGTCTAATTCTTTCTTCAAGTCTGATAACTGTTGTTTTATGTGTTTTGTAGGTCTATCATTTGGTGCATAGATGTTGACCAAGGTAATGTCTTCTTGGTCTACTATGCCTTTAATCATTCCATAATGCCATTCCTTATTTTTTATGGTGGTTTTCATCCTGACGTCTAAGCTATGAGACATTAGTATCTCTACTCTTGCTTTTTTGTGTATTACATACACCTAGTGTAATTTTTTTCACTCTTTGATGTTTAGCCGATCTTTTTTCCTCTTAACTGGTGCATTTATTCTATTCACATTAACTGCGATTATTGACAGGCAAAGTTTTATCACTGCCATAATGCTGTGTTTCTTTTTCTGCTGTTTCTAGTTTGTATTATCCATCTACTTTTCTTTAGTGTTGCTATGTGAAGGACTTCCTTTAGAATTTTTTATAGAATTGATCTTGTTTTTACAAATTCCTTTAGTTCCTGTTATCCTGATATTATATCTAATATCTCCCTCATATCTGATGTACCACTTTGCTAGGTATAGGATCTTTGACTGAAAACTGTTTTCTTTCATTCTTCTGGATATGCCAGCCTATTGTCTTCTTGCTCACATGGTTTCTGGAAAGAAATCAGAACTTAGTGTAATTGGTTCTCTTTTAGGCGACTCTGTCTCATGTTGTTGTTAGTATTCAATCCTTATCTTTGATTTTGAAATATTTGACTATAATATGTCTTGATGGTTTTCTTTTGAGATCTATTCTGTTTGTGTTTTGCTGAGCTTTTGAAATGTGTATTTCCTCATTTCCCATAATGCCTGGGAAGTTTTATTCTAGTACCCCTTTCTCAATTTTCTTAGTGCTTTCTCTGCACCCCTTAGTGTTCTGGGATTCTAAATATACATAGATGGTTCCTTTGATGTTATCCACATGATTCAAATGTTTTCTTCATTTTTTCTTCTGTTTTCTCTGTTAGTATGTTCCTATTGAGGTTGTTGTCTTCCATTTCCCTGACTTTCTGTTCTGTCTTTTCTATTCTGCTTTTGAATTCCTCTAGCATGTTGAAACTACTGCCATTTTGGTAATAATAATCTGGATTGTGCTTTTATGCATTTCTGTTCATTATAGTATTGTGTTGGCTGTATTCACTCTGTCATGTCATAAAAGACACTCACCTGAGGAGTATTAATCTTAATCAGATAATGTTAATAACATATTTACAAAGTCACTTATAATCCTGCCTTATTTACATCACAGAGATTAGAATTTACAATCTATAGAATAGCTATACTAAGGATCAAGGGATGTCTGGTGGCCTAGTGGTAAGAAACTATGTTGTAATTCTAAAGGCACGAGATTGCAATCCACCAGATGCTCCATGAGAGAAAGATAGGTAATCTCCCCCTGTTCAATTACACGCCTTTGAAAATGCATTGGAAATCAGCTATGAGTTTGTTCTAACTCAACAGTACACAGCAACAACAAAGATCACGCCAACATTGACACAAAACAGTAATCATCACAAAGGTCATAAGAAAGAACAAAAATAAAAGAAGGGGGAAATAGAAAAAGGAAGAGAGAAGAGCTCTGAAAAAGATAAAAAGAAAATAGCACATTAATGGCACAAGTGCCACCTCACAAATCTATCTGTCCTGTAAAAGACAGCACTTGCTCTTCAGGAGTGTCAACAGTGACTGCGAGGACAGTCACAGATTCTGCTGATGGAGGAGCTGGGAAGAGAGGTACTGTTGCTATTATTGCTCTGTTGCTATTGTGTGCCGTCTATTCAAAACCAACCCATAACTTAACCTCCAGCAGGTTTTCAGAGGCAGTGGAAATGGCACAGGAGTAGCCTGCCCATCCTTCTGTAGAGCAGCTAGTGGATTTGAACAGCATGACTTCTAGATTGCTACACCACTTCTTACCAAAAGGGTAGAGGATTAATTTTTTTTTTTGTTAAAAAAAAAGAGAATCAGAGAAAAAAAAAAGAGAAGAAAAATGAAATTTTTAAAGGAAAAAATAGAATGAAAAAGAAGTGACACAGCATTGATTGATTGATGATGCTCAAGGACACTAGAAACCCAAAGTTCTGCTCACTAGGAAAATATGCAGAATAGGAGAGATATACCTTTCTGGTCATAGAATATGGACGCCAGGGCAGGTGTGAGCAAGTTGTTATTGTTGTCTTTGTTAGGTGCCCTTTAGTCAACTATGACTCATAGAGACCCTATGAACAGAAAACCTGAAACTTGCCTTATCCTGTGCCATTCTCATTATCTCTGAGACACTAGAGCCTATTGCTGAAGGTGTAGTGTCAATCCATTTCTTCTTCCTCTTCTTTGCTCACTCTCCATCTTTCCATGCATGATGTCCTTTTATAAGAAACAGCCTTGCCTAAATACAAGACCAAAATATGAAAGAAAAAGTGTCCCCATCCTTGCCTCCAATAGCACTCTAGCTGCATCTTTTCCAGAATCTATCTTTTGCTCATTTGCTTTGAGTTTGTTGATGTTTGTGTGTGTGCTTGGGTTGGTTGTTTTGTTTTGTTTTGTGGTATATTTAGTGCTCTTCTCCACCAACACAACTTAAAGGAATCATTTCTTTTTTCTGTTATCCTTATTCATTTTCCAGCCGTCTGATGCTTAACAGATGCCTGAAATGACCATGGTCTGAATTAGGTGCAACTTAGTCTCCAAACTGATATAATTGCCGTTCTGTATTTTGGAGAGGTCTAAGACAACAGACTTGCCCAATGTAATATGTCTCTCTATTTGCTGACTGCTGGTACCAAGGATGTTGACTGTTGATACAAGCAAGATGAAACCATTAACAACTTCAACCTTTTCTCCATCTATCATAATGCTAACTGTTGGGTCTGTGGTGAGGATCTTATCTTCTTGATATGGAGATGTAATCTACACAGAAGGCTCTAGTCCTTGATCTTCTGTAGGAAGTTTTTCATATCCTCCTCACTTTTAGCGAACAAAGTTGTGTCTTTAATATATCAGATTGTTTTATTGAGCCTTCCTCCAATCCTGATGCCACACTCCTCTTCATAGAGTCCAGCTTCATGAATTATTTCCTCAGCATACAGAATTAATAGGTGTGGAGAAAAGATACAATCCCGGTGCACACTCTTTCTGATTTTAAACCCTTGCTCTGTTTGCCTATGTATAGGTTCTGCATGAGCACAAATAAGGGTTCATGGATCCTTATTATTCTCAATGTGAGCCGTAATTTGTCATGATGTATGCAGACAAATGCCTTTGCATGGTCAAGAAAACACATTCTTCTGGTATTCTCTGTTTTCATCCAGTATCCATCTGATAGCAGCAATGATATCCCTGGTGCTGCAGCCTCTTCTAAATTATGCTATACTTCTGGTAGTTTCCTATCACTGTACTGTTATAGTTTATTTTGAATGCTCTTCAATAATATTTTGTTTGCATGAGATATTAAATATAGTTTGATACTTTGCACGTTTCACTGAATCATCTTTCTTGGGAATAGGAACAAATATTGATCACCTCCAGTCAGTCAGTCAGCCAGGTAGCTGTTCTCCAAATTTCCTGGAATAAACTGGTGAGCACATCCAGCACTTCATCTCTTAGTTTAAACATGTCTATTGGTATTCCATCGATTCCTTTGGCCTTATTTTTTGCCAACGCCCTTAGTGCTGTTTGAACTTCATCTTTCATCACGATTGTTGTTATTGTTGTTGTTGTTATGTGCAGTCGAGTCGTTTGTGATCCTATGTACAACAGCCCTAAACCCTGCTCTATTCTGTGCCAATCGCATTGCCTCTGACACACCCATCCCGATTACCCCAGTCACTGAATCAATCCACCTCATAGAGGGTCTTCCCCTCCTGGGCTGTCCCTCCCCCCTATCAAGCATGTTGCCGCTCTCCAAGGACCTGTCTCTCCTTACAACATGTCCAAAGTATGTCAGACGAAGCCCCAGAATCCTTGCCTCCAAGGAGTAGCCTGGTTTAACCCTCTCCAGGATGAATCTGTTTGTTTTCTTTGCAGTCCAGGGTACATACAATACTCTTCTCCAGCACCACAGCTCAAAGGCATCAATTATACTTCTATCCTCCCTAGTCATTGTCCAACTCTCTGATGCACAACAAGTGATTGCAAAGGCCATAGCTTGTATCAGGCGCACCTTAATCTCCAGACAGACACCATTGATCTTGAGTACTTTAGAGAGGTCCCTAACAGCAGCCTTTCCCATCACAATATGTTTTTTGATTACCTGGCTACTGGTGCCAAGAGTGTTGACCATGGAGCCGAGCAAACTGAAGCTGTGAGCAATCTTAATCTCTTCGCCATCCGTCCTGATGCTGCCAATTGCCCCAGTGGTGAGAATCTTTGTCTTCTTGACACGGAGTCTCAGTCCATACTGAAGGCTGCAGTCCTTGACCCTCTGCACCAAGTGCATGAGGTCCTCCTTGGTTTCAGCAAGCAGGGTTGTGTCATCTGCATAACGCAGATTGTTAATAGATCTTCCACCAATCCTGATGCCACACTTCTCCTCATAGAGCCCAGCCTCTCGGATAATCTACTCTGCATACAGGTTGAAAAGGTGTGGAGATAGGACACATCACTGACATACACCCTTCCCAATTTTGAGCCATGCGGTGTTACCTTGCTCTGTTCTGACAACTGCCTCTTGGTCCAAGTGTAGGTTTCTCATTAGCACGATCAAGTGTGTTCTGGGATTCCCATTCTTCAACCACAGTTTGTTATGATCCACACAGTCAAATGCCTTTGCATAATTAATGAAACACAGATAGACATTCCTCTGGTATTCCCTGCTTTCAGCTAAGATCCATCTAACATCAGCTACAATAACCCTAGTACTACAACCCCTTCTAAACCAAGCCTGGACTTCTGGAAATTCTCTGTTGATGTGCTGTTCCAGTCATTTTTGCATAATCTTCAGTAGAATCTTGCTTGCATGTGAAATCAGTGATATTGTTCTGTAGTTTCCAGACTCTGTGGGGTCACCCTTCTTTGGAATCTTCTGTTCAGCTCTTTAGTGTCTTGAACTCTTCCTTGTGCTTTGGCTTCTCTACACTCCAGTGCAATCTTCAGAGTTTCTTCTGACATCCATTTTGGTCTTTTCTTCCTCTTCTGTCTTTGTAATGACTGTTTGCACTCTTCCTGGATGATACATTTGACATCCTCCCACAACTCATCTGGTCTTTGCTTATTAGTGTTCAAGGCCTCAAACCTGTTCCTGAGGTGATTCTGAAATTCAGGTGGGATGAAATCAAAGTCATATTTTGGCTCCTGTGGATTTGGTTTAATTTTCCTCAGCTTCAGCTTGAACTTGCGTATGAGTAGTTGGTGTTCTGTTCCACAATCAGCTCCTGGCCTCGTTTTCACAGCTGATATTGAGCTTCTCCAGCCGTTTTTCCACAAATGTAATCGATGTGATTCCTATGCATACAATCAGATGAAATACATGTGTATAACCTGCTTGTACAATATTCAGTCATCATCACCATTGCCTTTTATTAATATGGTACTTCCTGAATTGTTTTTCATATCCATCACTTCTTTTTGGTGTAGCGATGCTGTGTATTCCTTCCATCTTTTGATGCTTCCTGGATCATTCAGGAATACGCCCATAGCATCTCTCAGTATTGCAACTTGAGTCTTAAATTTGTTTTTCAGTTCTCTCAGCTTGAGAAGTGTTTGTGAGTTCATCTTTTTTTATCCTCTGACTTCAGCTCTTTGCACATTTTGCTTTATCCTTTCAAGTTACCCTTTGACATGGTCTACTCAGCTCTTCTGCTTTGACATCTCTCTTCCTTTTGTTTTGGTCATCTTAATGCTTTAATGAAATTGTCATAATTTCCTTTTTCCCCTTTTAAAATTTATCTTAATGAAAGTTTACAGAGACTTTGGATTTCCATTAACTCGTTGCACACTCATAGTCTCTTTTGACATGCGTTTTGGTTTCATCTTCTTCTTCATTTCTTGTAATGATCTTTTGCTCTCTCCATGGATGATATCTTTGATATCACTGTTCCTCTGCTCTTCTGCCTCAAAGCTGTTCTTGAGATGAATCTTAAATTCAACTGGAATAATCTCAAGGTCATAGTGTGCCTCCTGTGGAGTAGTTTTAATTTTCTTTAGTTTCAATGCACATGAGTATTTGATGGTCTATTCCACAATTGACACTTGGTCTGATTTTGACCACAGACATTTTGCTTCTTCAACGATTCTAGCAAATATAATCAATATGATACCTATGCCTTCAAGTAAGGTCCATGTGAGAAGTCACTAAGTTATATGCTATGAATAAATCATTGAGCACACAAAACTCAATCATTTGATGTCATTTTTGTCGCCATGTCCACACTTCCCTACTACCATTCCTTCCTCATTGGATCCATCCCCAAAGGGAATGTTGTTTGTAGTAATCCCAAACGACCATTTTGTACTCAAACTGTTGACAATTCAGCCTTTTATGCTCCCTTGTTTACAAGATTTACTAAGTGTCTTCCCTTATTCAATATTTGACCTACTTCTTTACCTTTTCCTTTGCAACTCTGAGTTCCAGGCTTTGTTTCACCCGGCTTCTTATGTCTTTGTTGTAAAGAGTGTATCTTCCTAGTCAGCCATCCTGGACACCCCGTAAAAATGATTTTAACATTAGGAAATCACTTGGTTATTTTGTCATTATGTCATAGTTTATAGGCAGATTTTGACTGATGTACTGGTCTTAGTTTAACTAAAGAGGGTTACCAAATCACAAGGATATTTCATATACTGAAATAGCTTATACAAACATAAAATCACTAAGGATTAGAGGAAGTTTATGAATATCAGAAGACATTATTTTAACAAGTATATTAGAAACTCAAAAGATGACAAATACACAAATATCAAGATATTGTTTTATCAAAATCTGGAAAGCTATAATCTAATGAAAATAATTTCAGCATTAGGTTCAGTTGAAGGTGCAGCTTTTCTGATCAAATATAATCCATACATCAAAGTTAAATAGTAATTAAGTTACAACTCCTTTCAAACAAATGACTGCATTGATTCTTATTTCTGAAAATTTTTAAAAAGACAACTTCCTATTAATGAAGTCAGCAGCATTAAATACAATAGACCTTAAAGTTGATTCATAATTTCAATACAGAATCAGAAACTAAATCTCTTAATGCATAGCATTTATTGCTAAATGTCACCTGCTTAAAATAAGCAGGAAAATAAACACAAAGTATTTACTGTGAGTCTTCTTGATGTTTGACAAAATGCTAATTGCTTTTACAATTAAAACAATTTTAAGACATTAAAAACTCTATTTTTAAAATCTGTGGGTGGGCTCTGTTTAGCAATAAGGCAGATAATAGTTCATGAAATATAAGAAAAAATGTAAATAATGTTATAATAAAACTCTTTAAAAATTGTAAACTAATTTATGCAGAATTCACCTTTTTACTATAGGGATATTTAGTTACAACAGAGCAACATTAGTATTATTTTTACACTGTATTATCTAGGGCATTTTGAGAATCTATTTAGTGTGTCCCTAAGCTTGTGAATAAGTAGCTCAGGTGGTATAATGGCAAACAATGATGCTGTCATCCCAAAGGTATACAGTTTGAAAACATCAAGTACTTTGTAAGAGAAAGATCAGCCATCTTCTCCTGGGACGATTTACTGCCTCTGAAAACCAGCTAGAGAGTCACCTATGGGTGCGTCAGTTCTAAGTCAATAAGGCACTACAACAACAGGCTTGAGAATTGAAAGAATATTGTGAATGGAAGCATCTTCAGTGATAAAAACAGTTTGTGACTGGTTGCTAACCTGAAAGCTGATCATTTGAATCTATTCAGTGGCTTTACTGAAAAAAAAAAATGTTATTGATTTAATGTATCTTGAGTCAGACCAATTCACAGCTGACACTCCAGCAGGTTTTCAGAGACAAAAATCACACAGAGAAATGCTGCCTTTGTGTTAGCAACACAGCTCCCTATAACTATCTCGACAAAACTCCACAGATAGTTTGCACAATTTCCCTCTGTTTCCAATACAATTGGCTGGAATTTCAAAATCATGAAATACATAGAAATAAACATGATACAACCTCTTTATCCTCTTCCCAAGTCTTAAACAGCAGTTTTCAAGCCATATATAACAATTTAAAAACCTTTGTCTCTTCTGAGACCACCCTGACTTGATAATTGGAAGTACGTGTACCTTATTATTGCATGCCACTCATGTGTCGTGGTGTGAGTAGCCCTTGAGTTATATGAAAAATGTTGAGTTTCAAGCTATCATGTGTGATTTATGGTGATTATTTTCTTCTCAATTTAACGAGACTCTCTAGGGAGGTGCCAAAGCATCAGTCCTCAAATCACCCTCAGGCTTCTGAAACAAACGAAGGAGAGTTGTGAACCTGTGGCAACTGGCAAAGGCCACTTCCTCCCAAGTGAAGATATGTCAAAATTCCTTCTGGCAAAGTAAGTGTTTCTAAATGTCCTTGGGTATTTCTGGTCAACTTAGTTTAGTTACAAGCCTAACATTATATTTTATAATCTAGAAGGTATATTGAAGGCGATTCATAGATTTACTAAAGAAATCTCTAGTTATAGTAGTGATATTTTGAAAACGACACATAATTGTTAAAACTTTTATATATATATATATATATTGTACATGGATATATTTATATGTATATATGTAAATATACACAAATATAATTTTTTCCTCATTAATCTCTTATTTGTCCTATGGATGCTTTAATGTCAAATCATGTAAAACCAGGTTATTAACAAATTTAGTAGAAACTAAATTTGGCTTAGGCTATAAAAAAATTGGAAATTTAAAAGAAAGCTGCTATGTCCATTATGGGCTATTTTTTTTCTGCTATGACTTTTTTACACTAATAGTTTGAATGTAGGAAAATTAAATATTGTTAAGAAAGAAATGGAACACATAAATATTGACATACTAGGCACTTGGAGAGATAAGATGGACTGGCACGGGGCATTTTGAATCAGATGATCATATATTACTCTGGAGATGAAAAAGCGAGAAAAAATGGGGCTGCTTTCATAGTTAAAAAAGTACAACATTGTGAGTGACAGGATAATATCTATACGCTTACAAGGAACTCCAATGAACACCACTATCATTCAGATATATGAACCAAAGACCAGAGCCAAAGAAGAAGAAATAGATTATTTTTACCAACTTTTACAGCCAGAGATCGATCAAACATGCAATCAAGATGCATTGATAATAATGGATGAGTGGAATGCAAAAGTAAGGAACAGAGAAGAAGAATCAGTAGTTGGAAAACATGGAGTTGGTGACAGAAATGAAGCTGGAGATAGAATGACTGACTTTTGCACCACCAATGACTTATTCATTGCAAATACATTTTATAAGAAATATAAACACAGGTTATAGACATAATTTCACCTGATGGTATGCATAGGAATCAGATCGAATACATCTGTGGAAAGAACCGCTGGAGGAGCTCCATATCAGCTGTGAAACCTAGGCCAGGAGCTGATTGTGGAACAGACCACCAACTACTCATATGCAAGTTCAAGCTGAAGCTGAGGAAAATTAAAATGAATCCATGAGAACCAAAATATGACTTTGAGTTCATCCCACCTGAATTTCAGAAACATCTCAGGAACAGGTTTGAGACTTGAACACTAATGAGCGAAGACCTAATGAGTTGTGGGAGGATGTCAACTGTATTATCCAGGAAGAGGTCAAATGGTCATCACAAAGACAAAAGAGAAAAAAAAAAGACCAAAATGGAAGAAAGAAGAAGCTCTGAAATTGCACTGGAGTGCAGAGAAGCCAAAGCACAAGGAAAAATTCAAGATACTAAAGATTTGAATAGAAGATTTATAAAGGCAGCACGGGATGACAAAACAAACTATTACAATGAAATGTGCAAGGAGCTGGAGTCGGAAAATCAAAAGGGCCGAACTCGCTCAGCATTTCTTAAACTCAAGGAACTGAAGAACAAATTCAAACCTCGAGTTGCTATAATCAAGGATGCTTTCGGCAGAATATTAAATGACCCAGGAAGTATTAAAAGAAGATGGTAAGAATATACTGAGTCACTGTACCAAAAGTAACTGGCAGACACAGAAGAATTTAATGAAATAACACTTGAGCAAGAGCCTATGGTGATGAAAGAAGAAGTTCAAGCTATTTTGAAGGAAATAGCAAAAAATAAGGCCCCAGGAATAGATGGTATACCAATTGAGATATTTCAGCTAACAGATGCTTCCCTGAATGTGCTCACCCAGTTGTGCCAAGAAATCTGGAGAACAACCACTTGGCCAACTGACTGGAAGAGATCTGTATTTGTTTTCATTCCAAAGAACGGTGACCCAACAGAATGTGGTAACTATAGAAAAATATCATTGAATTCACATGCAAGCAAGATTCTACTGAAGATTATGCAAAAATGACTGGAACAGCACATCAGCAGAGAACTGCCAGAAGTCCAGGCAGGGTTAGAAGGGGTCGTGGTACTAGGGATATTGTAGCTGATGTTAGATGGATCTTAGCTGAAAGCAGGGTATACCAGAAGAATGTCTATCTGTGTTTCATTGATTATGCAAAGGCATTTGACTGTGTGGATCATAACAAACTGTGGCTGACTCTGAGGAGAATGGGAATCCAGAACACTTGGTCATGCTAATGAGAAACCTATACTTGGACCAAGAGTCAGTCATCAGAATAGAACAGGGAAACACTGCATGGTTCAAAATTGGGAAATGAGTACACCAGGGATGTTTCCTGTCTCCACACCTTTTCAACCTGCATGCAGAGCAGATAATCTGAGAGGCTGGGCTGTATGAGGAGAAGTATGATGTCAGGATTGGTGGAAGATCTATTAACAATCTGCGTTATGCAGATGACACAACCCTGCTTGCTGAAACCAAGGAGGACCTCATGCACTTGGTGCAGAGGGTCAAGGACTGCAGCCTTCAGTATGGACTGAGGCTCAATGTCAAGAAGACAAAGATTCTCACCACTGGACCAATTGGCAACATCAGGATGGATGGTGAAGAGATTGAGATTGTAACAACTTTACTCTGCTTGACTCCATGGTCAACACTCTTGGCACCAGTAGCCAAGAAATCAAAAAACCTATTGCGATGGGAAAGTCTGCTGTTAGGGACCTCTCCAAAGTACTGAAGAGTAATGGTGTCACTCTGGAGACTAAGATGCATCTGATACAGTTTATCATCTTTGCAATCACTTGTTATGCATCAGAGAGTTGGACAATGACTAGGGAGGGCAGAAGGGGAATTGATGCCTTTGAGCTGTGGTGCTGGAGAAGAGTATTGAATGTACCCTGGACTGCCAAGAAAACAAACAGATTCATTCTGGAGAGGGTTAAACCAGGTTGCTCCTTGGAGGCAAGGTTTCTGGAGCTTCGTCTGACATACTATGGACATGTTGTAAGGAGGGACATGTCATTGAAGAGGGACATCATGCTTGGGAGAGTGGAGGGACAGCCCAGGAGGGGAAGACCCTCTATGAGGTGGATTGATTCAGTGACTGGGGTAATTGCGATGGGTGTGTCAGAGGCAGTGCGATTGGCACAGGATAGAGCAACGTTTAGGTCTCTTGTACTTAGGGTCGCTATGAGTCGCAAGCGACTTGATGACATATAACAACAACAATGTTTGCAAAAGGTAAATTAATTCATGAAAAAATTAAGCCAATATTTAAGACCATAAATATTTATTTTCTATGTCTTTTATAGTGGCACTTTCTCAAAAGATTGGAAATAGAAATAATGTTTGACCTAACAATTCCACTATTGAGAATACACCCTAAAGAAACCAGAGCTTTCACTCAAATAAATTTATGTATACCAATGTTTATTATAGCGTTATTCACAATAGCAAAGAGATAAAAGCAACCCCAGTTCCAAAAAACAAATGAATGGATAGAAAAACTGCGGTACATTCACACAATGGAATATTAAGCAGCATTGAAAAACAACAAATTTGTAAAATATTACACTATAAAAGTGAGTGTGGAGGACATTATGTTGAGTAAAATTTCTCAGTCATAAAAGGACAAATACTGAGTAACAGAAGGTTAATGTAGGAATTTGGGAGGGAATAGACAGAAAGTGGGTAGATAATGAGTGATGCATTGAAATAAATGCTGGAAAGAACTGTTTAAAAGAATATATGATTAGGTATTAATGCATGACAACAATCTAGAACCAAAGGTTTATTGCAAACTGGACTAAGCATGGGAAAGGGAAAGAGGAAGGCAGAGGATGTGCAACAATGAATGAACTAAAAAGAGACAGAGAGGGAGAGGGGATAGTAAAAGGAAAATCTACAAGAATGGATAAATGAAAGCCCCTTCTGCAAACTTTCATTACCATTACAATAAAAAATTTAAAAATAAAATAAAATGCCATTAAGTGATCTTTTTTATACTGTCAGAGGTATGCACTTAATCATCATTAAATTTTCATGTTCAATCTGATATACTTTTAGAAGTTTTAGTATGTAACTTTATTTTTACACTCTACATATAATTTTATGGAGATCCATTGGTCTACTAGTTAAGTGGTTGTGCTACCAACCCAAAGGCGGGGGTTCAAATATATCAACTGCTCTGTGAGAGAAAGATGAGTCAGCACTTCCCATGCAATTTATAGTATTTATTTGTCCTTGTGATAATTCGTGGACTATTCCATATACTTCAACATCACGATTAAAAGACAGTGATTCTTCTTTGTTCATCCTCCAACTTTTTTTTTATTTTCCAACTTTTAGGTACACTGGACACAATTTAAGACACCATGGATTGGATCAGTCACACCTTAGTCTTAAAACTGTCATCCTTACACCTTAAAAATTTGGAGAGGTCCTTGATTGCACTCTTTCCCAATGTATTTGATTTCTTGATTGCTACTACAATGAGTGTTGATTATGGATCCAAGTAAAATGAAATAATTGAGAACATATTTTTCTTGTTTTCTAGATATTGAGAAATAATACACAATTTAGGATGCAGTCTTTGATCTTCTGCAGCAAGTGTGTCAAGTCTTTTTTACTTTCTGCAAGCAAGGTTATATCATCTTCATAACTCAGATTGTTTATGGATTTTTATTCAAACCTAACACTATATTCTTTTTCACATAGTCCAACATCTCAAAAAAATTACTTAGTATATAGATTGAATAGTTATGGATAAAAGATAAAACCCTTACATGCATATTTTCTGACTTTTTTTGTTCTGTTTACAGAAGGGTTACTCTCATCCCTCAGACTTTTAAAAATGAATTACAGTAATCCACTTATGCTATTTCATTTTATAAATTTTGTTTTCTATAATCTTTCATTTACATTGTTTCATAAAATAATTCATATATGTTGTATTTTTATATGATTCCTATTGATCTATGGGTTGGAGAGAGACTCATCAACAACTTGTATTATGCAGATGATCCAATCTTGCTTGCTGAAACTGAGTAGGGTCTGATACATTGGCTGCAAAAAGGCAAAGACTGTGGACTTCAATATGGACTGAAGCTAAGCATGAAGAAAACAAAGACTCTCACTACTGGGCCAGTTGGCGGCATCACGATGGATGGTGAAAAGACTGAGACTGTTAACAGCATCAGTTTGCTTGGCTCAACAATCAACACTCTCGATACCAACAATGAGGAAATCAAAAGATGAATTGCACTGGGAAAATCT
>NW_006399886.1:3155748-3157192 GCF_000299155.1 Elephantulus edwardii | reverse complement strand
GGTGTGTCATAGACAATAAGGTTACTCTCAGGATAGAGCAGTTTTTAGAGGTGTTGTTTATAGGGTTGCTATGAGTCACAATGACTTGATGGCACATAACAAAAACAACAACAACATGTCTATTATTAACTATCTTTTTAAATCCTCATTGGATCATTGCTATACCTTCTTCTCCTGTCCACCAACTAACCTCTGCTATGCTAGTGATTTCTACCCTTCTCTTTTTTAAACCATGAAATGTTTTGTTGTTTTATTCAGATAAGTGCTTTCTGATCTATATGTTCTGAAACTAATATTACTCTCAATGGTTTTGTTGTTATATGCCATTGAATCAGAACTGACCATTAGCTGACCCTCGAGTGGGTTTTTAGAGGCAGTAAATTGTATGGTAGGAGACTGCCCATCCTTCTCTCATAGAACAGCTGATGTATTCAAATCATGTGCCTTAATATTAGTCACACCTAATTTGTTATGATCCACTCAGTCAAATAATTTACACAGTCTTACAACACAAGTAAGCCTCTTTCTAGTATCTGTTCCATTCAGCAAATACCTGTCTGACACTAGTAATAATATCCCTAATGCCATGCACTATTCTAAACCTAGTTTGAATTTTGAGCAGTTCCCTGGCATTCTAGTAATTTTTGAATAATCTTCAGTAAGATTTCACTTGTCTAATATTGTGGATAGTTTTCACATTCTTTTGAATCACCTTTTTTATTTTTATGTGGGGATAACTCAATATTTTCTAATAATTAGAAGTCTGTTAGCCATTCTTCTAAATTTCATGGCATGGGCCATTAAGTATATCCAGGACTAGGTCTGCTTGTTGAAAAACTCAATTTCATTAATTGCTGCGCCTTATTCCCTCCCCCACCCCCAAAGCCTCTAGTAAAGCTGGAATATCTTCCATCATGAAGATTGGTTCTTTCTGAAATGGCTCACTTATTCACTCATTGTCATGAAGATGGAACAACTAATAGTCAATGCTCTAGAAAGGTTGTTTGTTTGTTTGTCTGTTTGTTTGTTTTAAAATCTCAAATCACACTGGAGTGTGATCTCAAATCACATCTTTTATGGAGTTAATATTGTGTTCAATTAGTTTGCCTCTGTGTTGGCAGTACAACTCTTTATCCACTAGGCCATCTTTTTTACCAGTTCTTTTTTTTTGGCACAGTGACTTTGCATATTCATCTTCTTTAAGTGCTTCCCACACCATAAATAGTTTGCCTATGATGTTGTGGTCTGATGTGTTATCAAGTCACCCATGACTCATAGTAGTGACACTATGTGCAATAGCTCTGACCCCTGCCTTGTCCTGAGCCAGTCTTACTTACTCTGACACACCTACACCAACTGCCGCAATTATTGTATCAATCCATCTTATCTGGGATCTTCCTTTCCTGCCCTGTCCCTCCATCCTTCAAAGCATGATGTTCTTCTC
>NW_006399886.1:3150931-3155028 GCF_000299155.1 Elephantulus edwardii | reverse complement strand
AACCATAATACCCAATCACATCGTTTTCAAACTGTTCTTTCCCTCATCTGTTTCAATGCAGTATACATAATTTATCCAATTTTTCTCAGTCTCACCCCAACCCTGATGTTATTCCCATTCTACAATAATGGCACCATGAAGCACCTGTCCTTTTGTGACTGAGAAATTTCACTCAGCATAATGTCCTCCAAGGTCACCTATTTTGAATAATATTGCATGAGTTCCTTGCTTTTCAATGCACCCTAGTATTCCATTGTGTGAATATACTACAGCTTCTCTATCCATTCATTTGTTGATAGATACTTAGGTTGTTTCCAATTCCTTACTATTGTGAACAAAGCCGCAATAAACACGGGTGTGCATATATCTGCCTGGGCGGCAGTTATGGTTTCTTTAGTGTATATTCCCAGTAATGGAATTGCTGGGTCAAATTGTATTTCTATTTGCAACTTTTTGAGAGAGCGCCATACAGCCTTCCACAGTGGTTACACCAGTTTACACTCCCACCAACAGTGCATAAGGGTTCCAGTTTCTCCAAAACCTCGTCAGCATTTGTGGTTTGCTGCTCTGTTAAGTTTTGCTACTTTTATTGGGGTGAGATGATATCTCATAACTATTTTGATTTACATCTCTCTTAGAGCTAAAGGTTTTGAACATTTCTTCATGTATTTGTTGGCCATTTGAATGTCTTCTTCAGTACAGTGTCTGTTCATATCCTGTGCCCGTTTTTCAATCAGGTTACTTACCTTTATCTTGTTGTGGTATCAAGCTGCCTTTTGAAATCTTTTGTTCATCTATCTTACATGAGAAATTCTTCACTTTGTTTTGGCTTCTCAGTTATCTAGTGCAATTCTCAGTTTCTATTCTGATATTCATTTTAGTCTTTGCTTTTTTTCTCCTGAGGGGAAAAAAATGAGGAGAAAGAGCAGCAAATCACCATTAATAACTGAAATATGGAATATACAAAGGATGATAATCAGAGAATTTAAAGTTGAAAACTATTAAATGGTTTGACATACCTTACTCTATAAAACTGATCATTGACAACAAAAGATTTTCTGAATATAATTGTTGTTTATTGTCCACAAGTTGAGCACAACTCATAGCGACCCTATGAACAGAAGGTCTGAAGCCCCTCTACAACTATCGACATTTTTCAAATTCATAGAGTTTCTGAAGACATGTTGTTTTTGGAAGTGGATGCCTCTCCTGATTCCAAACTTATCAGAGTATGTTATTGTTGTTATGTGCCGTTGAATCACTTACAATGTATAATGACCCTATGTAGAGCAGCTCTGAACCCTTCCCTGTCCTGAGCCAGTCTCTAATCCTGACACACCAATGTCCATTACCCCAGTTACAGTATCAATCCATCTCTTCCAGGGTCTTTCTTTCTTGTTCGGTCCATTCACCTTTCTAAAAATGATGTCCTTCTCCAAGGACCAATGTCTCCTGGCCACACATCCAAAGTAAGTGAGGTAGAGCTTCAAAATCCTAGTCTCCAAAGAGAGCCTTTGCTTCACCCTCTCCAAGACAGACCTATTCGTTTTCTTGGAAGTCCATGGTATGTTCAAGATTCTTCTCCAGAACCACAACTTGAAGGCATCTATTCTTCTTCTGTCATCCTTAGTCATTGTCCAGCTTTCTGAAGCATAACAAGTAATTGAAAGGCCATGGATTGGATTGGGTGCACCTTTGTATGTAGACTAACTTCATTACTCTTCAGCACTTTGGAAAGGTCCATGGCAGCAGATTTTTTCCTTTCAATTCGTCTTTTGATTTCCTGACTGCTGGTGTTAAGAGTGTTGATTGTAGATCTGCATAAGCTGTAATTGCTAACAACCTCAATCTCTTCTCCATCTATTATGGTGCTGCCCATCTGAGATCTGAGTGCTCTCTTTCATCTCCTTGATCAGGTAACACCATTTTCTCAGAAAGGTGTCGGTTACCTTAATCTCATCTTTCAGGAAAGAATATCTTCAATCTCAAATTTCTGAAAGTAATAGTCCTCTTTTTTTTTATTAGATTCTGTTTTAAACAATAGATTGTGTTTTAAACAATCATTTTAATGCATCGTATTTTGTTCATTTACATTGTGTTTTATACAATAATTCATGTGTATTACATTTTACATAACTAATTACTTTTATCTATGCCTATCATCACCCTGTCTCTTCAAGTCCCCATTGCATATTTCCTATTCCTTCACTGCCCTGTATTTGCTCATTAACCTCATCCTAGTGATCTTCCCTGTCCCTTTTTCTGCCTCTCTTCTTCACTACCTACTTTGTATACTTATATACATCTTGTTCAGTGAGTCACCTAAGATGTTCAAACAAAAGAATTTAGGAAATCAAATGAATTTCAAAATATCATCTATTCATGTTTAATACAGAGATTGTGTTAGGTGTTTTAATCCACTAAGTGCTCTGTGGAAGAAAGATGGACAATCTCATTCTATGTGATCTGTAGTCTCTAAAAACCTGCTGTAGTGTAAACTACAGGTTGGTTCCAACTCAACAATGCATAACAACATATTTACTACTGTAGGGTAAACCATATTATTTTTTAAATTTTTTTTATTTTTTTACCTTTATATTTCGTATCAAACATTAAAATTCGTTAGAGTCAATATTTTCCATTTCAACTTTTCCCAAACAAGCTCCTATCATTCATCTGACTAAAAGTTATCTTGCTTAAGCTAGTAAATCTTTGTTCCACTGAAATAAAAACAAAACTGCAAACCTTGGTGCAACGTGCTTCCCCTGCTGAGCCTCCATCGTCCCAGGTGTTAAAATTCAGACACTTTCTAAAATGTCCTTGATATATGAAAACAAAACCAGGAGGAAGCTTGTAGAGGAAACTGCATTTTAAACAGTAGTAGTTCAATCTGTTGATTTACAGGCTACTGATTTACAAGCTGTGAAAGAATTGAAGCCTTCAGCAACAGGAAGCTCTGCCATTGGGAAACCCTATAGCTACAGCTGGAACCCCAGGAACTGCTTGACTGCTTACAGGAAAACTCGCTCCAGGAGCCCCCGTAATCAGAGTTGTTAACCAGAAGGAAATGTCTTCAGTGCTCTTACATGGCTCTTAATCAGATACTGACAGAGAGCCTTTGATCAATGCATTTTCACCATGAGGTTAACCATAGGGTTCAGTGTGCCCACATAGATTTCACAGTCAGCTTCCAATGTACACAACTAACAGAGAAGCTATTCAAACCTGATCCTGTTGCTGGCTCCATGTCTGTCCCTTCAAACTCCAGGGCCTGTTGTAAGGACTAATGAATTACATTTATCAAGTATCTTGCCATCTCTGAACTAAAGCTAAGAGCAAAACATGAGGCATTGTTGTGAAAGCCTGCTCTTGACTTCTTTGATATCTTCACATGTCTTAATTGAAACCTTAGACAGTGGCACCAGCCTGCTGCTCTGTGTTAGGCCTTTAAGAACACAGTAGCAAAGAGAAAGAAACCTCAGGGAGGAATTATCTTACAGACAGAGATCACTGGTGGGTGAAATGGCCCTGGCTGAGTTATTTTTCATTTGCCAGCTTGGTTGGAATCCAGAATCCGTGACTCGAAATAAAACCACCCTTGTAGTCACAGAGCAAAAAAATAGCATTGGCACAGTGGTACCAGAAGAAGCAACTCAAAAAGGTGGAGGACAGAGAAATATATTGTTTTTATACTTTAATTATTGTGGAAAAATCCTATGTACTTTGGCTAGTGGACCAGATTGATTAACTCCATCTTGTCCCAGAGAAAAGAGAAATCATACATCTGCATTGAGGCTGATAATGAGGCCATATGGCCAAAACTACTGTATTCTTTGAGTTGTACAATGTAACACAAAACAAGATAAAAGCTATCTTTGCACATTATCACAAATATTGGTCAGTTTAGAATAAATATAACCATGATGTTTTGCAAAACTATGCATTATATTCGTGCTTAAAGTAGTTAAAGTGAAAATAATATCAAAACCAAACCAATTCTCTTTCATTTAGCAGTTACAATATGAATGGAAGTAGATATCTAAAAGAACCACAATAGAGAAAATGGAGTACTAAGATATAGGAAAAAGATAATTTTA
>NW_006399886.1:3146698-3150331 GCF_000299155.1 Elephantulus edwardii | reverse complement strand
AAGGACATGTTCAAGAGCTGTGGTGTGGTAGCTATGAGTCTCAGGAAATTCGATGACACATAACAACAACACAACACATTATTCTTTGTTTCAAAGATAAGTCTCCCACAAGGATCCTGATCATGGTTGTTAAATGGTTGAACTCTGTGGCGTGGTATGCAGGGTGTGTTTGACAGAGCCAAACCTCCACACAGGCCTTGTTACTGTTGTAAGTTACAGTCAAGTCACCACCTCATGGAGGTACCACATTTTGAAGAATGGAACTTTTCTACAGGGTTTTCAGGGCTGTGACCTTTTGAAAACAGATTTTCGGCCCTGTCTTTGAAATGTATCTGAGAGTCTCAAACTTCCAACATTTCTGTTAAGCACTAAACTGAGTGCTTAACTACGTGTGCCACTCGAGATCCTCTCTCGTATGCCTACACATAAAGTAGAATACACAGGTATATACCTCAACATTATAACTGTCCACTGACACTAGATAGCAGACAAGTCTAAACGATGTTAAACATCATCACATAAAGCTGGGAGAAAACCCACTTTCATAAAAATATTCAGCATTATACACAATTTATCTGAAACAGATGAGGGACTGAATAATTTAAAAGCGATTTATGATAGGGTATTATGGTTATCACAAGAGTCCACAATTAAGGTTGCATAGTGGAATGTACTTGGGGTGGTGGGATGGGTGCCGGGGGATTGTGTGCCAGGGAGGGAGTGTTTCTTTTACATTTGAAAGAGAGGAGCGAACTGGGGGGCTGGGGGAGAGGGCTGGGCGGGTAGAGAAGTGCAGCAATGAATGAATGGAAATCCAAATCCTCTGTAAATGTTCATTAAAATTATTAAAAAAATATCCAGCATGTTATAGGAGGAAAAAAGATGCCTGCTACATGTGTTAGCAAGGGGACTTGCCAGATGAATTGGGGGTCTCGGGCCCAAAGTCTGCTTGCATTTGAGTGTGCCAGAATTCTAAAATACTGAAATATTTGGCCTTGTCTGCAGGCTGAGGACTAGTGTGTGGTGGACAGTGTTTGGTGGAGCTTCCCGATTAAAACAAGCTTGGAAGCAGGAGTGGCATCCACTTCCAAAATAGCTTGTCTTAGTAAACTCATTGAACCTGGAGAAAGGATGAAAGTTATGCAAATAGTCAGGTCTTTCATTCTTAGGGTCACCATGAGTCACCTACGACTTGATGGCATTTAGCAGCAACAACAAATATATATACACACATTATTGTTGTTAGTTTTGTTTTGTTCCCTTGAGTTGCCTGTGACTCATAGGACCCTTAGGTACAAAGCTCTGAAGCCTGCCCTGTCCTGAGCTGATTCCCACACATCTAGCTCCATTGCCCCAGGTACTGTATCAATCCATATAACCTGAGGTCTTCTTCTCCTGTTCCATCCTTCTCCCCTGCAAGAATAATATCCTTCTCCAAGGACCTGCCCCTCCTGATCATATGCCCAAAGTGTGTGAGAACAGTTTCAAAATCCAGCCTCCAAGAAGAAAGTTGGTTTCATTTCACCCTCTCCATGACATACCTATTTGTTTTCCTGGCAGTCCATGGTATCTTCAAGACTTTTCTCCAGCACCACAATCCAAGGGCATCAATTCTTTTTCTGTAACCTTAGTCATTGTCCAGCTCTCTGATGCATAACAAGTAATTGCAAAAAAAAAATGACCTGGATCAGGCACATCTTTGTCTTAGTATTGCTTCTCAATATTCTGGAGAAGTTTCTGACAGTACATTTTCCCATTGCAATTCATCTTTTAAAGACTGCTGGTGCCAAGAGTCGTGATTGTTAATAACCTCAATCTCTTCTCCATTCATCATGGTGCTGTCAATTGGCCCAGTGATGAGAATCTTTGTCTTCCTGATGTTGAGTTTCAATCCATATTGAAGACTAAAGTCCTTGATTTTCTGCAGAAAGTGCTTCAGATCCTCTTCAGTTTCAGCAAGCAAGGTTCTATAATATGTATAAAGGAGGTTGTAGATGACTCTTCCTCCAGTCATGATGCTACATGCCTCCTCATAAAGCCCAGCCTCCTGAATTATCTGTACTACATATAGATTGAAAAGATATGAAGACAAGACAGATCCCTGACATACTCTTCCTGATTTTGAGCCAGGCAGTGTTTTCTTGCTCTATTCTGAGGACTGCTTCTTGGTACAAGTATAGGTTTTACAGGAGCACAGTGAAGAGTTCCAAGATTCCATTCTCATAACATTTAGCCACAATTTGTTTTGATCCACAGCCAAATGTCTTTGCATAGTCAATGAAACAGAGATTAATATTCCTCTGGTATTCTTTGCTTTGCCAAGACCCATCTGACACTGTCATTAATGTCTCTAGTTCCACGACCTCTTCTAAACCCAACTTGTATTCCTGGTAGTTCTCTGCCAATAAACGGTTCCAGTCATTTTTGGATAATCTTCAGCAGCATTTTGCTTGTATGGGAAATTAGTGATATTGTTCAATATTAAGATAAAATAAGTAAGTGGCTAAATATGCTTCGTGATAGAATTCTTTGAGCATTATATAGTAGTTAACGTTTGGTAAACAAGGACTCCTTCCCTCCACTTCAACTGATTTATTTTAAATTCTTGTGGCATAGTCTGTGGGGAATTGTAATTCTAACCTCTCAAATACGAATTCACAAGCAGATCCTCAAGAGAAATATGGAAAATCTCTTGTGCAATTTACAGTATCCCACAACCAGTTGGAGGGTCAGCTCTGAGTCAGTTCTTAGTCAATTGCAATAACTTTTTCAATTATTTTTATAAGTTGGTGAAGTAATTAAAGAATTTACTTTGAGGACATCAGAATTTATTTCAGGGAGTGGGGCAACCCGATTATTGTTTGAAACATCTGTTTTCTCTATATTTTGAAAGTTAACTGCAACTTAAAGTAAGTACATATTTTTTAAAAAATAAAATTTTATTTTACACTTATTTGCATATAAAGTTTGTATACATTGTTTTTCACACCAGATAACCTTTCCATTTCCTTTACCTGTCACCCCTCCATTCATCAAATTGTGTGACTTTATGATTAACCCCCATCCCCTGCCTATCCTCACCCCTCTACTTTTCCTTTTCCCCCTTGGATCCTCATACACATTCTACAAAAAATGGTCTTAGAAAATATTTGTCTTTATGGAACTGAATTAGTTCACTATGCATAATACTCTCCAGTCACTCTCAAGTTAGATAGTGATTTACAAAATCATTGCTCCTGCATGCTGTGTAGTATTCCATCATGTGAATGTACCATAATTTCTCAATTCATTTGCTTGGGGTTGAACCTTTGGTCTGTATCCATGTTCTTGTGATGGTGAATAATGATGCTATGAACATTGAGGTACAAGTATCCATTTGTGCCTCAGTTCTCATTTTATTGAGATATATTACAAGCAGTGGAATAGCTGGGATATATGGAATGTCCATGTTCAGCTTTTTGAGAAAGTGTCAAAGTGCCTTCCAGAGTGGTTATACCATTTTACAATCACATCAACAACGTTTAAAACTTCCTATTTCACTGCATCCTCTCCAACATTTATTACTTGCTGTCCTATTAAACTTTGCCATTTCTACTGAGGTGAGGTGATATCTCCTTGTGATTTTGATTTGCA
>NW_006399886.1:3109382-3145138 GCF_000299155.1 Elephantulus edwardii | reverse complement strand
ATGTAAAGGGATTTAACTGTGTAGCTCATAACAGATTAAGGCTAACACTGAGGAGAATAGGAATCCCAGACACTTAATTATGATCACATTGAATGATATCTAAACCAACAGGATGTTTTCCAAACAGAACAAGAGAATATTTCATGGTTTAAAATCAAAAGTATGTGCACAAGGACTGCATTCTGTTTGTATGCCTACTCAATCTGTCTGTTTAGCAAATAATTCAAGAAGCTAATCTCTATGAAAAAGAGTGTGGCATCAGGATCAGAGGAAGCCTCAACAAGAACATGTGTTATATGAATGGCACAACTTTACTTGCTGAAAATGAGGAAAACTTGAAATTCTTGCTTCAGAGACTTAAAAAACTTCAGCTTTGACTATAGATTACATCTCAACATCAATAACACAAAATATTCACTACTGTTCCAATAGGCAACATTATGATAGTTAGAAATCAATGATTTCATCTTACTTGGATTAACAATAAACAACCTTGGAAACAACAGTCAGGAGATCAGGAGATGTTGTTTTACTGGGAAAGGGATCTTTTAAAAGAATTGAGGAGAAATTATGTTAGTCTAAAGCCTAAGGTTCACGTGATTCAGACTTACATTACTCTTTTCAACTACTTGATATGCATGTGAGAGCTGCATAGTGAATAAGGATGACAGGAGAAGAAGTGATGACTATAAGTTGTGGTGTTGGAAAAGAGTACTTTAAACTCCATGGTCTGCCTAAAGAACAAAGAGATATTTCTTGAAGAAAGTGCCACCTGAATGCTCCTTAGTGGCAAGGACAGCAAAGTATACTTTGGACATGTTGTTGATGTTGTTATGTGCTATGGATTTTCCTGAAACTCAAAGCAACTCTACGTATAATAGTTCTGAATGCTGCTTATTTTGAGCAAATCTCTGTCTCTGAAACACCTGTCCTCATTGCTCCAGTTACTGTATCAATCTTTCTCATCCAGGATCTTCCTCTCCTGGACCTTCCAACCTTCCAAGAAAGATGTCCTTCTCAAAAGTCTGGTCCCTTGACAACATGTCCAAATATGTGAGACAGAGCATCAAAAGCCTTGTCTCCAAAGTGCAGCTTGGCTTCACTCTCTCCAGGACAAACCTGTTTATTTTCTTGGCAGTCTATGGAATATTCAGTACTCTTCTACAGCACCACAACTCAAAGGCATTGATTCTTCTGTTGTCATCCTGATTCATTCTCCAGCTCTCTGATGCACAGGAAGTAATTGCAGACACCAAGGCCTGGATCTGGCTCACCTCAGTCTCTAGACTGACATCATTGCTTTTTTAGCACTCTGGAGAGGTTCTTTACAGCAGATTTTCCCAATGTAATTGTCTTTTGGTTTCCTAAATGTGGAATCAGGACTGAATATTGATTTTGGAACCTAGCAAGCTGAAGTTAACAATCTCAATCTCTTCTCAATCTTTCATATGGAGCCAATTGATCTGTTGGTGAGAGTCTTTGTTTTCTTGATGTTGAGCTTAAATCCAGATTGAAATCTTCAGTCCTTGAACTTCTGCAGAAAGCACTTCATGTTCTCTTCAGTTTGTCAAGCAAGATTGTGTCATCTGCATAACGTAGGTTGTTGATGACTCTTCTTTCAATTCTGATGTCACATTCCTCCTAATAAAGTCCAGCCTCCCGAATGATTTCTTCCACATATAGACTGAAAAGGTATGGAGACAGGATGCATCCCTGACAACTTCCTTTCCTACTTTTCAACCATGCAGTATTTCTTTGTCTGACCACTGTGTCCTGGTCCAAATATAGGTTTCACATGAGCACAATAAAGTATTCTGGGATTTCCATTCTTCTAAAGGTTAAATATAATTTGTTGTGAGCCATGCAGTTAAATGCCTTTTCATAGTCAATGAAACACAGATAGACATATCTTTGATAGTCTCTGCTTTCAAGGATAATTCATCTGACATTGGCTATTACGTTCATGGCGCCACGGCCTCTTTTATATCTAGATATTTATCTTTCTTGTAGTTCTCTGTCGATGTACTGTTCCATTCACTTTTGGATAACCTTCAGAAAGATTTTGTTCGTGTGTAATGTTGTTCAGTAATTTTCACACTCTTCTTGGATCACCTCTTTTTGAAATAAAAATAAATATGGATCTCTTCCAGTCAGTTGGGCAGTTAGTTGTCCTCCAGATTTCCTGGCACAACCTGATTAATAAATCCAGGGCCGCTTCTGTGTATTGAAATATGTCAATTTGTATTCTGTCAATTTCTGGGTACTTGTTTTATGCCAATTGGTTCAGAGCAGCTTAAATGTCCTCCTTCAACATATTGCCTTTTGGTCATATGTTATTTCATGAAATTCTTCTATATCAGCCATTTCTTTCTTGTTACAGTGACTCTTGTACTCTTTCCATCTTATTTTAATGCTGCCTGAGATCATTTAGTATTCTCGCCATAGCATCTTTTAAGTATTGCCACTCAAGGCTCCAATCTGTTCTTCAAGTTTTTCAGCTTAAGAAATGCTGAGTGAGTTTGTCCCATTTGATTTTCTGACTCCAACTTTTTACACATTTCATTGCAATACTTGGCTGTTTTCTTGAGCTGTCCTTTGAAACTTTCTGTTCAGCTTCTTTACTTCCTGATTTCTTCCCTTTATTTTCGCTTCTTGGCGCTTTAGTGCAATATTCAGAGTATCTTGTGACACCCATCATGGCTATTTCTTTCTCTTCAGTCTTTTCAATGAACTTTTGCTTTTCTAATGCTTTTTTTTAAAGCTATATCTTCCCATATGGTCTTTATTCATTATTGTTCAAGCTTTCAATTCTGTTCTAGAGATGGTGTTTAAATTCAGGTGGTACAGATTCAAAATCAAATTTTGTTTCTTGTGGATTTGATTTCATATTCTTTAGCTTCAGTTTGAACATGCATATGAGTAACTGATGATCCACATTCACCACCTGGTCTACTTTTCACAGCTGATATTGAACTTCTCCAACAGTTCTTTAGACAGATGTAATCAATCTGAATCCTATGTAGAATATGAGGTGAAGTCCATGTATATAGCTGCTGTTTGTGTTTCTTATAAAAGGTATTTGCAATGAATAAATCACTACAAAATTCTCTCAATCTATCTCTGGCTTCATTTTTGTCGCCAAGTCCATGTTTTCTGACTATTGATACTTCTTCCTTGTTTCCAACTTTTCAGTTCCAGTACCTCATTATTATTAATAAATTTTGCTTGCATGTTTGATTGATATCTGACTTTAAAAGTTGATAGAAATCTTTTATTTCCTCTTCTTTGGCTCTGGTTGTTGGTGTATATATTTGAATGGTATGTTTTTCTTGTATGCAAATGGATGTTATCCTGTCACTCACTACCACATTGTATTTCAGGATGGACCTAGACATGGCCTTTTTAACCATTAATATAATACTTTTTTCCCCTCATCTTTTCATTTCAGGCATAGTAGATAGATCATATGATTATCTGATTTAAAATGTCCCATGCCAATCTATCTCATTTCATTGATACTTAGTGCACCAATATTTATGCATTGAAATTCTTCCTTAACAGTGTCCAATTTTCCTACAATCATACTTCTCACATTCCATGTTCTAATTACTAGTGTCTGTATGCATCTGTTCCTCCCCCCCCCCAATACAAGGGTTAAACCACCAGTGCAATATCTGCTAGTCTAATCTAAGGGTGCTCTATTGTACATAGCATTTGTGAAAGCCAATTATTTCAGAAATGGATGACCAATATTTTTTCCTAGTCTGTCTTAATTTAGAAGTTTAGCTTTAGAGCAATATCTGACAGGCAAGGATTTTACCAAAACAGCATATGAAAGATGCTTTCCCATTACCCAGCTAAAAGATTTGGTGTTGGCCACTCCCCACTTTGGTGCATAAATCATGATCCGGTCCTCTGCCCTGTTCCACCAGCATCCCACTCAATTTGCCTTTTTAACTCACCAGCACTTCACTCCAATTCCCATCAGCTAACCCCCGGAATGATATATCATGCCTCTGGTCATTGCTGTTCTCTGTTGTACATAGAGTTTTCAAAGTCCTGCTATTTCAGAAGTGGATGGCCAATCCTTCTTCCTAGTCTGTCTTGATCCAAATGCTCAGATTTAGAAAAAATATCTGACAGACAAGCATTTTACAGAACAATGCAGATGAAAGACCTTTCCAATTGTAGAAATAGCCAGTAGTTTTAGTTTTGTCTCTGCCCTTGACACGAGTCTCTTGACCCACCCCTTTCCTTGCTCCACCATTATCCTCTTCTATTCCCACTTACTCCCTTCAGCACTTATCTCCTGCTATACACTCCTTGATCCAACATCTTATATCTCAAGCTTTGTGGGTTTCTGTGATTCCAAATTCTTCAAAATGCTGTGAATTTCTTATGCTGTGATCAGTGTCCCTTGAGTTAAAGGGCCTTTAAGTCCGAATATCAAGCTCTAATGTGAGGGAAACCTTATTTCAGATGGTTCTGAAGAAAAGTCTTTTCCCTTTAATTCTGCTCAAGATTTAACTTCTTGTGGCTTGGGCATCTTCCCTTCCATTTACAGCAAACTGTGGTCCCAGTATTTCCCAAGGGAGGGTGATCTGTCCTGTAGATCTGGTGTTCTTTTTCTGGCCCGAGAGCCCCAAAATCTCCATGAGGCACTTTGTTCCCTGCGTGCACACTTCTAGGACAGCCTACCTGCTTGGGTGATGGGGGGTGAAGCTGGGATTCCTAATTCCCGCTCCTCTTCCTGGCTCCCCTGAACTCTCATGCGGTGTTCAGCCTCCTTCCTGCCTTGTCCCAAGGACTCCAGATGGCACTTTGTTCTTGCGTGCACTTCTGAGACAGACTACCTATTTGTGTGATCAGAGAGTTGGCCAATGACTAGGGATGATAGAAGGAGAATTGATGCCTTTGAGCTGTGGTGCTGGAGAAGAGTATTGAGAATACCGTGGACTGCTAGGAAAACAAACAGATTCATCCTGAAGAGGGTTAAACTGGGTGGCTCCTTGGAGGCAAGGATTCTGAGGCTCCGTCTAACACGCTGTATGGACAGAATATTGAAAACAGCATGAGAAAAACAAAGAGTAATTTACAAAGGAGAAACATTTGGGGTCTAATCTTTTTCAGGTTTGCAGAGCTTCTTGAATATGGATTTCCTTATTCTTTATAATATCTGGGAAATTATTTGCTAGTTCCTCTTTCCCACTTTTGTCACATTTGTGGTTGGACATTTGGTCTGTTTCCATGTTCTTGTGATGGTGAATAATGCTGCTATGAACATTGGTGTACAAATCCCTGTTTGTGCCTCACTTCTCATTTTCTCAGGGTATAGTTTAAGAAGTGGAATAGCTGGGTCATATTGCATTTCTATGTTCAGGTTTTTGACAATGCACCAAACTGCCTTATAGAATGGTTGTATCATTGTATAATCCCATCAACAGTGTATAAGAGTTCCTTTTTCACCACATCCTCTCCAACATTTATTACTTGCTGTCCTATTAAATGTTGCCACTGTTGATTTTTGCTACTGGAGTGAGATGATATCTCATTGTGGTTTTGATTTGCATCTCTCTTATTTGGAGTGATTTGGAACAATTTTTCATATGTATGTTAGCCATGTGAATATCTTCCTCTGCAAAAATTCTTTCCATGGCTTTTTCACATATTGCAATTGCACTATCAGTTTTTTCTTTTTTTAAATATTTTTTAAAATTTTATCATTGTGTGTGTGTGTGTGTGTGTGTGTGTGTGTGTGTACTGACAAATCAGATCTGACTGGTACAGGAGGAGATTGTTCCTCCTTCTCCAGCAGAGCATCTGATGGACTTGAATCGTGCACCCCTGGGATAGCAGTGCAATCAGTCTTTTTCTTGTGGAGGCCAAGGAGTATTATGTAAACTTTCATTATGAGACTCCTGTCTGAGCTGATATTGCCAAATGTTTGTTCCCAGTGAGTAAGTTTTCTTTTCACCCTTTTGGAAAAAGCTTTTTACATACATAGGGTGTCTAATCCTTAGAAGGTCCCATTTATCAATCTTATCATCTTCAGATTGTGCATTTCTGTCTCCATTTTGCAGTCTCTTTATA
Source organism: Elephantulus edwardii (assembly GCF_000299155.1). NCBI lineage: Eukaryota > Metazoa > Chordata > Mammalia > Macroscelidea > Macroscelididae > Elephantulus > Elephantulus edwardii. The sequence goes on along the minus strand of NW_006399886.1, from coordinate 3,139,048 downwards.
CCATAGACTAGTCCTTCTAAGCTTGATCCCACTTTGTCTCATATGAACTTTATTGTTTTGGTCTCTACTCCACCTTGAGTTGATTTTTGTGTATAGGGTGAGATGTGGATCCTTTTTCAGCTTTCTGCAGGTGACAGTCCAGTTTTGCCTGCACCATTTATTGAAGAAGTTATTATTAAGGTTTTTGGTGGACCATATTGTAATTAGAGGAGAAAATGTAAGCCAAGGGGATATTAATTTGTTATTCAAAAAGGGAAAATTTGTTCTAAAAGAATCTGTATAGTAGTAGAATTTATATAGTGTTGAGCTTAGCCTGCAAAAGTTTAAGGCCAACTCAGTAGTCTGAGGAGAGTTATATTTGAAAGCAGACAAGCAGAAAAAGAAAGACTTTGCAATAAAAATTGAGGCAAGATAAAACTGCTGAGTATGCTTAACTCACTTTGACCACCTGGTTCTACTTGATGAGAGGCAGGAGGAAGTGTCAGAACTCTCTTTTCAGGCCTTTGAAGTTAAAGGAAATTAGCAAGTATGCTCAACTTGTGGTGACCACCTGGGTCCACTTGATGAGTAGAAGTGGTAGATACACAGTAATGGAGAAACAGGCTGAGTTTGCACTTGTTCCTTCAGTACTGTTCACCTAGCACGATGAATGGATAAATGAAGAAGAGATACTGGTTTGCCAAATTACTGATGTGATGACTTGGCCCATGTGGGGCTGCTTGTGAGTGGTATGAAACATAGGGAAAAAAAGTATAAACTTCTGAGTTTGCAGCTGATGCCATTTGGATCTAGCCACAGACAGCCTGGGATGTGTTGACCTGAACCCAACCAGATGAAGAGTAGATGTTTTGTTTTATAAGTTAGAGTTGATTGCTATGACCTGATGCTTTGCTCTGGACAGGATCTATTTTAATAGATGTGATTCAACTGTATTGGAAAATTCTTTAGAGAAAAAGATATACTTACTTTCTCAAAGTACTCATTTAATAAAACCACACATAATAACAATAACTACTAATACTCTACCCTCAACCAGCATGCTTGACATGGTGATTGTGGCAATGGGTTTGAATGTGTCAAAGATTATGAGGCTGGCATAGATTATCTCTGGTTCCGATTGGTTGTTCATAGGGTCACTATGAGTCGTACTAGACTTTACAGCACCTAACAACAACTATTACGATGGAACTCTGCTGGCCTAGTGGTAAGAAGGTGTGCTGCAATTGCAGAGGCAGGCAATTTTAATCCATTAGCTTTTCTCCAAGAAAAAGAGGGGATATCTTATTTTGTGGGATTAAATTGCCTCTGAAAACTCACTGGAGGGTCAGCTATGGTTGGTTCTAACTGTACGGCTCCCAGAAACAACTATTACTATAGAGAACTCTGGTTGCTTCCTGGTAAGGTATTATGCTGCCCACACAAACATACATGACTCGAATTCATAGGCTGCTCCTCAAAGGAAAGATAGCCTGTGATTTACATGCTGGAAAACCTACTGGAGGTTCAGCTATGAGTCAATTTGAACTATATAGTATACAGCAACAACACTATTATTAATTATTTATTCTTTTTTTAATTTGACATATTTTACACATGTTCTCCTGTTTATTGATTAAAGACCCTTCTAAATGTGCATCTCCTTTCTTATTATTTGTTTCCTCAAGAGGTACTTACAACTTGAAACATTTCTGAATAGGCAGGTTCATCAAAGATGATGTTATCTCCAGGACTAACTAGCATCTCAAACGTCTTACTAAGACCATCTTGACACTATTTGTGACCCACAGATTAATTTGTCCTTTACTGGGTGGATAATAAATAGTGGGAGGATTATGTAAGAGTATCTGTACTTGTCTTAGCCATGTCAACAGCTCTGGAATTCCAGCACTCTGAGAAAACTGAGGAGCCTCTCTTCATCTTCTCTTCTTCAGACTGGATGGCATTGCCATTTTCTATGGTGACAGTGGCAGTTTTAAAAGGGAAGGTGTTCAGATTTGGTGCTCCAGTAGCTAAGGAGATGACTGATTTTGGTGCCTTGTTCATGATTTCAGTCAGAGCTCAGATGACTGATAGATCTCAGACAGCGCTAACAGCAGTGAGGAATCTTGTGTAGTTCATGTCTCCGTTATCTAAATACAGTTCCTTCTTCAACTTCGGAGTATAAGAAAAGTCAAGCAATCTGGTCTTCCTAGCCTACCTCTGAACTTAAGGCCCTAAAGTGACCCTTGCAAGTTGCACACCGGCTGGCTGCGTCTAGATTTAGGGCTCAGGAGGGTGCCAAGTCTATGAAGGGCCTGGGACTGTGCGCGATCTCTAGGGCCTTGCTGAGGCCTGGGAGAACAAGGTCCTCGCGCAAATGCCTGCACAGATCCACCTGCGGCTCCGAAACTGACCTCATGCAGGGCCTGCTCCTGCCACGCTGGCTTCCCTTCTCTGCCATCTACTTATTAATTATTATGATAACTTTTAACAAAGGACTTTACCCAAATGAGCACTGAGTTAAAGACCATTTACATTGCAATTATGTGGGTAATGATTATTTCTGAGAGATATGATATACTTGTTACTTCTAATAGTGAAATTGATGTAGGCAAATGAGTGAAAATTAAGCAAAACGATAGCTTAAACAGTTTAAAGACAATATTCATGCCAGTTACATTTTTCATACTGAGGAAAAGAAACAGTATTAAAAAGTTGATCACCTTTTGAACGTAACTATAATGTCAATACAGTGATCTCTGGTTAGCTAGAAGGTAAAAAAATCGAGCTCCCAAACAAGAAGCAGGAAGTTTGAATACAGCAGACGCTTTGTGGGAGGAAGAGGAGCATTCTCCTCCTATACAGTTTCCAGCCTCTGAAAATCCAGTCAGATGTGAGCTGTTTCTGGTTTGATGACAGTGAGAGAGAGAATTAATAATATAACTCCTTTCTCCTTGTGTTTATGACATGAGAATATCTCCTCAAATTTAAGTCAGTTGGTATCATGAAACACAAACACTGCTAAGGGAAATTTGGTGCTGAATGACAATTCTACTGAAGGAACAATCTTTAATATGCTCTTCTGGGTAAAAGGCTGTCTGTCAAATATTATCCTAAAGCTGAAAACCCAAATTAAGACCAACTAGGAAGGACTGCCCATCCACTCCTGAAATAACAAAAATTCCTTTGAAAATCCTATATACAATAGACCACACTTAGATTAACAGATATGGCAACAGAAGTTGCACCCCCACATTGGGAAACACAAAGGAGGTGGAATAGTAGAATATGAGGAGTATAAAAGTAGGAAAATTGGACATTGTTAAGGAAGAAATGGAATGCAAATATGTTGACATAGTAGGCTGTGATGAGCTGAGATGGATTGGCATGGGGCATTTTGAATCAGACAATCAAATGATCTACTGAGTTGTGGTTGTGGAGAAGAGTAATGACCAAACCAAGGACCACAAAGAGAACAAATAGGTCTATCTTGGATAAGGTGAAACCACATTTCTTCTTGGAGGTAAGAGTTTTGAAGCTCCATTTCACATACATCGGGTACGTAGGCAGGAGGGACCAGTCCTCAGATAAAGACATCATGCTTGGAAGGGAAGAGGGATTAACACATGAGGAGAAGACCTTGGATGAAATGGATTGGCATGATAACTGGGGCAATGGATTTTGTGTGTTGGAGTCAGTGAGCTTGGCTCAGAATAGGGCATTCACAGATATTATACATAGGGTCGTTAGTAGTCACAGGCAACCCAACAGCACATAGCTATAACTATAACATACCAGAGATGAAAAGGGAAGGAAAAATGAGGTCCCATTCATAGATAAAAAGACCATTTTTAGATCCATCTTGAAATACAATGTTGTGTGTGACAGGATAATATCCATCAACATACAAGGAAGACCTGTTAATATCACTAGGGTTCAAATATATGCACCAAAAACCAGAACCAACGATGAAGAAATGGATGATTTCTACAAATTTCAGCAGTTGGAAAATGATCAAACATGCAACCAAGATGAATTAATAATTGGTGACTGTTATAGAAGTGAGGCTATGGTTCTTGTTATGTACTATAGTATCAGAACTGACCTATAGCTGGTCCTCCAGCTGGTTTTCAGAGACAGTTAATCACACAAAGGGGATTTTCCATCCTTATTCCACAGAGCAGCTGGTGGATTTTAACTGCATGCTTTTGAGATTGCAGGGCAGCTTGTCACTAGGCCAGCAGAGCTAGAGATAAAATAATGGAATTTTGTACAATCAATGATTTACTCATTACAAATACCTTTCATAAGAAACATAAACACAGGCTACACACATGAACTGCACCTGATGGTCCACACAGGAATCAGGTTGATTATGTTTGTGGAAAGAATTGTTGTCAATATCTACTGTGAAAACTAAGCCAGCCAGGTGCTGACTGTGAAAGAGACTGCCAGCCACTCACATGCAAGTTCAAACTGAAGCTAAAAAAATAGAAAAAAATTCAGTGTCAAAACCTTGACTTTATCACACATGGATTTAAAAGAATCATCTCAGGAACATATCTGAGGACTTGAACACTAAAGAAGAGAGACAAGATGAGTTGTGGGAGGATATCAAGAATGTCATTCAGGAAGAATACAAAAAAGGTCATTACAGAGATAAGAGAAGGAACTAAAGACCAAGTGAGATGTCAATCAGAAGAGACTCTGACTATTGCACTAGAATGCTAAGAAGCCAAAGCAAAGGGAAAAGATCAGAAATTAAGAAGCTAAACAGAAGATTTCAAAGGGAAGTTCAGGAAGACAAAGCAAAGTTTTATGAAGAAATGTGTAAAGACAGAGAGTCAAAAAATCAAAAGGGATGAATATGTTTGGTCTTTCTTTAGCTGAAGGAATTAAAGAATAAATTTCAACCTCAAGTTGAAATCCTTAAGGATGCTATGAGGAGAATACTGAATGAACCAGGATGCATCGAAAGAAGGTTGAAAGAGTACACTGAGTCACTATATCAGAAAGAATTGGATAACACAAAGAATTCCATGAAACAACTTATGAAGAAGAGGCAATAGTGCTAAAGGAGGACGTTTAAGCTACTCTGAAATAACAAGCAAAAAACAAGACCCCAGGAATTGATGGGAAATCAGCTGATATATTTCAATAAACAGACACAGCCCTAGATGTACTCAGCAGACTGTGCTAAGCAATCTAGAGGACAACTATCTTGCCAATTGACTGGGAGAGATCTATATTTATTCCTGTTCTAAGAAAAATAAAAAAAGATGATCCAACAGAGTGTGGAAATTACTGAACAGTATCACTAATGTCACATGTAAGCAAAGTGCTGCTGAAGATTATCCAAAAATGACTGGAACAGTACACTGACAGAGAATTGCTATAAGTGCAAGCTAGGTTTAGAACAGTCCGTAGTACTAGGGACATTACAGCCAATGTCTGATGAATCTCAACTGAAAACAAAGAGTATCAGAGCAATGTCTATCTGTGTTTCATTAACTATGTAAAGGCTTTTGACTGTGTATATCACAATAAATTGTGGTTTTCATTGAGAAGAATAGGAATCCCAGATCTTTGTTATGCTCATGCAGAACCTTTACTTAGACCAGGAAATGAACATCAAAACAGAGCAAGAAAACGACATGATTCAAAATCAGGAAAGGTGTGCATCAGAGATACATCTTTTCTCCATACCTTTTTAATCTATGTCAGAATTGGAGGAAGACTCATCAACAACCTGTGTTATGCAGATGACACTACTTTGCTTGTCAAAACTGAAGAAGCCCTGAAGAGTTTGCTGCAGAAGACAAAGGAATGCAGGCTCCAATATGGACCAAAGCTCAACATTAAGAATACAAAATTCTCACCATTTGGCCAATTGACACCACCATGATAGATGGAGAAGAGATTGAGATTGCTAACAGTTTAATCTTACTCGGTTCCACAATTAATACCCTTGGCAACAGCAGTCAGGAAATTTAAACAAAAAGAAAAAAAAGAATTGCACTGGGAAGATCTGTTGTTAGGGACCTCTCCATAGTGCTGAAGAGCAACAATTTTAGTCTGGAGACTGAAGGGCACCTGATCCAGGCCATGGTTTTGAAATCACTTGCTATGTATCAGAGAGATGAACAATGAATAAAGATGACAGAAATAATTGATGCCTTTGAGGTGTGGTTATGAAAAAGGATATTGAACATACCATGGACTGACAAAAGAACAAATAGATCTGTCCTGGGAAGAATGAAGCCAAGCTGCTCATTATTGGCAAGAATTTTGAAGCTCCATCTCACATACTTTGGTCATGTTGTCAGAAGTGACTAGTCCTTGGAGAAGGACATCATGTTTGGAAAGATAGAGGGAAAGTTTAAGAGAGGAAGACCCAGGATAATATGGATTGACACCGTAACTGAGATGATGGCAGTGGGTGTATTGGAGAAAAAGACTGGCTCAGGATAAGGCAGGATTGCAGAGCTATTGTATAGGGTCCCTATGAGTTGCAGACAACTCTAGGGCACATAACAGTGACAACAACAACAAAACCTTTAGGTAATGAATTTTCCCTAAAATTGACTAAATTAGATTATCATCATAATCAATTTTTCAGAAAACATTAAAATGTGGGATAATATATGAACTGAAAATGAAATAGATCACATAAAATAAGAACCAAATCTCTATTTTCCCCCAAAACTAGAATTTTCTATATTGCTAATAAAAAAAATGGTATAGGAAAGGAAATCTAAAAACATAATGATAAATAATATACAACTAAGATCATCAATAATCTTATCATCTTCATCATTCGTACGCATACATAAATATATATGATATAAATATATATGGAAACATTATTTTCTTTTGTCTAATATGTTGGATCTTTTTTGTTGAAAATATTTGAATGCTTTATTTCATAATCTAGTCCTAAAATAGTATTCCAGAATTTAAGATAGATAAACAAATAGATGATAGATAAATGAAATGCAGAGCAGTCAAAGGAAGAACGTCAGATGGAAGTATACGGACTATATAAGGAGAGGAGGTATACCATTTTCAGATAAAAATGAATGAGAAAATAAAATTTTATAGAACAAGGAAATCATGTATCATTAATAAAAGCCAATTAGCAATAACAAGTTCTGATTTTCTAAATTCCCATACCCAGAATTCTTCTGGAGAAGATTAAATATCAGTTCTTCATGGCAGAGACCAAAATCTCTTCCTGTGTGCTAAACTTACCATATGACAGACGTCAGATATTATAACATTGTTGTCATTTTGCATGTTTACATATGATTGAAGATTTAAAACATAAATAAATAAATGAGACCACTGTGTAAGCCTCAGCACAAAAGTAATTCTGTGCTCTGGTTTAGAGATTAGAAACAGATGTAAACATTTGTAATTATCCATGATTCAAGCTGCCTTCCTTGCACAAAATACCAGTTGCTTTAGATATTGTGGGTAGGGCTGGCCTAACACAAACATTATTTGTCTTTCTGAAGTGTAGGACAGGAGATTAAAGCAAATGCGAAAACATTACTCATTAAATGAATAGTTAGGGAAGTTTTTCACTTGTGAATTTCTGGCATCTCTCAAAAATGGATGTTTTCAAATTGCTTGGGTCCCTTTTCTTACGTTCACAAAGTCATAGAGTTTTAAGGTGGGAAGAAACATCTGTTTTTTTCCCTCTAGCACATTTCAGCCAGGTAGATAATATTTGTGCTGACATTTTTACATAATATTGGAAGAATTGAACCAGTAATACCCAACAAGAGGATTCAACAGGAATGTTGGATACTAACATTCAATGTCTCCAAGTTTTTAACAGATAATGTTTCTGTTGTTAGGTGCCCCTGAGTTGAAAACAGCTCATAGTGGTCCTATAAAAAATGCATCAGGACTCTTTCCTGTGCCACCCTCGTCATCTCCAACACATTTAAACTCGTTGAGGTATACACTGTGCCAGTCCATTTAATTTAGGGTCTTTCTCTCTTTTTCTGACCCTCTGCCTTTCCAGGCATGATATCTCTTTACAGTAAATAACCCATCCTAGTAACATGCCCCAAATATATGAGATAAATTTTTTCCATCCACACCTCCAAGGAGCAAACTGGCTGCGCTTTTCCCAAGACATATCTGCTTGTTATTTTGGCAGTCCATTGGATACTTAGAGCTCTTTTCCAACACCACAGTGGAAAAGCATCAATTCTTCTATCATCCTTATTCACTGCCCTGCTCTGAGACGCATATCAAGTGACTGAAAAGACAATTGCCTGAATTAGGTTACCTTAGTCTTCATTCAAAATGACATCCTTGTTCTTCAGTAATTTAGAGAGATCCCTGACAGCAAGCCGACTTGCCCAATACAACATGTCTCCTGATATTCTGACTGCTTTTACCAAAGAGGTTGAAATATCCTAGTCTTCTTCAGAATTCTTTCATTTCAGCATTTACCCCCTTTGTTTTGGCTTCTCAATTGTCTAGTGTAATTTTAAGAGTCCCTTCCATTATAGATTTTGGTCTTTTCTTTTTTCTCTCTCTTCATAATTATCTTTCACTTTCTTCACGGATGATATTCTTAATGTCATCCATTGACTTATCTAGCCTTTGATCATTAGTGTTCAATGTCTCAAAGCTATTCTTAAGAGCTATTCTGATTTTTTTAAATTCAGGTGGGAGAGATTCAAAGTCACATTTTGGTTCTTCTGATCAGTTTTTATTTTCTCTAGCTTCAATTTGAACTTACACATGAGAAATAGATTGTTCCACAGTCAGCTGCTGGCCTGGTTTTGACTGCTGATATTGATCTTCTCCAATGATTCTTTGTTTTTGACTAGAGATGTACTCAATCTGATTTCTGTGTAATCAGTGATCAGTTGAAGTCTATGTGTGAAGTTACTGGGGTGTCAGAAGTCTTGAAAATGGGCTTTTCTAGCTGTTGTGTTAGCCACCATTCTGAGAGCGGACGTGGCATCCTGCTTCCTTAACTGCAGACACATGGTTTTACAAATCATCAACAGCTTTGGGACCAATATAAGAGAAGGTTTTCCACATTGTGAAACCTGGTGGTGGAGAGTGGTTGAAGAGACTGTGGCAAGATTATAATCAGAGGACCTCTGGAGATGGAGCCAAGGGTAAATTTTTGCTGACTGAATAATTAGAGGAAAAGCTGACTTATAACTGCTCTGAGATAAAGTTTGCTGGACAATTGAGCAAACCAGAGGCTCTTTCATTTGTGCTGCTGAACTGAAACTTGGACTTCTTTCTAATTGAGGAATTGTTTTTTCCCATTGATCATGCTTGGGACTCTCAGACTAAACTTGAACTTGTATTGATGATATTCTTTGCCTCTCCCCCTCTCCGAACTGTCTTCCTAATAAGCCCCAAAACTGTGAGTAAAGTATGTTATTCAGTTTGCAATGGACATTGAATCCAGTGATTAGTAGACAAAGTTGCATTAGCATGTGGCATGTCTGAGCATGTAGCTATTTGTAAGGCACTATGGATACTAATGATGGGGGATGCTCCCCCTTCTGAAGCAGGTAGAAGTGAGACTTGAACAACCCTGCATTTCATCTGCTCTTTAAACAGTTGCATTTGGCATTTTTTAAAAAGATATTTGTGAAGGATAAGTCATTGAACATAAAAATTCAATTGTTTGATGTCCACTCTCATTTCTCTCACCAAGACCATTCTATCATTCCTTCATCATTATTTTCAACTTTCACATTGTGGTAACCAATAATTATTAATGCTTTTTGACTGAATGTTTGCTCAATTTCAGACTGCAGAAATTGGTAAGAATCTCTTCTTGCTATTGTGAATAAAACTTCTATGAAAATAAGTGTACAAATTTGATGGGGGGGTGAGGGAAATGGAAAGAATTTGTTCAAATTTGTATTTGAATTTTGTAAAGAAATCAGTAGAAAATTTTAAAAAAATATATGTGCATATCTCCATTCATATCTCAGCTCTGATATCCTTGGAATGTATCCCTAATAGTGATATAACTGGTTCATATGGCATTTTTAAAGGAAATGCCAAAATGCCACCAATACTGGTTGCACCATAATGAATAGCTCTGGTGGTATAAAGCTGTGCTGCAATCCTGAAGACATGTGGTTCAAATCTACCAGCTGTTCAGTAGAGGAAGGATGGGGAATCTCGTGTGTGATTTACTGACTCTGAAAACCTGCTGGAGGGTCAGCTAGAGGTCTGTTCCAAGTTGGTGGTACTCAACAACAACATCAATGTCAAAATACTAAAACAAAACTAAACAAAACAAACAAATACACACACCAAATTGAAGTGTAATAGTGCAGTATATAGGGAGCTCTGGTGACCTAGTGGCAAAAAGCTGTGCTGCAATCCCAAAGGCACACAGTTTAAAGCTACCAGTTGCTCTGTAGAAAAAGGATGAGCAATCTTCTCCCATGTGATTATAACTGCCTCTGAAAACCCACTGGGGGGTCATCTATAGGTCAGTTTTGACTCTATGGTACACAACAACAATGCAATTTTTAGGGAGCTCTGGTGGGCTGGTCGTAAGAAATGGCATTGCTATCTGTGAGCTATGAAATAAGCAAAGTAAGAACAGAAGCAAGCACAAATGGAGGGGAATGCACAGACCACATGAAGGTCTTCAAAGAAAGAGGCAGAAAAGCTGAAAAGTGACAAACGTCTTATCCCAGTACCAGCAGATAGAAAGCTCCTCTGAGAGTCAACACCATGAATTCAGACTTGCAATCTGCTAAACTTTGATAAGTTTCTTTTTGTTAAAGTCATCTCTTGAAATATTTTTTACAGCAGTGCTACTAATATATAACACATACTCAAAACATGCACAAAAGCACATCATCCAAACATTTTGAATTTCTGTCATTGTTTTGGAAAGCTCTCTCACTCTCCTGACCTTTAGTAGTCTTAATTGACTCACCTAGGTAAGGCATCCCACATTAACATTACAGAGGAGATCTCTATTTCAAAACAAAGTCATATACACACATTCAGAGGTTCGGAGCTCAATTTATTTTTTTAGGGATGTAAGTTAAGGCACAGCAATAAGGCAAAGTTCCATGAGCCAGAGTAGAAGCATTCAAGACTTCTGGAATCTGTCATTGGTTGTAGTATACGGATAGTGTCTATAGTCAAAGAAAATCTAGGGTCAGCCTACACTTGAGGAGACAGAATCCATCTCATGATAGAAGAATCTGTAACTTTACAATGCAAAAGATGTGTGTAAGGAGAGGGTTGCTGAAGATTTCCATTTTGCAATCAGTCTCATGCAGTCATATTTAGAAATACATATATAGATATAAAGCATAATTCAGAATAAATTGTTAAGTAAATGGCCAATAAATGATGCATATCTGATTTTCAAAATGGTATTATACCAGTTAATTTTCTATGATATGCATGTATAAGAGGTACCTCTGAGGTTAACAATAATTAGGCTGATTTGTAATAAATTAAGGGTCATAGATAAATGTGTTTATTTATAAAAGAATGTCAAGGTAAAGAGATGGTTCTAGACATGGAACATAAGATATTCTTCTCAACTTTTATCTGCTAAATATTTATCACCATTTATCAATGACTTGTACTAAAATATCTCTGTAGATATTCATTGAAATGAAAAATAAATTAAAATATAAAAAAACCCCAAACATAATTATCCAAGTAGAAATTGGCATGAAGATGACAAGAAGAGCAAGTAATCTAAATTACAATAATAGTATACAAAACGATTATGACAGGATGAAATAATAGGTCAAATTAATTGTGGAAATTTTAATTTGGATAAATGTAAATTCATAATTAAAATAAAAATCCCAAAATGTCCACTTGACAAAATCATGTAACTTAATATGCCTATTAGTGGTTTTAGATAACAATTGAATATCAAGAGTGTAACTCAATTTACACAGGCCAGACATATATAGCTATCAGAACAGTATATATTCTCGAATGCAAGAAACAAAAATCTTTTTTTTTGTCTAAACTTCAATACTTAGCATAACCTAATCACAAAAAAGCAAGAGCTTCCTGGGGACAACCATATCTAACCTTTATCAACTCCACAAGGAGGGACTGTCCCTGTTAGCAACATCAACAAAAACCCAATTGCCCTGAAGTCAAACATTCCCCAACATTCCTGCACCTCTTTCTTCTCATCCCAACACCACTCTCATTGCTTTACTGGGTCTAAAATCTGATGTGGTAGCTCACGTAGTACAAAGAACCTTATTAGGGAAAATAAAAAAGGTTATAACTACTCATATGCAAGTTCAAATTAAAGCTAAAGAAGGTTAAATCATATCTACAGGAATCAATATTTGATCTTGAGTCTATCTACCTGAATTTAAAAAGCCAGCTCTGGAATAGGTCTAATGACTTAAACACTAATGAACGAAGACTAGATGAGCTGTGGAAATATTAAGAATATCATTCATGAAGAATGCAAAAACATATTACAAAGAAGGAAGAAGAAGAAAAGACCAAAATGATGTCAGAAGAGACTGAATATTGCACTAGAGCACTGATAAGCCAAAACAAAGGGAAGAAATTAAGAAGTTAAAGAACTGAATAGAAGATTTCAAAGAGCAGCTCAGGAAGACAAGGCAGAATATTATAATGAAATATGCAAGGAGTTGGAGTTGAAAAATCAAAGGGCTGAACTCACTCAGCATTTCTTAAGCTAAAGGAAGTAAAGACCAAATTCAAGCCATGAGTTGCAATGCTTAAGGATGCAATGGGCTGAATGTTGAATGATTCAGGAAGTATTAAAAGAAGATAGAAGGAGTATAATCATTATATCAAAAAGAAGTGTCTGACACAGAAGAATTTTAAGAAACAACATATGATCAAGAAGCAATGGTGATGAAGAAGGAAGTTCAGGCTTCACTGAAGTACTTGGCAAAAAAAAAAAAAAATCCCCAGGTATTGATAAAATACCAGTTAATATATTTCATCAAACAAATGTTGCCCTGGATATGTTCACCTAATTGTGCCAAGAAATCTGGTAGACAACTAGTTGGTCAATTGACTGGAAGTGATTCATATTTATTCCCATTGAAAAAATGAAAAAGTGACCTGACCAAGTGTGGAAATTATTGAACAGTATCACTAATATCACACACTAGCAAAACCCTTTGGAAGCAGGAGCGGCATCCACTTCATAAATAACATCCCTCTGGAAACTCTATGAACTTTGATAAATGTTGATAATTGTAGAGGGGCTTCAGGCCTTTTGTTCACAGTGTTGCTATGAGTAGAAGGCAATCAACAATAGCAAAACCCTGCTAAATATTGTCCAGATTTTATTGGAACAGTTCATTGACAGAGAACTAGTAGAAATACAACCTGGATTTAGAAGAGGTTGTGGCACTAGAGACATTATTATCAATGTAAGATGGGTCTTGACAGAAAGCAAAGAGTACCAGAAGAATATCTATTTGTGCTTCATTGACTATGTAAAGACATTTGACTGTGTGGATCACAATAAATTGTGGCTAACCTTGAGTAAAATAGGAACCCCAGAACACTTGTTGGTGCTTGTGCAAAATCTATACTTGTACCAGAAAGCAGTCCTCAGAACAGAGCAAGGAAACACTGCATGGTTCAAAATCAAGAAAGTAGTGTGCTAGAGAAGCCTCCTGTCTCCATACATTTTCAATCTACATGCGAAACAGATTATTTGGTAAGTAGAACTTTATAAGGAGGAATGTGAGGTTGGAATTGTATAACAATAAAAGAACTTTTTTTCCAACGAAAAAAGCAAACTGGGGGAAAGTGGGTCAGGGAGGAAAATGTATAACAATGAATGAATGGAAATGAAAAAAAAAAAAAAAGAATATGTTCAAACCTATTAATAGCCCCCAAAAAAATGTCTTGGGGGGAAAAACAGATTGGAGGAAGACTCATCAACAACCTGTTGTTGTTGTTATGTGCTGTCGAGTCGATTGCGACTCATAGCGACCCTATGTACAACAGCTCTAAACTCTGCTCTGTCCTGTGCCAATCGCACTGTCTCTGACACTCCCATCCCGATTATCCCAGTCACTGAATCAATCCACCCCATAGAGGGCCTTCCCCTCCTGTGCTGTCCCTCCACCTTACCTAGCATGATGTCCTTCTCCAAGGACCGCCTCTCCTCACAACATGTCAAACCTGTTAATAGCCTCCCCAAAAATGTCTTAGGGGAAAAAAAGATTGGAGGAAGACTCATCAACCACCTATGTTATGCAAATGGCACAACCTTACTTGCTGAGACTGAAAAAAACCTGAAGCACTTGCTGCACAAGGTCAAGAACTGTGTTCTTCAGTATGAATTAAAGCTCAGCATTACAAAGGCAAAGATTCTCATCACTAGGTCAACTGGCATGATAGATGGAGAAGACATTGAGGTTATTAACAATTACAGATTGTTTGGCTCCACAATCAACTCTTAACATCGGTAGTCAGGAAATCAAAAGATTGGTAAATTCTGCTGTCAGGGACCACTCTAGAGTGCTGAAGAGGAAGGATGGCAGTTTAGACACTGAGGTGCTCCTAATCCAGACCATTATCTTCACAATTATTTGTTATGCTTCAGTGAGCTGAACAATTATTAAGAATGATAGAAGAAGAATTAATGCCTTTGAGTTGTTGTGCTAGAGAAGAGATACCAGGGACTGCCAAGAAACCAAATAGATCTGTCTTAGAGAGGGTGAAACCAAGTTTCTCCTTGGAGGCTAGTATTTTTTAGCTCCATCTCACATACTTTGTGCATCTGGACAGGAGAGACTAGTTCTTGGAGAAGAGCATCATGCTTGGAAGAGTGGAGGAACAGTGCCGGAGAGGGAGATCCCGGAGGAGATACATTGATACAATGACTGAGACAATGGGTGTTGGTGTGTCAGAATTAGTGATACTGGCTTAGGAGAGAGGCCAGGGTTAAGGACAGCTGTACATAGGGTTGCTGTGTGTCACAGACAACTTGATGTCATATAACAACACCACCACCACAATTCAGGTTAATAGCAGAATACAATCACTCAGTCTAGATAGCTTCTGAAATATGTTCACAAGCAAGCCTCTTAGTCTTGAGCCTTATGACTCCAGACCAGTGTTAAAAAGCATTCAGTCTTGCCAATTATGACTAGTTCGAAGGTCTTCTCTGTTTCATGTTTACTCCATGGTTCTCTGCTGTGGCTTCTATCGCTGCTGCTCCTATTGGCTCTAGTCAGGCTAGTAAAAGAATCTCGGGCCCTGAAAGACATATTGCATTCTCTTGTTTGATCTTTTTGGTTGTGAGGTCTCTCATTCTTCTACTGGATTTAAAGTAGAATGAGAAACCTTATTTAATTGAAAATTAATGGCAAGAGTAGCCAACCCCCCGGTGGATAGGTTAACATGCCTTATTCATATATTCTAGTCCATCCACATGGCAAGGTCAAATTCAATGGCAAGAAAAAACATTTTGAACAATAAACACTTAACACCACACTAACCCTACATTAAGTGTTTTAATGTAATAATCTTAATGCTATTGCTGTTATATGCCATTGAATCATCTACAACTCATAGTGACCCTAGGAACAATGGCTCTGAACCTTGCCCTATCCTGAACCAAACTCACACTCTTGGTCACACTGTGTCAATCCCTCTAAACCAGGGTCTTCTTCTGCACTGACCCTTTACCCTTCCAAGCATGGTGTATTTCCCCAAAGGCTGGTTCCTCCTGAAAATATGTATAAATATGAGAAAGGGAGCTTCAAAGTCCTTGCCTCCAAGGAGCAACCTGATTTCACACTCTCTAGTACAGACATTTTTGTTTTCTTGGCATTCCAAGGTATGCCCAAAACTCTTTTCCAGCATTACAGCTCAAAGGCATCCATTCTCTTTCTGTCCTCTTATTCATTGCCTAGCTCTCATATATATACCATGTAATTGAGATGTAATCCAAGTAACTAATTGGATCAGGTGCACCTTGGTTTCTAAACGGATACTGTTGCCCTTTAACACTCTGGAGAGATCCTTGACAGCAGGTTCTTTCAATGTAACTCTTCTTTTGATTTCCTGACTACTGGTACCAAGGTGTGGATCCAAGCAAGATAAAATCATTTGCAACCTCAATCATTTATCCATCTATTATGAGACTGCTAATTGGCTTGATGATGAGAATCCTTGTTTTCTCTATATTTAAATGCAATCCATATTGAAGACTGAAGTCTTTGACCTTCTTCAGCAAACACTTCAAAGTCCTCTCAGTTTCAGCCAGCAAGGTTCTGTCATCTGCATAACGCAAATTATTGATGCATCTTTCTCCAATCCTGATTATGTATTCTTCTTCATAAATTACAGCTTCTTGACTCATCTGTTCCATGTATAGATTTAAAAGGTATGGAGAAAGGATATATTCCTGATGGACTTTTTTCTTTATTTTGAACAATGCATTGTTCTCTTGCTGTTTTGATAACAGCTTCTTGGTTTCACATGAACACAGTTAGGTATTCTGGAATTCCTATCATTCTCAGCAATGACCACTTATTTGTTGTGATCCACATAGTCAAATTATGTAAAATAACAGAAAAATTATAATAGAAACAGTAATATTTTTATTATATTTTAAAACTTTCAGTTAATATTAATCACCTTTATGTTACTTTGAACATTCAAGTTGTGATTTATTAGTAAAAGAGCATTAAGACTGCATGTGTTCTGAGTCAAGTAGCAAATAAAACATTGTATACAATGATTATTATGTGATGAAATTAGAAATGAATGAAACTAAAATATATTTCATTGGAAATGAAAATAAGAAAAATTATTTTCAAGTTTTAATCTATTTAAGTTGAGATTACATTTTAAAAGGACAATGCCCACACTAAATAATAATATTTTATAAAAATAATGACATTTAAACTTAAATACTAAAAGGAAATAGTCTACAAAAATAACTCTGTGAGAGAGTTATTCTTAAATATAAAATAAAAAGGGACTTCTGGTTCCTGTTTATGGAGTTAGAAAGCTGGAAATAATGTATGTAGTTCAAAACCACCAGCTGCTCTGCAGGAGAAAGATGGTCAATCAACTTCCATGTGATTTACTGTCTCTGAAAACCTTCTGGGGTTTTCTTTCTTTTTCTTTTTCCGTTTTGTGTACCATCGAGCTGGATCTGATGAGCACAGGAAGAGATAGCTCCTCCCTCTCCAGTGGAGCATCTGGTGGATTCGAACCACACATTTTCACAATTGCAGTGCAGCTTTTTACCACTAGGCCACCAGAGCTCCCTTAAAAACTTTCTGAAAGGTCAGCTATGGGTCCCACTCAATGATAGTTAATAAGAATAACAACATGGCCTTATTGACATGAAAACCATATTATCTAGAAAATAATTTCTTTTTAAAAAATTCATTCATTTTTACACATTTAGCCCATTGTTGTTGTTGCTGTTATTTGTCATTGTTGTATGCCCAACACAGAGCTAACAGCTGAAACGTCACCGGTTTGATTCCACCAGTAGCCAGTCACTGCACAGAAGAGAGATGGAAAGTTTTTATCCTTAAAGGTTTCCATATCTGAAATGATAAGGGTGCCAATGAGTCCAGAAAGCTCCAAAGGCATTTTCCATCAGGAACTAAGCTGCTAACCAAAAGGCAATGCCTCTCTGGTTCTTCTCCACCAGTGACTGCTGAAGAGAAAGACAGCCAATATCTTCTTGTAAGATATACAGCTTCAAAAACTGAATTCAGGTTAACTAAGAGTTGCTTTCAAAACAATGGCAGTTAACAAATGAGCTCTGCACAAGAAATATGGATGTCTTCCCATTAACATTTACAACCTTGGGAATGCAATGGAGACTTGACAGGAGTTCAAATCATAATGGCAGAGATTTTGAGCATTTAATTTGTATGAAAAATCCACATTATTAATTATTGCCAAATTGTCTTTCATCTCATTTCATGTGCCCTCAATAAGAAGATTGTTGCTTTTCATCATTTATTTGATATCTCATTAGTTCTGATTCTCTGTTGAGTTCGTTTGCTATTTTGCCAATGGGTTGGTGGCTTTATGTGTCCAGGCAGAAGCTTATTCCATAGGGTTATCAGTGACTGATGTTTTTGGAAGTAGATCAGTAGGTCTTTGACTTTTTGTGGTTAGCAGCTGAGCCCTTAGCGATTTGCATTGCACAGAGAGTCCATTTAGGTACTTTGAGGCATGTATTCTTCACTTATTCAGAATTCTATTCAGATGCCAGATGGAGAATCAAGAATTTTCTATCTCTCTTCATTACATTATTTCTCATTATTAATTTGTATTGAATAGAAATATATTAAGTAGCTGTGGAAGGAATACCTATATATTCTCAGGGGAAAAATAATCAGTTAATTTATTTAAAAAAAAATCTGTGTTACTAAATGATTCCTTATGGCAAATATAATTTAATTTTTAGGGTTTTGAAGCAGGAGTGGCATCCACTTGCGAAATGGCTTGCCTCTGTAGTCTCTATGAACAGTGGTCAGGTCTTCCATTCATAGAGTCGCTATAAGTCATTCTATGACTCGATGGCATTTAACAACAACATTTTGATAATGACATGTCAGCTACTAAATATCTTCCCAAGTACTGGAAAATTTTTTACATACTAAATCATTTCAATGTGCCCAACATATTCTTGAGCAGGGACTGAGTGCTCTAGTTTGGTTTGTTTATTTGTTTTCTCTCTCATGATTTTATTTAATTTTAAATATAATTACGTGAGTATTCAATATGAACATAAAAGCTTCTTTTCTTCTTCCTCTGTATAACACTTTCACATATAAATTCTGTACCACTATGTTGTTTTTCTTGTTGTTGTGTGTTATTAAGTTGGAGCAAACACAGAGCTGATTCTCCATTAGGTTTTTCAAAGCACTAATCATTTGGGAGGAGATTGTCTAGCTTTCTCCTGTGGAGTAGCTGGTGGATTCAGACCTCATGTCTTTGTGATTGCAGCACAGTTTCTTACCACTAGACCACCAAAGCTCCCTTGATTTTATGTTGTATTTTAAATATCCTCTAGAAATTAAAAAAAGAAAAGGTTGAAGGTTTATTTTCATTATTATAGTTTACTCTCACTTAGATAATTGTGTAAAAGAATGATGTATGGAAAAAAAATCCCAACTATTTAATCATCAAAAAATAATCGTTAATATTTTTGTTAATGATCTTTCTGCTACAGCTTGTGTGTGTGTGTGTAGATATTTACTTATAGAGCTCTCTGGTGGCCTAGTGACAAGAAGCTGCCCTGCAAACTTTCAGGAGTGTGGTTTGAATCCACCAGCTGCTGCACAGAAGGAGGATGAACAATCTCCTCTCAAGCAATTAATTGCCTCTGAAAACCCACTGGAGGGTCAGCTATGGGTTAGTTATAAAGCAACGGTATACAACAACAACATTTGTGTGTATACAACAGCAACATTTGTGTGTGTGTATGTGTGTGTGTGTGTGTGTGCACCTCAAGTGACTTAGAGGTGAAGAGTTGCATGGCCACCCCAAAGCCACATTGGTTAAATCCACCTGCTCCACTCAACAAAGATAGACAGTCTCCTGCTGCGTCATTTACTGCCTCTGAAAAGTCACCGTAGAAAGAGCTATGAGTAGATTCCAATATACATAGAAAGAAAGAGGAAATTTCTGAAATTTTTATTTTTCATTTTTTAATATTCTATACCCATAAAAATATTTAAAAGCAATTTTTCAGAACAGTACCATTAAGATAGTAATATTTAGTACAAACTAAAAAAAAATGTTCAACTAGTGCAAAACTACCAGTTACAGTATCCTCTTCATTGAAAGATGACTTATTGTAGGAACTTTTGGTATACTTACAGATTTGCAGTGTATTATTTTTGCCAAACTAGATTAATATCTTTCTTATCACTTTACTTTTCAGTCAAAAAGTATTTGATAAAAAAAAAGAGCTGTCCATTCCACATGAAGAATGTTACCATATTTGAATTGTTTCTAAACTCTTTACTAAGTGGACCTTACCTCAGTGTTTTCCACTTTCAGACAAGAATTTCACTTTTTACAGTGATGCCATTCTAAAAACAAATTTTACACAATAGACTAACTCAAAGACATTAACATTTCTATCCTGCTATCTTTCCACCTCTGCTGTTCGACTTTAAATGAGTTTTAGATAATATTTGGCATGTATTTCACAGAGTGCACTTAAGAACACAATCTACTTTCCTAATTACCACATGGGCAGCTTCTTGTTCCCTGCTCCGTGAGGAGCTGACAAGAAGCAGACCAGTTTGACAGCAATGTGTGTGGTGACCAATGGTTCTATGGAACATTTTAGGAGAGGGGAACAGAGCCTGCCCTGTCTGGTACATGATTTTACATCAGCCAATTTTCCTGGGAAAATTAACGGGAAATTAAACCGCAAATCGGAGGACAAAAACAGAGTGATGAAAAATGTGATTTTTTAAAAATAAGTGCTATTATTGTTATCTCATTGTTTGGCTTTCTGAGATGGACCACACAAATTTCATAGGACTGTTATTGTGAGACTCAATGGTCGTCTTGTGTGCACTGCAGCACAGATATCACGCAAGGGTTTAAATTAGGCTGTCTTTTTTTTCAATGTAGGAAAAAATGCTGAATTTTTGTTAAGACTGAATTTCTTCAAATTGAAACTATTTTGGTCACATCTTATTTAATGCCTGGGAAGATTCTAAATTTATGGTAAAATAGGTAGAATAACATGTTCACTACTTAACAGAAATGAATAATTTTTGCTAAACTGATATGAATATGATAATTGCTTAATACATTTTAATAATAATTGTAGACAAATCCACTTCTCATACAATACTCAAAAATCAACTAAAAATGGATCTTCTAAAAATCAATGGCCTATCTGCCTCAACTGGAAAGAGGAGTGGCATCCACTTCCATAATAGCTTGCCTCCGGAAACCCAATGAACCTGGAGAGAGGATGAAAGACACCCAAGTGTTGAGAACTCTCTTTCATAGGGTCCCTATGAGTAGCCTGCAACTTAACGGCACTTAACAACAGCGAAATCTGACTCAAATTCTTTTTCCACAGGGTGAAAACCAAACCTACAGACTAGAAAAAATATTGGGCAGTCATATTTGAGACAGTGATATTTGTTCTCTAAAATTTAGAGAACACTACAAGGTCTCCATAAGAAAAAGGACTGATAATCCAATAACAAAATGTGCACAGAGATAAAAAGATTCTTCACATAGAAAGACATTTGGAGAAGAGACCGACAGACATATGAAGAAATGTTCACAGTCCCTAATTATCCAAGAAATGCAAATCCAAATAACAATAAGATACTATCTCCCCAGTAAGAGTATAGAAGTTGAAAGGAGAGAAAGCAGTACACGCTGGAGAGGATTTGGAGAGACTGACACTCTAGTGCACTGCTGTTGAATTTGTAAAGTGACAATAATCACTCTAGAAAATAGTTTGATGTTTCTTCAAAAAAGCTGGACATAGAAATCCCACATGACCCAACTATTCCTCTGCTAGGAATATACTCCAAGGACGTCGGAACTAAGACATGAATAGAGATATGTACAACTTATGTTCATAGCAAGAAAATGGAAGTAGCCCAAGTGCCCTCAACAAGGAAATGGATTGAGAAATTGTGTTATATTCATACAATGAAATGCTATACAGCACTAAGGAACAATTATTTCATAAAATAATAAATGGAAGAGTTTAGAAAGCATTATGCTGACAGAACTCAGTTTCCTAACAACAAATACTGCATAGGACCATTGTTGTAAAAATAGAAGCAAAACTGAGCAAGATGTGTATAATTGAGAAAGTGGGGAAAGGGGAATGGGGCAGAAAAAGAGCAAGAAAGGAAACCATTAGGATAGCAAGCAAGGTGGATGGAGGAGTGAAGGATAGGAAAAATTCCATGAGGACTTGGAAAAAAATGGGGTAGTTATAGGCATAAAACAATAGTAAGTAATTATATAAAAAATGTATATGAATTACTGTATAAAGCACTATGTATAGGAATAAAACTCATGTAAATAAAAGAGAATGAGGTTTTCTTTTTAGGTACTTTACTAATCTCATTCCCTTTTTGGTCTGTAGGGCACTTTAGAATTTCCTTACAAAGTTTACTGTTGTCTAAATATAGCAAGGGTCTCCGTTCTACAAATATGCCATCAACAGTTTATATTTGTCAAAAATGCTGTCATTCCCTTTTAGTCATCATCAGATTTAGACCTGTACCATTGATAGTATAAATTATAGTTTTGCAAGATAACTGATTCCTCCCTTTAAATGAGATCATGTTAGTATATGAAAATAAAACTATGTTGTCATAGACCTTTTCAGAGTACAGATAAGAAACGGATATCAATCTGGAGACTAAGGTATGCCTCATCCAGTCCATAGTCTTTGTAATTACTTGCTATGCATCAAAGAACTAGAAAATGACTAAAGATGATTGAAGAAGAATTGATGTTTTTGAGTTGTGAGGCTGGAGATGGGTCTTGAACATACCAGGGACTACCAAGAAAACAAATAGTTTTGTTCTGTAAAGAGTGGAACCAAGTTTCTTCTTGGAGGCTAGGATTCTGAAGCTCAATCTCACATTCTTTGGGCACGTGGCCAGGAGAGACCAGTCCTTGAAGAAGGACATCATTCTCAGAAGGATGGAGGGACAACACAGGAGAGGAAGACCCCATATGAGATGGATTGATACAGTGACCAGATCATTGGGGATGGTGTGTCAGTGTCAGTGAGACTGGCTCAGGATAGGACAGGGTTCAGAGCTATTGTACACAGGGTTTTTAAGAGTCACAGCTGACTCGAAGGCACATAACAATAACAACAACAATAACTGGATTTCAAGTTGCTGGAACTTTCATACATAAAAGTACGGTGGTTAATTGGGTCATGCTGTAATGATCTCAAGTTCGAATAAACTAATGTGATAATAACACCACTTTCCAGGTCACACGTGTTTCCAGAGGCTGTTATTTCCCTCAGTAGGTTCTGGCAGAAGATGTGCTTGGTCATTTTCCTACATAGATGCCTAGCCCCAAAGCCAAAGCATGAGAAATGAAGAGAGATGAAACGAACAACTTTAGAAACTCTGCAAAGAAAATTCCATTTTATTCCTGGCTCCTCTTTTTTCCTCATGCTTAAAGAAACTGAATGTTTTGAGTGCCTGAAATGGAACTCCTTAGGTGGAATGTTTAACTGGAAAAGTCAGATACTCATTCTACCCTTTTCTTTACAGTCTCAGATTCTTTCTCTCCATCTGCAGCTTTTTCTTCTGACTGAGAAGTAAGGTCCCTACTGGTATGTATTTCTACTATCACAATGAGAACTGCCCCTTAAACTATTCTGTTTTGATTGACATTTTGCAACCGAAAGGAGATTCTCTATGTTTCCATTATGGATGAAGGATGATGGAGGTGCATGTTCTAGCCTCCCATTTCCCCTGTTGCCATTGCAGTTACCATTACTGGTACTTATCAGTAGCTCCACCCAGGACCTGAGACTGGCTGGCAGTGGCAAAGGCTGTTCTCTTTCTTCGCTGTTTCTGTTGTACAGGGATGGAGGCTGCTGTATTGAATTAAATGACACGAATGGGTTGTAGGAGCTGCTACTGCGGCAGGACCATGTCTGGTTCTCAGCAGCAATACTAGAATTGCTTCTTAAAGTCACACTGTAAAGACTGTCTTCAAAATATAGTATTTCTCTGGTATATTTAAAGCTAATATTTTGCTCAGCTTTCAGATCCATAGCAAATAATTGAAAAGACCATGGCCGGAATCAGGAAAACCTTAGTCTTCAAACTGAAAGTCACTTCTCTTCAGTATTTTAAAGAGGTCTCTGACAGAGGACTTACCCAAAGCTAAAAGTTTTCTTATCTCCTGAGTGCTAGTATGAAGGATATCAATTATGGATCCAAGCAAGACAAAAATCATTAACAGTTTCAATCTTTTCTCCATCTATCATTGTCCACTAGCCCAGTAGATAAGGAGCTTTGGTTTCTTGGTGTTTACTTAATAAGTAAAGAAAGAATCAGTCCATATAGAAGGGTGTAGTCTTTTTTATCTTCTGCAACCAGGTCCTTCTCGGTACAGTGCAGGTTATTGTTGAATTTTCTTACGATCTTGATACCACATTCTTTACAAATTTCAGCGTCACAAATTATTTACTCAGCATACAGACTGAATGGAACTCTAACTGCCTACTGGCAAGAAGCTGTACTGTAATCATGAAGGCTCGTGGTTCGAATCTAAAAGCTGCTCTGAGACATAGGATGGGCAGTCTTTTCCTGTGCAACTAAGCCTGTGAAAACCCACTAGAGGGTCAGCTATGGGTTGGTTTGACTCAGTGGTACACAACAACTGACTAAATATGTACAGAGAAATGATACAACCCTGATGCACACCCTTCCTAGTTTTAAACCATTCAGTGTTCCCTTGTTCAGTTCAGACAAAGCTTCTTGAACGGGGTACAGATTTTATAGGAGCATAATTAAGTGTGCTAGGATTCCCATTATTCTCAGTGTTAAACTTCTCTATGATTCACATAGTCAACACATTTGCATAGTTAGTAAACCATAGATAGACATTAGATTCTGTCAAGCCAGCACCAACTCATTGTTATCCTATGTACAACAGAGCCAAGCCCTGCCAGGTTCCATGCCATCCTTGTAATCTCTGTTGTGCTAAAGCTAATTGTTGCAGCTACTGTGTCACCACAGGCAGATTGAACCAATAACCTTGGTGATTCTAACAGAAAAAAATTAAGTGACAGATCACAGTGCCAGGCTGATTAGGCTGAGTTCCCTGAATTCAGCTAGGCTGAATTGCCTTAAAGGTGTCTAGCCTTTAGTTTAAATTTTTGTTTTATATCTAAATAGCCATACGTTTCTTACAGTTTATACTGAATGCTTCAATATTCAATATAACTTTAAAGTCTATTATTTTATATGTGCTAACTTAATGAGTAAAAATACAAATTTGTCTTTTTTAATGTGAGTTTGTGTAATATTTAAGTATTTTCACATTGTCAAATGAACTCTGTGTATAACAACACGTTGTGACAACTGAGAAGAAAGTTCTTTTGATGCTTGCAAATGCTTAAAATGGAGTGATGAAACTCATATTAAAAAAAATAAAAGCTTACAAACAATTTCAAGATAAAAAGAAAATAAACTTTCAACTTCACCATAATGCTAAATTTCCACTCAGGAAAGATTACTACTGACAATAACTTTCAAATCCAAACAAGATTGTTAATTGTTCATGAAATTTTATTAACTACAATTAAAAAAAAACACAGCAGCATAACAATAAAAATGAAGGACTACTTTAAAAAGCTTTGTAAACTAGAAACATAGACTTAAATTTTTTTTCTTAAAATGCCCTAAATTAATCACGTGCAGAATATAATCAAACTCGTTGTTTCTGAGTAATCAGAAACAAATTCAGGAATTCTTAAACTCTGCTTATTATAAGTATAACTTAAAATTGTATAATCTTTCTCTGACCAGTCCAGTGGTTAAGTGTTCTCATCTTTTTGGTATTTCTTTCAGATTACCTTATGTTATTTATTAAATCCTATTAGATTTATGCATCTTCAATGATATAAGACTGCATGGCAAGTCTTTTAAAAACAGGCATAATATGTCTCTTTTCTGCATAGAATATATGTTTGTCACTTTTGTAGTCAATATTACATAAATATTTATTTCTCATAGTGTTGTTGTTATGTGCTGTCTAGTTGTCTGCAACTTGTAGCGACCCTACTTACAACAGCTCTGAAGCCTGCCCTACCCTAGGCCAATCTCACTAACTCCAAAACACCCTCCACCATTACCCCAGTTACTGTACCAATCCATCATCCAGGGTCTTCCTCTCCTGCTCTGTTCCTCCACCCTCCCAAGCATGATGTTCTTCTCTAAGTACCAGTCCCTCTTTGCCACATGTCCAACGTATGTGAGACAGAGCTTCATAATCGTGGCCTCCAAGGAGAAACTTGGTTTCACCCTCTCTAAGACAGACTTATTTGTTTTCTTGGTGGGTCGTGGCATGTTCAAGACTCTTCTCCAGCATCACAGCTCAAAGACACCTATTCTTCTTCTATCATCCTTAGTCATTGTTCAGGTTTCTGACGCATAGCAAGTATATGCAAAGACAATGAACTGGATCAAGTGCACCTTAGTCTCTAGAATGATATTGTTGCTTCCCAGTACTCTTAAGAAGTCCCTGAAAGCATATTTTCCCAGTGCAATTTGTCTTTTGATTGTCTGACTGCTGGTGCCAAGAGTGTTGATTGTGGAGCCAAGCAAACTGTAATTGTTAACATCCTCCAATCTCTTCTCCATCTATCATGATGTTTCCACTCAGCCCAGTGATGAGAATCTGGTATTTTGATGATGAGCTTCAGTCCATATTGAAGACTACAGTCATTGTGGTTGTTGTTAGTTATCGAGTCAAGTACAATTCATAAAGCCCTATGAACAAAAGATCTGAACCCTGTTCTATCCTGTGCCATTCTCACACTTCCTGAAATGAAAAGATCCCACTGCAGCAGTCATCATGTCAATCCAGTTACTTGACTGTCAGTCTTCTTCTCCTTCACCGACCCTCCACCCTTCCCAGCATTATGTCCTTCTCCAAGGAACAGGCCCTCCCAGCAACATGCCCAATGTACGTGAGGCCTCCAAAGAGGTCTCTAGCTGTACCCTTTCCAAGACATATTTGTTCTCTTGGTCATCCATGGAATATTCAGTGCTCTACTCCAAACCACAGCTCAAACGTGTCAATTCTTTTTCTGTCATCCTTATTCATTGTACAGACTACAGTAAGGGCATACATATTAATCAATCAATGAGTTTAGTGTCTTTGTTGCTATTAGGTGGCATTGATTCAGCTCAAAATAATAGTAACCCCAACACCACAGAACAAAACCCTTCCCAATCCTGTACCATTTTCATATTCTCTGCTGTACTTAATGCCACTGTTGCAGTCACTGTGTAAATCCTTCCCAGTGAAAATCTCCGTTTCTTTCCCTGAGTATCTACTTTTCCAAGCATAGTAACTTTATCCAGAGATATTATTTCCTAATAAAAAGCCCCATATCTGTGAAAAGTTTACTATTCTTTGTGTAAGACTGCATTGCCTCCCAAACAGATTTTTTGTTTGTTTTGTTTTTGGCAGTCCCTGTTATATTTTATCTAGCCAACACAACAATACAATATAAAGCATCAGCTTTTCTTCAATCACCCTTATTCATTATCTAACTTAAGGAGGTTTATATGCAAAATGAGATTCCATTACTAGCCAATATACCTCAGACCGAGCCATTGCCGGTTTCTTAATGGAAACTTGAGAGTTACTATGATGATAAACATGTCTTAGAAGAGCTTCTAGTCTAGGAAGAAAGATCTGGAAATCTGATTCTGAAACGTTAACCAGAGAAAATCCTATGAATCAGCATTATCCAGTTTGGGTGCATAGAATCACCGTTTGAGTGTGGACTCAACTCCAAGTACCATCACCAATATTATCAAGAGTAAATCATTACTAATGGGTCTGATGAAAAATTGACTATCATCTTGTCAGAAAAATGTCAGGAACTAAATATATAACCTTATTGACGATGTTTGTGGTTGTAGATGATTTATTTCTTCTTAATTAGACTATGTCAAGAAACAAGTCAATTTAAGGAGGCTTTGCCTCACATAGTTTGGATATATTGTTAGGAGGTGCTATTCCTTGGTGAAGGACATGATGTGGGGAAGGATGGAGGGTAGGTGAAATAGAGTAAAACCCTCAACCAGGTGAATTGACAAGGTGACTGCTGCATTGGGAGCTTGTGTGTCATGAAGTATGGGGATGGCGCAAGACAGGACTGGTTTTAAATCTTTTGTTCATAGGTAATCTATGAGTCATACTCAACTCTATGGCATTTAACAACAATATCAACAATTAGACTACCATTTTTACAAGCTGTAAATAAAATTTAATTTAGTCACAGAAAGCTACGCTGGCCTAGTGGAAAGAAAGTTATGGTACCAAGCCAAAGGTGATGATTTTAATCTGTGGTCCTCAGGCCAGGTTCAAATTGTTTTCCTGTCAAACATTCTTCTAGGTGGTATAACATTGGTGGTCTGTACATTGCTGTACAGAGGTAATTCATGGTTGCTGTGATGCAGAATATTGTGACAGTGATGTGCCAACCGTGATAATGGGTACCCATTGTGGACAGTGTTGGCTGGAGCTTTCCGACTAAAACAAGCCTGGAAGCAGGAGCGGCATCCACTTCCAAAATGGCTTGCCTCCAGAAACTCTATGTATCAATAGTGCTCAGGCCTTTCATTCATAGAGTTGCTATGAGTCTTCTACAACTCGATGGCACCTAACAACAACAATGAAATAATATTTTAATTAGAAAATTTGTCAAGAAACTGAAAAAGTATATACTTTAGTAACTTTATAGTATATAATTGATATTATAGACTAAGCTGTAAAAGAAAAAAATTAAGTATAGAGTGGTTACTATAAACTATCAGCAGTTGTACTTACAAACAATTTAATCTGAAGACAAATTCTGTCTGCAGAAATGTCTGCAAATTAAGGGATTCCCCTCTGAACTGAGAAAAGAGTAAGTATGTGAGTTATCCTGGTAAGTGAAAGATAAAGGAGGATTGTACAATTTCTTTCTTGCAATTGTAGTGGGGAAATAAACAAAGTAACATGAAGTATATAAAAATTAATGAGATAGTGTAGTTAAGTTAGAAAAATATATTTAACAAATCTAACTTTTGAGTACTATAAAAATAATTCTTTTGAATGAGCTAACACTAAAGTCTTGGAAATTTTTATGGCTTCTGAAGGCCTTTTAGAATGTCATAGAAGCTATGGATAGCACTGGAAATCTAAGGAAGATCAATGTTGAGTTGTAATGAACTGGGTGTCATAGATTTAAGTTCCATGGGATTCTACCTATGAGAAAATTTATCTGCCCAGTTAATTGAAGAAACTTTACTATGTGTGTCCCATTGTGAGAAGAGCAGAATACTGGCATATCCAAAAATGATAATTCAAGCAGAAAACACAATTAAATAATGGACAGAAAAAATTGGCTAACTTTTCCTAGTTCCAAATGAATCTCTTTGGTCTAACAACACAAAGTGAAAATGTAAGGACAAATACTTCTTGCAAACTGGACAAGTTAGAACTTCAGACAGGTGAAAAAAGATCCTGATATATTGTAGTAGCCTTTATTGACAACTCAAGATTAATGAGTATGAACTAATTTTGACCAAATATTTATATTTTAGAAACACATTTTCTAACCCTTAGATAGTTGTTGTTGTTTTTATGTGCCATCGCGTCATTTGCGACTCATAGCGACCTTATATGTACAAGAGCCCTAAATGCCGCTCTATCCTGTGACAACCTCGTTGCCTTAACACACTCATTCCCACCACTCCACTCACAGAATAGATCCATCTAATCAAGGATCTCTCCTGTGCCGTCCCTCCACTCTCCCAAACATGATGTCCCACTCCAAGGACCAGTCAGTCCCTCCTTGCAACATGCCCAAAGTATGTCAGATGAAGCTTCAGAATCCTTGACTCCAAGGAGCATTCTGGCTTCACCCTCTCCAGGACAAA
>NW_006399886.1:3096558-3104277 GCF_000299155.1 Elephantulus edwardii | reverse complement strand
AAGGCCCTCTATGATGTGGATTGATTCAGTGACTGGGATAATCGGGATGGGAGTGTCAGAGACAGTGCGATTGGCACAGGACAGAGCAGAGTTTAAAGCTGTTGTACATAGGGTCACTATGAGTCGCAAGCAAATCGATGGCACATAACAACACCACCACCATTATATATTGAGTTCTATACTAATTGATACTATATTTAACTGTCTTTAAAGACATAGATTATCATTATCAATCCTCATAGAATAGACATCATTGCAATAACCAGTACATATTTTGGAGAAATTTTTCTGTTTCAGGAAGTAAAATCTTCTATTATCTCCATGAGTTGCTTTTTGGTTTCTAATCAATGACAGAATTACCATCATTTGAATCTGCAGATACCATCTTCCAAAGAAATAGGTAAATTTCACTCTTATTGCACAATCAAGAAAGCAATATCTAAGAAAATATTTTCTGTATTAACATAAAAAATATATGCCATGTTTATAATAAGGTTTCTAGAGGTAGAAGGAAAAAGAAAGTAATATTTAAGACACTGTCAAACAATACTTTTGATGCTGATGGCCAGTTACTATCGAATCAAGGGTCTAAATATTTTTTTGCACAACTATGGAATTATGTGAACTGTAATTGCTTTCCCCCTCTTTCTTTCACAAAAGAAATAAAGCTTAAATCCCTACTGCAATCATAATCTACATAATCTATAATGATAGATATTCCCAGTAGTGTTCAGATATTTCCAAGTGTTCTTCTATTTTTTCCTGCATTTGTGATATATCTAACAGATAGGAGAATAAAATTAGCAAAAAACCAGTTTAAAAATGCTCCCTCCTCACGTTTTTTTCTTCTTCTTCAGAATTACTGCTGTTAGGAAAATCTTCTGTGGTCCTTTTATAGACTAACCAGAAAATAGTAAGACTGGAAAGGTGATCAAATGGCCG
Source organism: Elephantulus edwardii (assembly GCF_000299155.1). NCBI lineage: Eukaryota > Metazoa > Chordata > Mammalia > Macroscelidea > Macroscelididae > Elephantulus > Elephantulus edwardii. Next base: position 3,103,335 of record NW_006399886.1, on the reverse strand, counting down.
TGCATAAATAGAACTATCTGTAATGGGAAGGAGGCAGGGAAAAAGACACTAGGGTCTGGAATTCAGAGCATTTATATCATAGGATTCTGGAACTTAAAATAGAAAGACTTTGTAAAACTTGGAAAAAGAATAGTCTTTAGAAAGTTAGAGAAGCATCAATGAAAGAATACTGCTGATAGGTGAACAAAGGAAGCCTTTGTGTGAATACTAGTTAATTAAGTCTTGCAGTTACTCAAAGAGCCTTCTTTTGTGCAGAGGAAAGGCACACATAAGAGTGGTGTACAAGTTCAGATTGAAAATACTTATTCATATTCTTTGAGGAAAGACCAGTTCATTTGCCTGTTAAACAAAACTTGAGTCATCTATTTCCTGCTTTGAGCTGGGTTTGAGGAGAGTGGGAAGAAGCAGGCTACAAAAGTAGGTGATATTGTTGGCCATGAAAGTGCCTTTGACTAGATTTTTCAATGGATTTAACCTTTATTAAATGGAGAACCCATATCAAAATAGCTATAAGCTGAGAGAATTGCTTCCAATACACACTCTTTTTCTTGGTAGTTATAGGAAAAACAAAGCTTGATAAGTTCTTGGGGCTGAAGTATTCTTCTCCCATATGGGAGTTATTATTTCCAGTTCAATGTGTCTCAAAGTAGGGGTCAGGTCTCCGAGAGGCCATAAGGGTCCAGGAGGGTTAACACAGAACAGAACTACAAACTCCAAAGTGATCAGTGTTGATGATGGTGGTGAAATTTGAGCTACAAAAACCAGATGAAAAGGCCTCTGCCTACCCAGTCCTCACTTAGCTGTTGCCTAGTAAAGTTTCAGATTGCTCCATCTCCAAGAGGGGGCTCCAGATGGCTATTTGACAACAGTGACTACAAGAAAAAGATTATGAACATTCATGCATGCTTGCTTTGCTCTGTGGGAGGCATGGGGCCAGCCCAAAAACCTGAAGCAAGAACAGTAAAAATGGGTAAGACAACGACAGTACCATTTTTTTAAATTTAATTTAATTTTTTTTTTTTTTTTTTTGCCTGGGTGTTAGGAAGCTGATAAGCCTCTTCAGACACATAAACCAAAGCCTCAGGTTCTCCAAATACTCTGGTAAATGTAGATCTTTGTCCTTTCCTTTTTTTTTTTTAAATTTCCTCCAACGAGGAGGGGGTATAGACTTGACTATGGCAATAGGATTACTGATACACATGTCAGAGATGATGAGGATGGCACAAGATAGGATAGAGTTCAGATCTGTTGTTCACAGGGTTTCTACAAGTCATGCTCAACTCTATGACACCTAACAACAACAGCAACAACAACAACAATTTCTTTCTTTCATTTCCCCACCCCCTCTCCAGATAAGAGGAAGTGTATATCTGATTTTGTTTCTTTTTGGTAAAACATACAATAAGCAAACACTCATTCATTAATTTTTACACTGGAGTACTCAGACAATGGTTACAATCTTCTCATTTTTGTCACCAGCCAGCCTATCAGGTCTTCACTACTCTTCAGTTAGACTCTCTACCCCTAAAAATTGTTATCTGTGTTGTATGTAGAATTATTGTTGGCCACTTAAGCATATACAGATAATTCTTTCAAAAACTCCAATGCTTAAGTTTAACAGAGAGAGTTGTGCTGCTGACCCAAAAGCAGCCGATCTGTGGAAGTTCGATTTACCAGCTGTTCTGTGGGAGAGAGATGAGTAATTGCCTCCTGTGTAATTTACAATTCTGAAAACCCACTGAAAGGTCAGCTATGAATTAGTTTGGACTCAATGGCTATGCATTTTGTGGTTAACATGAATATTCTTTATTAAATGTGCTGATATGTTAGGTTGAAGATAACCTTATGGGAAAATTACAGATAACACTAGTAAATACAGTTTCCAATATGATTTTTCCAATATGATTTTTTTTTCTTTTCTTGGAAAATTCTTATCTTACTTTTTGCCTGAGGATTAATTTTGCCCTTACTCATTTGGCTCTTAAATTTTACCTAGTAAGTGCTGGTGACTTAGCGATAATAAGCTATCCTGTAACCCGAATGGCACACAGTTTGAATCCACCAACTGCTCTGTGGGGGAAGAACGGGCAATTTTCTCATGTGTGATCTAAAAGTATTATATTTCAGAATAACAACTTCATATTATATAGGTCTCAGTAATCTATGCAATGAATATGAAGGATTTTATTATTCATTGCCTAATTACTGTCTGTAGTCTGAGCTCTTTTCCATATTGTCATAGTCAGTTACAAACTAATTAACTGAGAGGTGAGAAAGAGTTTTGATAACCATTGTATCATCTTTTTAGCCATTCAAAACCTTGACTCACAGGACAAGCAGGAATCTTTTTTTTTTCTAGTCTTGTTGACACTAATAGTAATTACTCCCAGGATGGCAGGTCTCTGAGACAATATTTTTCTTTTCCTTAATTGCACAAGATCTAGCTTACACTTTCTCAACACTGATGAGCAATGACACCTTCCTGTCAACCAGGTAATTTGTTGGCAGAAAAATGCAGCAAAGACATTAGTTGCCACCTCTCAAAATTCCTCATGCAAATGAAGCATAGTAATTAACACTGACCTTCCACTAATACCAGCTGCCAATCAACTTGTCTCCTACTCAAAGATGGCCAGCCTTATTCCATGAAAACTTGCAGGATATGAAGCGTGCTGGGAAAATAAGGGCTGCCGAATACACAATGATGGGCTTTTGAGGATAGTACTAGTCATCACTGTTTAAAATCAAGCCTTGTCAAAATATTGGCTACATGTCTGATTCAGTATCCTTATGATGCCATTATAAATTCAGATTCCCAAGTTCCACACAGGTTTCCTAAATTTCAATGTATGCCTAAGAAGGCTCTGGATCTACATTTTATACTTTCTTTTTATACATTCTCTCAAATTAACTTTGAGAATGATTAATTTTAAGTCAGCTTGCATGTATTGTCAACAATTACCAAACCAGAGAGCACATTTTTCAATGACTGAATGCAATAAGCATCATGACATTTGCACAAGATGTTATAAGTTGTATAAACAAGATATGATGCCTGCCATCAAGTTTATCACTCTAAGAAGCATGCTTAATGAAGGTTTATGAAGTGGAAGCAAGTTGCACTGCAAAACAAAAGACTGTGCTGCTCCATAATTTGAAAGTACCAGTGACTCAGAGGGAGAAAGATGGACAATCTCCTTCCATATGATTTACAGCCTCGCAGACCCAATGCAGTGTCAGCTATGAGTCTGTCCCAACTCAATGGCAATGAGTGAGAGTTGTGAAGTGTGGAATATCTTTTATTGAGTAAATGCCTTGAGTTTTAATGCATTGGTTCTTTGCTCTGCTTGCACTATGATGTCTGTGTGAGACAATATTTCTCTGCATTTAACAGTGAAGTTTTTCACAGAAACTACAGCCCTCAGTCAACCATTGAAATACTTATCCTTTGGAAATCTTTAGAAAGCTGTGTAGTATTCAGATACATGTAATATTTGAAATTTAGCCTATTTAGAGTATGTGATTTCTCTTACATCTGTAACTTTAAAATAAACAAAAGATGATTTATTAAGTCAGTTTAGATTTTTGTATGAAGTGAAAAATCAACCTAAACACAGGCAAGATTCTTTATCCTGGAGAAAGAGCGTATTTGTAGATAAGAAATGTTAGTAGAAAATAGAGTAAGTATCCTCAAAGATTCATAGAATGAATGACTTAAACCTACCTCAGACTCAGAGATGCTCATATCACTTAAGTATTTTTCAAAAGACATTAGGCTGATAGCTTCGTTTAATTGTGTTTCCTTTTTAAAAAAATGCCATTTTAATTTTGCTGAAATAGTATCCCTTTCCTTCTTAAGTTTGAGGTCGTGGAGTAGATAATAAATATCCAATGAAGTCTACTTACTGTGACTGAAATTGTTATTTAATGTCAGCTTGAATTTTTAATCTTTAAGGATTGATGGTTCCCCACTGTGCTAGCTAGTCCATTTGGGCAAGATTGGCAACAAAAGAACCATTTACTTGTTGTGCTGAGACAGTGTTGACTCTCCAAATGCTGACTCAGCTGGGCAGGGGGTGGGTAAGATTGATGGACACCAACCTATAGGGAAAACCAGTCTGTGTTAAGGTCCTGGTGGGAGAAACGTTTCCCCAAAGAAAGAGAGAATACACATTTATTTTGTCCTTCCATTCACCCCATGGCCTGGCATCCTGTTGTATATGTCTGAGTCCCTTGCAGAGGCACTGTGAGAAATTGATATTTCTACTCATTAATGATGAATTTAACATCAAATCATCACACATGTCATTATAAACACTAACTCTCCTGATACTTTTACATTAGAGTAATTATACTTCCACCAATAACATATGCATTCTACTTAAAATAACAAACATAATTGTTCCAAAGGGTCAGTAAAAAAAATCCATCCCAAAACACAGTATACTCAAAACTGTTGTGGTTCTTTTTTAAAAAAATAAATAACATATGGTATAAGAGATTGAAGATTATTGTAAATAATTCTTCAACAGGAGGGTTATAATATATTAAAAGAAATTCCTTCGTGAATATCTTTTTTAATTCTTTAAATTTTATTTCAAATTTGTATAAATGAGAGAACGGGAAGTGTCAGATAAAATAGGCTCTCTCTATAAACTCACATATTTAATTGCGTCTGTAACCAGAGGGGGAGAAACTCACTAAATTTTGCAATTTAGTATTTACTATTCATCTCGAATGATTGGTACGTTAACACATCCTATTAATAGACTCATGGTTGTTGTTGATGTTAGGTGCCATTGAGTTGAATACAACTCACAGCGACTACGAACAAAAGATCTGAACCTTGTTCTATCCTACGCCATCCTCACACTTCCCAACCCATAAGAATCCATTGCAGAATGTCAATCCACCTACTTGAGGGCTTCTTCTCCTTTGTCAACTCTCCAGCCTTCCCAGTATCATGTCCTTCTCCAAGGAATAGCCCCTCCTAGCAACAATCATGTCCAAAGTATGTGAGGCATAGTCTCATCACTTTTGTCTTCAAAGGGCACTCAGGCTGCACCCTCTCCAAGACATATCTGTTTGTTCTGGCCATCAGGGGTTGTTCAGTACTCTTCTCCAACACCACAACCCAAGGGCGTCAATTCTTTTCCTGTTATCCTTTTTCACTGTCCAGCTCTTAGCCAAGCAATCAGCAGGGTCATGACCTGAATCAGACTCACCTTAGTCTTCAAACTGACATCACATCACTTAATTAATTTGGAAAAGACTTAAACTGCAGTTTTTCCCATTGTAATATTTCTTCCTTATTTCCTGACTGCTCATACCAAGGGTGTTAATTATGGATCCAAACAAGATGAAGCTGTTGAAAGTTTCAGTCTCCTCTCCATCCGTCATGAGGCTGCCTATTGATCTAGTGGTAAGAATCTTCTTATTCCTGACATTGAGACAGTCATACCAAAAGCTGTAGTCCTTGATCTTCTGCAGCAAATGTTAGAAGTATTCCTCACTTTCAGCCAGCAAGGTTGTGTCATCTGCATAATGCAGGTTATTGGTGAGTCTCCCTCTAACCTTGATACCACACTCTTCCTCACAGAGGCCAATTTCTCTGATAATTTGCTCAGCACATAGATTGAATAGGAGAGAGAATACAACCCTGGCACATTCCCTTCTCAATTCCAAACCATGCAATGTTCCCCTGCTCTGTTCACACAACAGACTCCCAGATATAGGTCCAGATATATGGTCCACATAAGCACAATCAAATGCTCTGGCATTCCCATGCCTTTCAATGTCATCCTCAACTTGTCATGATCCACACAGCAGGTGCCTTTGCATAGTCAGTTAAGCACAAATAGACATTCTTCTGGTATTCCTTACTTTCAGCCAGAACCCACCTGACATTATCAGATCAGCAATGGTATCTCTGGTGCCACACCTTTTAGAAATCCTACATGAACTTCTGGAATTTTCCTATTTATGTTCTGTTCCAACTGTTTAAATGATCTTCAGTACTAGTTCTTGCATGTAATATTAATATTATTGTTTGATAGTTTCCACACTCAGTTGGATCACCTTTCTTGGGAATAGAAACAAATATGGATCTTAGCTGTCCTCCAAATTTCCTGACATAGACAGGTGATTGCACCCAAGGCTTTATCTGTTAATTGAAACAAGTTCATTGGTATCACATCGATTCCTGGAGCCTTATTTTTTGCCTGTGCCTCCAATGCAGCTTCTACTTCCCCTTTTATTACCATTGACTTCTGTTCGTATGATACTTCCAAAATTTTTCAGTGTCAATCAATTCCTTTTGGTACAATGACTCTGTGTATTCCCTCCATCTTCTTTTGAAACTTTCTGGGTCATTCAATATATTCCCATTGCATCTTACAATATTGTGACAAGAGACTTAAATTTGTTTTCAGTTCTTTCATTCTCAAGGAGAGTAACAAAAATGGGATTGCTCTCTAGTGACTCAAACCATGATTAGCTAACAATTTGTCAACACGAAAAATTCAATCTTCAAACTTGGCAAAATTCATCTGATGTATTAAAATATCAGATTTTCTCAGATACCAAAAGAATGTATATCTGTGTTTCATTGATTATGCAAAGGCCTTTCATTGTGTGGATCATAACAAACTGTGGCTGTCTCTGAGAAGAATGGGAATCCCAGAACACTTGATCGTGCTAATGCAAAACCTATACTTGGACCAAGAGGCAGTCGTCAGAACAGAGCAGGGTAACACTGCATGGTTCAAAATTGGGAAA
>NW_006399886.1:3094395-3096458 GCF_000299155.1 Elephantulus edwardii | reverse complement strand
TCCAAGGACCCGTCCCTCTTGGCAACATGCCCAAAGTATGTCAGATGAAGCTTCAGAATCCTTGACTCCAAGGAGCATTCTGGCTTCACCCTCTCCAGGACAAACCTGTTTGTTCTCCTAGCAGTCCAAGGTATATTCAACACTCTTCTCCAGCATCACAGCTCAAAGCCATCAATTGTCTTTCTATCATCCCTAGTCACTGTAATTGCAAAGACTATAGCCTGGATCATGTACACCTTAGTCTCCAGCCTAATGCTGTTGCTCTTCAGTAGTCTGGAGAGGTCCCTCACACCTGACTTTCCCAATGCAATTCATCGCCTGATTTCCTGAACTGCTGTTACCAAGAGTGTTGACTGTGGAGCCAAGTAAACTAAAACTGTTAACTATCTCAATCTCTTCACCACAACATCCTGATGCTGCCAATTGGCCCAGTGGTGAGAATCTTTGTTTTCTTGATGTTGAGCTTCAATCCATATTGAAGCAAGCGCTTCTGCACCAAGTGCTTCATGTACTTCTCAGTTTCAGCAAGCAGGGTTGTGTCATCTGCATAATGCAGGTTGTTGATGATTCTTCCTCCAGTTGTGATGCCACATTCCTCCTCGTACAGCCCAGCATCTCAGATGATCTGTTTTGCATACAGAGTGAACAGGTATGGAGACAAAATACATCCCTGACAGACCCCCTTCTTGTTTTTGAACTGTCCAGTGTCTCCCTGCTCTGTTCTGATGACTGCCTCTTGGTCCAAGTATAGGTTTCACCTTAGCACAATCAAATGTTCTGGGATTCCCATTCTTCTCAGAGTCAGCCACAGCTTGTTGTGATCCACAGTCAAAAGCCTTTGCACAGTCAATGAAGCACATATACATATTCTTCTGATATTCTCTGCTTTCTGCCAAGATCCATCTAACATTAGCTATAACATCCCTAATACCATGACCTCTTCTAAATCCAGCCTGCACATCTGGCAGTTCTCTGATGACATATTGTTCCAAACATTTTTGGATAATTTTCATCAGAATCTTGCTTGCATGTGATATCAATGATATTGTTCGATAATTTCCACACTCTGTTGGGTCACCTTTTTTGGAATGGGAACAAATATTGATATCTTCCAGTCCCTTGGCCAGCTGGCTGTCCTCAAGACTTCCTGGCACAACTTAGTGAGCACATCCAGGGCAGCATCTGTTTGGTATGCTGTCTGATTTGGGGACAGACCACCAACTACTCATATGCAAGTTCAAGCTAAAGTTGAAGAAAATTAAATCAAGTCCATGGGAACCAAGATATGACCTTAAGTCTGTCCCACTAGAATTTCAAAACCATCTCAGGAACAGGTTTGAGGCCTTGAGCACCAATGAGCATAGACCAAATAAGCTCTGGGAGGATATAAAGGAAATCATCCATGAAGAATGCCAAAGATTATTACAAAGGCTGAAGAAGAAGAAAAGACCAAAATGGATGTCAGATGAGACTCTGAGTATTGCATTAGAGTGCCAAGAAGCCAAAGCTAAGGAAGAAACCAAGAAATCAAAGAGCTGAACAGAAAATTTCAGAAGGCAGCTTGGGTCAACAAAGTAAGATACTATAATGAAATGTGCAGAGACCTGGAGTCAGAAAATCAAAAGTGCCAAACTTCCTCAACGTTTCTTAAGCTGAAGGAGTTGAAAGCCTTAGATTAGCTTTCTATTTAAAATTTATGGTGACAAATTCTACTTTGTGGTAACATTTGTCTTTAGTAGTTTTGTTTTTGTTTTTTTTACAGAGGTTTTGGATTTCCATTCATTCATTGCTGCAATTTTCTCCCTGCCCACCCCTCCCCACCAGCTTGCTTCCCCCTCCGAAGAGAGAAAAAAAAAGAAAAAAAATTCCTTCATTAGTATACAATTGCCACGTCCCTTCCTCCCATCCCCCACCCCGAGTACACTTCTCTATGCAACCTTAATTCTGGATTCCTGCACTAACCATAATCCTCAATCATATATCACTTCTAATCTGTTCTTTCCCTCATCTGTTTCAATACAATATACATAATTTATCCAGTTTTTTCTGTCATACCCCCACCC
>NW_006399886.1:3081959-3092198 GCF_000299155.1 Elephantulus edwardii | reverse complement strand
AACACTGCATGGTTCAAAATTGGGAAAGGTTTACACCAGGGATGTGTCCTATCTCCATACCTTTTCAACCTGTGTGCAGAACAGATTATCTGAGAGGTGGGGCTCTATAAGGAGAAGTATAGCATCAGTATTGGTGGAAGATCTATTAACAATCTGCATTATGCAGATGACACAACCCCGCTTGCTGAAACTGAGGAGTACCTGAAGCGCTTGCTGCAGAGGGTCAAGGACTGTAGCCTTCAGTATGGATTGAGGCTCAATGTCAAGAAGACAAAGATTCTCACCACTAGGCCAATTGGCAGCATCAGGATGGATGGTGAAGAGATTGAGATGGGTAAAACTTTAATTTGCTTCGCTCCATGGTCAACACTCTTGGCAACAGCACCAGGAAATAAAAAAATATATTATGATGGAAAAGTCTGCTGTTAGGGACCTTTCCAGGGTACTGAAGAGCAACAATGTCACTCTGGAGACTAAGGTGCATCTGATACAGGCTATGGTCTTTGCAATCATTTGTTATGCGTCAGAGATCTGGACAATTACTAGGGAGGATAGAAGGAGAATTGATGCCTTTGAGCTGTGGTGCTAGAGAAGAGTATTGAATATACCATGGACTGCCAAGAAAACAAATAGATTCATCTTGGAGAGGGTTAAACCGGGTTGCTCCTTGGAGGCAAGGATTCTGGAGTTTTGTCTGACATACGCTGGACATGTTGTAAGGAGGGACAGGTCCTTGGAAAGGGACATCATTCTTGGGAGGGTAGAGGGACGGCACAGGAGGGGAAGGCCCTCTATGAGGTGGATTGATTCAGTGACTGGGGTAATCGGGATGGGTGTATCACAGGCAGTGTGATTGGCACAGGATAGAGCAGGGTTTAGGGCTATTGTGCATAGTGTCGCTATGAGTCACAAGCAACTCGATGGTACAAACAACAACGACAACAACAATAGCTTATAAGCAAAAATATCTACCTTACTAAGCAAGGCATTTTAAAAGTTTTGACTTGAAGATTCATTCTAATCTTTCCCTTCAATTTATCATTGAAACTTCTTTCGATACCAACATGAATAACAATAAAATTGAATGCATTCCATGATCTTTAAGTTATGTTGCTGGAAAGGAGAATTGAGTATCATCTCATGGACTACTGAAAGAACAAACTGATATATGTTGAAAAAAAGTAAAGCCAGAGTCCTCCTTGGAGGCAAAGATGATGAGGCTCCATGTCTTATATTTTGGATACGTAGTTAGGAGAAGCTAGTTCTTGGACAGTGTGAACATGCTTGGGAAAAATGGAAGGTCAGCAAAAGAGAGGAAGATTCTCAACAAGAGGAACTGGCACAATGACGGCAGCAATGAGCTTAAGTGTGTCAGAGATGATGAGGATGGCCCAGATAGGACAGCGTTCAGCTTTGTTGTTCATCGGGCTGCGATGAGTTATACTCAACAGCACCTAACAATAACAACAAGGCTGAGTTGCCGTGGTGCAGTGGCGAAAGTGCTCATCTACTAGTAGGAAGATCTTGGAGTCAAACTCACCAACTACTCTGTTGGCAAAGGATGAAACTGTCTGCTTCCATAAGGATTTTCAGCCCTGGGATCCCTAAGTGGCAGTTCTACTCTGTCCTATTGATGTTGTAGATGATTGCCAGCGAGTCGAACATGACTCATAGTGACCTTATGAATGAAAGACCTGAAGCTGTCTAGAACTATCATTGTTTCTCGAAGTTCATAAAGTTTCCACAGCTATGTGGTTTAGGAAGTGGATGCCACTTCTCCTTCCAAACTTGTCATATAGTTGTGTCGTGTGTGTGTGTGTGTGTGTGTGTGTGTGTGTGTGTGTGTGCGCGCACGCGCGCGCGCACGCGCAAAGGCATTTGACTGTGTGGATCACAATATATTGTGGATACGAAATGAAATCAATAGTAGTGAGATACCGGTTTGTTTTGGTCTGTTTATTATAACCTAGTTTGATATAAAAAGTTCATAAGATAAGAGCTAGAAGAGCTAGGTATATTCTTTCTTTTTCATGACACAAGTTTTAATTCATTAAAAAGAATACTTTATTAAAATTATGATTATAATTAAAATTTATCTTATTATTATAATAAAAGTAACAATTACTCTTATGTTCTTCATAATTGTTAAATATAAAGTTCTGGTGGCCTAATGGGCAAGAAATTGTTCTGTCAATTAAAAGGCAGGCAGTTCAAATCGACCAGCTGCTCCGTAAGAGAAAGTCAGGCAATCTCTTCCCTTGAAGTCTACAACCTTTGAAATTCCACTGGAAAGTCAGGTATGATTTGTTTCTGACTCATTGTCAATGAGTGAGTGATTAATTAAATTATTAAATATACCCTTAAAATAATCTTTAGCTTCATTTCTTCAATAAACAGATATATTTAAAATAGTGATACTTCATGATAGAAATACTTTAATTACATAAAATTCCCTTCCCCCAGAAGAACCCCAACAAAATAATGCCATATCATTCTTGTTTTACTCTTAGTTACTATGGAAGAAACCGAGTTTCTTCATCATCTATTTAACATCTAGTGCAAGAAGAGTTGGCGCAGACTTTCTTACTATGCTGAGGATGCATCTTCATACCTTCTCTCCCTTCAGAGTTCAGACATATTCTCACCTCCTTTTTCTTTTCTCTCTCAACTCTCTGTAGTCCATTATTTTACTTGGTTATTTATAAATACTAACTATAGACTTGGGAGCTCTGGTGGCCTACTGTCAAGGAAATATACTGCTGACCTGAAGGGATGTGATTATAAACCACCAGCTACTTAGTATTGGGATTGTGGGATGGGGAAGATAGAAAATCTCCCTTCATGTGAATTACAGCCTTTGAAAACCTACTGGAGGGTTAGTTACAAATTGGTTCTGACTAGAAGACAAATAAGTTTAGAAGTGTGCAAGGTGGTTTGTCAATAAATAATTAAAAAACCAAAATAAAAATAAGACTGCAAAGGAGAAATGAACAGTAGACATAAATTGAACACAAAATGCATCTTGGGATGAGTTAACAAGAACAACTATAAAATCATATCAGAGAGTGTAAACTCTTACAGTCATGACCAGCACTTTTTTCTTGTTGTTGTTAGCATTTTATCAACAAAATTGAAAATAAAATGAGACCAAAATTCCCACAACTTTTAATATAGTGTTCACATGATTAAAATCAAGTGAAGTATCCTTAGAAGAACAAAGTTATTTATCATAAGATGATAAAAATTTAATCTGTGTGCATGTTTGTTTAATTTTCTAATTTTTTTTATCATAATACAAGATGCTTGCCTTGTCAATATTGTATCCATAGTCAGGGAGCTCTGACAGCTTAATAGTAAGAAGTTCTTGCGATGTCTACTCAAAGGCATGATGTTCAAATCCACCACCTCCTCCATGGGACTATGGTGTGCAATCTCCTCCAGGACTATTTACAGCCTCTGAATATATGTTAAGGAGATGCTCAGTTATGGGGCAGTTCTGATTCTATGGTACACAAGAACAGCAACAACTATACTCAAGCATTGTTTCCATACAAGAGTGATTTAATAATAACCAAATGAATAACCGTGAGATATATAATAACATAACAACAACAATACACATGTTAAAAATCATTAAATACTATTTTTACTCTCAGATGAAAGCAAAATATTGATGAAATTAATTAAAAAGTAACTAGAAGTGTACATTGATAAATCACAGCCAGAAGTTAGATTTAAATCAAATTAGATCGAAATCAAATTAGATTTAGAAGAGGCTGTGGCACCAAAGATATAATTTCTGATGTCAGATGGATTTTGGTTGAAAGCAGAGAATGTTGTTAGTGACACTATGTAAAACAGCTCTGAACTCTGCTCTCTCAACTTCATAGTTTCTGACACAACTACCCCATGACCCCAGTCACTGAGTCAATCCATCTCAGCTAGAATTATACTCTTTTGGTTGTTCCTCCACCGAAATATGACGTCTCTCATTGAGGTCTGTACTCTTCTTGTAACATAACCAAAGTATGTCATATGAAGTCTCAAAATCCTTGCTTCCAAAAAGCAGCATGGTTTCACCCTCTCCAAGATGAACCTGTTTGCTTGCTTAGAAGTCCGTTGGTTGTTGTTGTTTTGTGGGTTTTTTTTTCTTCATTTATCATCCAGCTCTCTGATGCATAGCAAGTAACTGAGAACACCATGGCCGGGTTCAAGCATACCTTAGTCTCTAGACTGATATCATTGCTCTTCAGTACTATGGAGAGATCCCTGAGAGCAGATTTTCCCAATGCAACACGTCTTTTGATTTCCTGGCTACTGGTACCAAGAGTATTGATTGTGGAGCCAAGCAAATGGAAGATGTTAACAATCTCAAGCTCTTCACCATCTATCATAATTCTTCCAATTGGCCCAGTAGTAAGAATCTTTGTTTTCTTGGTGTTGAATGTCAATCCATACTGAAAACTGTAGGACTTGACCTTCTACAGCAAATGCAGAGAATACGAGATGCCTATTTTTGTTCTATTGACTATGCAAAAGCATTTAACTATGTGGATCATAACAAACTATATTAATGTTGAGATTCCAGAGCACTTAATTGTGCTTGTATGAAACCTATACCCAAACCAAGAAGTTGGTTTTAAAACAGTGAGAGAACACTGTGTGGTATAACATCACAAAAGGTATATGTTAGGGCTATATTCTCTCTCACCACCATTTCAATCTATTATGATGAACAAATCATTGGAGAAATGTATTTTATGAAGAAATATGTGGTATCATTATCAGGGGATGATTCATCATCAACCTTTATTATTCACATGATACAACTTTGCTTGATGTAAGGCGAGAGGACTTGAAGCCCTTGTTGCTGAAGATTAAAGACTATAGCTTGAAATATAGATTACATCTTTACAGCATGAGAACAAAGATCCTCACCCATGACCCAATAGGCAATGACATGACACTCAAAGAAAAAGACTGAAGTTGTCAATGGTTTAATCTTGTTTGGATCCACAGTCAACACCATTAGTACCAGTAGTTAAGAAATCAAAAGATATATTTCACTGGGAAAATCTGCCATCAGAGACTTTTCCAAAGTATTGATAAGCATTGACGTTAAAGACTAAAGAGTTCCTTTAGGCTCAAGCTACGATGTTTTCAATCACACGCTATGCATCTGAGAGCTGGACAATGAATAAGAATGGTAGAAGAAGGAATTGCTGCCTTTGAATTATGATATTGGAAAAGAGTCTTTTTTTTAAATTTTATTTTTGTGTGAGTGAACTGTTAAATCAGATCTGACTGGTACAGGAGGAGATTGTTCCTCCTTTTCCCGGCAGAGCATCTGGTGGATTCGAACCATGTGCCTGTGGGATTGTAGTTGCCGCTCCTTGCCACTAGGCCACCAGAGCTCCCCTGGAAAAGAGTCTTGAGTGTCCTACACACTGTAAAAAGAACAAACATTTGTGTCTTAAAAAAGAATTTCAGCCAGTGTGCTCCTTGGAGGCAAGGACAGTGAAGCTTTGTCTCACATAACTTTACGCATGTTATTAGGAGAGGCTTTTCCTTGGAAAAGGATGTCATAATTGAAAATGTGGAAAGTGAGTGAAGAAGAGGACGACCTTTAAGGAGATGGATTAGCACAGTGGCTGCTGTAAATGAGATTAAGTATATGAGAGATGATAATTACGGCACAGAAACAACATTGTTTAGATATATTGTTCATAGGATTGCTATGAGTGTTATTTGACTGAACATCACTGAACTACAACAACAAAAACAGCACTTTGGAGAGGTTCTTGGCAGTATATTTTTCCAGTGCAGTATGTCTTTTGATTTTTTGACTGCTGGTACCAAGGTTATTGCTTGTGTATCCAAGCAAGATTAAATCATTGACAGCTTCCAACATCAATCATGATGTTTTCTATTGAGCCCCTGGAGAACCCATATTGAAGAGTATAGTTTTTGATCTTCTGCAGCAAGCATTTTAAGTTCTCCTTCCTTTCAGCAAGCAATGCACTATTATCTACATAACACTGGTTCTTGATGAGTCTTCCTCCTACCCTGATGCCACATTCCTCTTCATAAACCCAGTCGTTTCAAATTATTTGCTTAGCATACAGTTTGAATTGGTATATAGAGAGAACATAGCTGTGACAGACACCTGTGTGGATCACAGCAGATTCCAGCTAACACTGTAAAGAGTGGTAATTCCAGAACACTTAACTATCCTCACGCAAAGACAATCTGATCTAGGCTGAGTTACCACTGTTTAAATTTTTTTTATTAGTCTCAAATCTTATATAGATGTTTACAATGGTTATGAAGTGTCTTCATCCGAAGCACAAAATATAAACCATATGTGTACAGAGTCCACAGAAATAGAAGGGACATAAAAATATGACCCAATAAGAAGCTAGCCCCCATTTTACAGTTAAAAATTATAAAAATACAGTCCTCATGACATATGAACAATGAATCCTGCCTTCAAATAAGCCTGTAACACAAATTCTTCTGACTCATATTTTATCCCTTATACTCAAAAACCCACACAGACTTAAAATTCATTTTTAATTATTGCCAAGAATATATGTTTCAGTGTATTTTTTAGTAAATTGAATCTCCGATTGTTACTTACACTTTATTAGACATAGTAATAGAGCCCATACCAAATGAAATATAAAAAGAAAAAATATCTCACAATTTACCAGGACTTATTTTGTGAAAAGATGGAAAATCTTCTGCCTCTTAAAACCCTCCAGAGGGTAAACTATGGATTGGCTATGTTATACAACAGCAATAACATTAATAAACTAATGACACATTTATAATAAAAATTGTTTTTAAAAAATGAGAACAAATAGCAAAGTTCCTTTTAGACAGTTAATATATGTTTCATTGAGATTTTTTTTTAATTTTAATGAACATTTATAGAGATTTTGGATTTCCATCCATTCATTGTTACATTTTCATTGAGTTTTAAAACATCATGATGTTCTGAATCTGTGGAACTGATCAAAGCTAAATTCTCTCAGAGGAAATCTGTTAATTTCAACCTCAAACCCATTTCTTGGATAAAGTTTAACTTTCAGTATTAATTTATCAGTTAATACTTAGATATTATTATTCTAGTCAGGACAATCTCATCAGATTCTGGATATGAAATAGATTCATAAATGTCCTTTTCATCTCTCTAATTTTTATTTAGAAAAAGTAGTTGCAGAAAATAAAATGTAGCTTCTCCAGTGTTTAAGGCAGTGATTGATGAAAGTACAAGTTTTATCTGATTCTTTTGAGAGTAATTGAAAAGGTTAATATTCCAATTGAATACACAGACGTCATTTTGAGGTCTCCTGTCATAACATTTGACACTGAGATATAATGATTTAAAACTGAATACATAGTTGCTAGTGTTACAAATGTTACTGTTGTTGTTATTGTTAGTGTTATCAACTCCACAATGACCCATAGCTACTCCATGAACAAAAGAACCTTGCCCTATACTGCTCCGTGCTCCTGATCTTCAACAGGCTTGAACACATTATTTTACATTATTTTACTCACTGTGTCAATTCAGCACATTGAAAGCCTTCTTCTCTTTCATTGTTTATAACCTCAATCTCTTCTTCATCTATCATGGTGCTGCCAACTAACTCAAGTGGTGAGAATCTTTGTCTTCTTGATGTTAAGCTTCAATCCATATTGAAGACTGCAATCTTTGACCTTCTGCAACAAACACATCAGGCTCTCCTTATTTTTGGCAAGCAAGGTTGTGTCATCTGGATAATGCAGGTTGTTGAGCTTTCCTCCAATCCTGACACCACATTCCTCCTCATAAAGTCCAGCTTCCTGAAAAATGTGTCTCACAAATGCTCAGGTCTTTTCTGGTGGGGTAGAAGGCCCAAAGTATATTCTACGTTATGTCAGGTCTCTGCCTTTTTGCTCTAGTAGGTCCTACTCTGACTGATGGAAGACTCTCTGGCCCCAAACCCATGTTGCATTATGTTATTTCTTCTTTACTTGTGGCCAGGTTCTCCAATTCTGCTGCTGACTCTACTCTATTTAATGTTGAGACTAGCCAGTCAACCCCCCGTGGAAGGCAACACACCCTATTCACATATTTACACTCATCAACATGGCAAAGTCAGTCAATGACTAGATAAGCCATTTTGAGCAATAAACCCTGAACACAATACTCATTTTATTTAAAAGATAAAACAAGATCGTATTATTTTTTTAATGCAAAACTGAAAATATTATGAGTAAGGTTAAAACTTCCGTTGTCACCTCCAATGTACTTCCTTAAGTATAACTACTGACAGTGGTTTGGTCTATAGTTTTCAGATCTAGCTTATAGGATTTATTCATTAACATGAATACAGACAGTTTGCGTGCATGTGTTTAAATGTTCTCTTTTGGTTCAGTGTGAAGATTTTATTATTTTTTTTTAATTTTGAGTTGTAATCCATACTGAAGTCTTTGAAATGTCTTCCATATTTATTTCCATAGATGAGTATATATACTTAGAGTTACATTTGTGTATTAAAACATCCCAAAGGCATTCTTTTAATTTCTGGAGCTTTGTTTTTTCAAAAACCTTTATGACTTCTCAGTTTCTTCTTTCAATATTTCAGTGCTTGATACTATGACATGGTGGAGTATTGAGTGATTCTTTCTTTTAAAACTAACTGTGTATTTTCCCTATCTTCCTCTGATGTTTCCTCTATTATACAATATAACTTTCCTTTGAATCATCCTATATTGCAACTCAATATGCTTGACTAATTGTCTTCAATTATTTAATCTTGAAAAAATGTCAAGCATGTTCTATATTTTAGGTATTCTAAATTCTAGTATTTGTATATTTGGTTATGATATTTTTTATTTCTTTTCTTGGGTTGTCAGAAACATTCTGTTCATCTCTGTAATTTCTCTATTTCTTCCTTATAGATGCTGCCATTGGTGTGCTAACCAGATTATGCCAAGAAATCTGAAGGACAACCACAGGCCAACTGACTGAAAGAAATATATGTTTGTTACCATTACAAAAAAAAAAGGTGGCCCAACAGAGTTTGGAAATTATTTAACAATATCAGTAATATCGTATGCAAGCAAGATCCTTTTGAATATTATTCAGAAATGACTGGGACAGTACATCAGTAGGGAATTTCCAGATGTGAAGGCTGGGTTTAGAAGAAGCCATGCACTAGGGGACATCATAGCCAACATTAGATCGATCTTGGGCAAAAACAGAGAGTCCAAAGAGAACTTTTATCTGTGTTTCAGTGGCTATGCAAAGGTATTTGAATGTGTGAATCACAACAATTTGTGGCTAAGCTTGAGAAAAATGGGAATCCCAGAACAATTAATTGTGCACTTGGAAAATGTATACTTGGACCAGAAAGCATTAATTAAAACAGAGCAAGGAAACACTATATGGTTCACCATTAGGAAAGGTGTGCATCAAGGATGTATGGCCATATCTTTTTAATGTATATGCAGATCAGATCATTTGGGAGGCTAAACTCTATGAGGAAGAGTGTGGTATCAGTTTGGAGGAAAACTCATCAACAACCTTCAATATGCAGAAGACAAAATCTTGCTTGCTGAAACTGAAGAGGACATGAGGCATTTGCTGTAGAAGGCCAAGGATAATTTGGTTTGAAGAAGGATAATGTGGATTTTGAAGGATAATATGGCAATATTGATTTTGCTGCAGAGGGTCAATATGGATTGAAATTCAACATTAAAAAAACAAAACAAAAAACAACAAAACAAACAGGCCAGGGAACTGTTGATTTTCCTAGTCGCTCTCTTCCAGCCTTGGTTCGGTGGTCAGGATGGCCCATGGAAATGAGAGAGAATTTGCCAGCCAGAAAAACATGAAGGAAACCCACAAGATTAGCAAGAGAAAAAGAAAAGAGGACAGTTTGACTGCCTCTCAGAGAAAGCAAAGAGATTCTGAGATCATGCAACAAAAGCAGAAGGCAACTAACTAGAAGAAGTCTTTGCAGACTAGAGAAAAATGAAGACTAGCTAATTTGAAAAACCTATTGTAGCTGATGTTAGATGGATCTTGGCTGAAAGCAGGGAATACCAGAGGAATGTCTATCTGTGTTTCATTGACTATACAAAGGCATTTGACTATGTAGATCATAACAAACTATGGCTGACTCTGAGAAGAATTAGAATCTCAGAACACTTGATTGTTCTAATGCGAAACCTATACTTGGACCA
>NW_006399886.1:3078993-3079718 GCF_000299155.1 Elephantulus edwardii | reverse complement strand
TGCCCATTTTTCTATTGGATTATTTACCTTTATCTTGTTGTGGTGCTCAAGTATTTCATAAATTCTGGATATAAATCCCTTATCTGATATGTTATGGTGCATATATCTTAATAAAAGTTTTATTAATAAGTCTTTCTTATACTTGTCTGTATAATTTACAATCATGCACTTCAAGATAGGTCAAATATTATATTTTAAGATAGATTTAAGATAGATCTTGAATTATTTTCTATGTATAAAACACCAATTTTCTTCAATTTTTCATTTTCCATATAATAAATTATGCAATTATATGCCTTAAAGTGGCTAATTCCACACTAATTCCTAGAATGTTGATATTTAAATGTTCTCTTACATTTTTCACAATTTCCAATTTTCCTGCATTCAGCAATTGGTAGAGAATTGACATATTCCTACCAGCAGATGGTTCCCTGATGTGTTCACTCATGCCAAGAAATTTGAAAGACAGCTTCCTGGCTAAATGACTAGAAGAGATCCATTTTTGTTCCCATTTGCAAGAAAGGGTATCCAACAGAATATGGTCATTATTAAACATTTTTTAAATCACATGTAAGCGAAATGTTGTTGAAGATCATCTATAACCAGCTAGAAGAGTAGTTGTTGTTGTTGTGTTGTTATGTGCCATCGAGTCGCCTGGGACTCATAGCGACCCTATGTACAACAGCCCTAAACTCCGCTCTGTCCTGTGCCAATCGCACTGTCTC
>NW_006399886.1:3069431-3078893 GCF_000299155.1 Elephantulus edwardii | reverse complement strand
GCGCAGGAGAGGAAGGCCCTCTATGAGGTGGATTGATTCAGTGACTGGGATAATTGAGATGGGAGTGTCAGAGTCAGTGCGATTGGCACAGGACAGAGCAGAGCTTAGGGCTGTTGTACATAGGGTCGCTATGAGTCGCAAGTGACTCAACGGCACATAACAACAACAACAACAGGTTCTATTGCCTACTAGGCATATCATACACTCTAAGATCAAGATTTTGCAGAGTGAACAGTCATTACATATGTTATCATCTATCCTTAGAAAACAGTCTATTTTAAACTTTATCTTTTGACCTGATTTAGTGTGATGTTTTAGAACTCCTCTTTGAAAAATAAAACACCAACCGTGCATGTAAAAACCAAACAAACAAGAAACTGAAGAAAAATTTTCGCTATCGGCCCCATCAGCAACTTTATGGTGGATGGAGAAGAAATTGAAATTATTAAAAACTTTAGATTGTTCAGTTCCACATAGAAGTCAGGAAATCAAATGATAAATTGTGAAAGTATGCTGTCAAAGACATTGCCTGAGTGCTGGAGAGTAACTATGTCAGTCTGGAGACTAAGGTGTACCTGATCTATGCCTTAGTCTTCACAATTTCTTTCTATGGATCTGAGAGCTGGGCAATAACTAAGGATAAGAGAAGAAGGATCAATGTCTTTGAGTTGTGGTGCTGAGTTAATGGCCTGGATTACTGTTGAACATGCAGTGGACTTCCAGAGAAACAAACAATTCTGTCCTAGAGAGAGTGCAACCAGGCACTGCCTGGATTTTGAGGCTCCATCTCACATACTTTGGGCACGTGGCCATAAGGGACCAATCCTTGGAGAGAGACATCATGCCTGGAAGGGTGAGGAGACAGTGTAGGAGAGAAAGACCCAGGATGATATGGACTGATTCAGTGACTGGAGAAATGGAATTAAGTCTGTTGGAGAGGATGAGACTGGCTTGGAATGTTGTTAATTGCCTTCAAGTCGAGCACGACTCATAGTGACCCTATGAACAAAATGGCCGAAGCCCGTCTATAACTATCAACACTTATCAAAGTTCATAGAGTTTGGATGCCACTCCTGCTTCCAAACCTGTCATAATATAATATTGTTATGTGCCATTGAGTTACCTGCGATGCATAGCAACCTTATGTACAGCAGCTCTAACCCTTCCCTGTCCTGAACCAGTCTCACAAATTCCAGCACACCAACCCCCAGTGTCACAGTTACTATATCAGTCTATCTTGTCCAGGGTATTCCTTTGCTGTGCTGTCTTTCCGCCCTTCTGAGCATGATGTCTTTTTCCAAGGCAGTCTCTCCTGGCCACATGCCCAAAGTAAGTGAGGCAGGGCTTCAAAATTCTAGCCTCCAAGGAGACACTTGATTTTACCTTCTCAAGACAGACCTACTTGTTTTCTTGGCAGTCTGTGTTATCTTCAAGACTTTTCTCCAGCACCACAACTAGAAAACATCTCTTTTTCTTCTGTTATCCTTTGTCATTGTCCAGCTCTTTGAAGCTTACAAGTAATTGAGAAGACCATGGCCTGGATTAGGCGCACCTTTGTTTCTAGACTGACATCATTGCTCTTCAGAACTCTGAAGAGGTCCATGACAGCAGATTTTCCCAATGCAATCTGTCTTTTGATTTCCTGACTGCTGGTGTTAAGAGTGTTATTTGTGGATCCATGTAAACTATAATTGCTAACAACTTCAAACTCTTCTCCATCTATTATCCTACTGCCAATTGGCCCAGTGGTGAGAATCTTCGTCTTCTTGATATTAACATTTTGCGGCAGGTCTTCTTCAGTTTCAGCAAGCAAGGTTGTGTCATCTGCGTATCATAGGTTGGTTGTAAATGAGTTTTCCTCCCAATCTTGATGTCATACTCCTCCTGGTAAAGCCCTGCCTCCTTGTTCTACATATAGATGCATCCATGATGCTCTCCTTTCCTGATTTTGAACCATGCAGTGTTTTCTTGCTCTGTTCTGAGGACTGCTTCTTGATTCAAGTTTAGATTTTGTATAAGCACAATCAACTGTTCTGGGGTACCCGATTTCCTCAAGGTTAGCCACAATTTGTTGTGATCCACACAGTCAAATCCCTTTGCCTAGTCAATGAAACACAGATAGACATTCTTCTGGTACTCTTTGCTCTCTGCCAAGATCCATCTGACATTGACAATAATGTCTCTAGTGCCACAACCTCTTCTAAACCCATCTGCATTTCTGGTAGTTCTCTGTCAATGTACTGTTCCAGTGAAATCTGGATAATCTTCAGCAGGATTTTAACAGTGTGTGATATTAATGATGCTGTTGTTGTTGTTGTTGTTATGTGCCATCAAGTCGCTTGCGACTCATAGCGACCCTATGTACAACAGCCCTAAACTCTGCTCTGTCCTATGACAATCGCACTGTCTCTGACACTCAAATCCCGATTATCCCAGTCACTGAATCAATCCATCTCACAGAGGGCCTTCCTCTCCTGCGCTGTCCCTCCACCCTACCATGCATAATATCCTTCTCCAAGGACCAGTCTCTCCTTACAACATGTCCAATGTATGTTAGACAGAGCCTCAGAATCCTTTCCTCCAAGGAGCAGCCAGGTTTAACCCTCTTCAGGATGAATCTGTTTGTTTTCCTAGCAGTCCATCGTATTCTCAATACTCTTCTTCAGCACCACAGCTCAAAGGCATCAATTCTCCTTCTATCCTCCTTGGTCATTGTCCAACTCTCTGATGCGGAGACCATGGCCTCCATTAGACACACCATAGGCTCCAGAGAGACACCACTGCTCTTCAGTACTTTGGAGAGGTCCCTAATAGCAGACTATCCAATGGCAATGCACCTTTTGAATTCTTGGCTACTGGTGCCAAGAGTGTTGACTGTGGAGCCAAGCAAACTAAAGCTGTGAACAATCTCAATCTCTTCACCATCCATCCTGATGCTGCCAAATGGTCCAGTGGTGAGAATATTTGTCTTCTTGACATTGAGCCTCAATCCATATTGTAGGCTGCAGTCTTTGACCTTCTGCAGCATGTGAAAACCCCATATTAATGATATTATTTGATAATTTGCACACTCAGTCTGGTCACTTTATTTATTTATTTATTTTTAATGGGGGAAAAAACATGGATCTCTTCAAGTCAGGTGCCCAAGTAGTCGTCCTTCAGATTTCTTGGCAAAACTCGGTGAGCACATGTAGGGCACCATCTGTTTATTGAAATGTGTCAACTGATATTTCATCATTTCCTGGGGCTTTATTTCTTACCAAGTCCTACAAAGTGCAGCCTGCACTTACTTCTTCATCACCATTGCTCTTGATTATATGTTGTTTCTTGAAATTCTTCAATGTCAGTCAATCTTTTTGGTACACTGACTCCGTATACTCCTTTCATCTCCTTTTAATTCTTCCTGAATCATTCCATTTTCTTCCCATACCATCCTTAAGCAGTGCAACTCACAGCTTGAATTTAATCTTCAGTTCTTTCAGCTTAAGAAATGCTAAGTGATTCTCTCTCCCATCTACCCAAGATGCCAAAGGGAAAGAAGGCCAAAGGGAAGAAGTTGGCCCTGGTGCCGCTGTGGTCAAGAAACAGGAGGCCAAGAAGGTGGTGAATCCCCTGATCGAGAAAAGGCCCAAAAACTTTGGCATCAGGCAGGACATCCAACTCAAAAAGGACCTTACCCGCTTTGTCAAATGGCCCCTTTACATCCGGCTGCAGCGGACTCTACAAACGACTCAAGGTGCTACCCGCCATTAACCAGTTCACCCAGGGCTTGGACCACCAGACGGCTGCTCAGCTGCTAAAGCTGGCCCACAAGTACCGACCAGAGATCAAGAAGAAGCAGCAGAAGCTGCTTGCCCAGGCTGAGAAGAAGGCTGCTGGCAAAGGAGACACTCCCACCAAGAGTCCCCCATCCTCCATGCTGGGGTGAATACGATCACCACCTTGGTGGAAACAAGAAGGTCCAACTGGTGGTGATCACACATGACGTGGACCCGATAGAGCTGGTGGTCTTCCTGCCGGCTTTGTGTCAGAAGATGAGTGTTCCCTGCTGCATCATCAAGGGCAAGGCCAGGCTGGGCCACCTTGTCCACCGGAAGACCTGCACCACTGTTGCCTTCACGCAGGTGAACCCAAAAGATAAAGGTGCTCTGACGATGCTGGTAGAAGCCATCAGAACCAATCACGACAGATATGATGAGATCCACTGCCACTGGGGAGGCAATATCCTGGGGCCCAAGTCAGTGGCCCGCATCGCCAAGATGGAGAAGGCCCAGGCCAAAGAACTAGCCACCAAACTGGGCTGATGTACACACCGACTCTTCTGTACATAAGAATAAACTTATTCCACTGTCAAGAAAAAAAAAATGCTGAGTGAGTTCAGCCCTTTTGAATTGGCTCAGTATAGTGCAGGTTTTAACGCTTATGTACATGAGGTCACTATGAGTCACTGATGACTCAAAGGCACATAACAGCAACAACATTTAAGAGTAAGTTCAAAGTCTTTTGTGACATTAATTTTTATCTTCCCTTTCTTTCCTGCCTTTTTAATGATCTTTTGCTTTCTTCAAATGTAATGTTCTTTATGTCATGCCACAATCTGCCTAATCTTGGCTCATTAGTGTTTGATGAATCAAATCTATTTTTGTTATGTTCTCTAAATTCAGATAAGATATAATCAAGATTATGTTGATTCTTAAAGACTTGTTTCAATTTTTATCAACCTCTATATTTTAGGCATGTTGCCAGGAAGTTCCAGTTTTTGGGAAAAATACAAAATACTGGTAAAAATAAAGGATTAGCAAATGAAAAAAGATCCAAGTGAGATCAATTGACACAGTACTGGTAATAATAGATTCAACTCTGAAAATGGTTGATGCAGTTTTATGAGGTTTACGGGGATGATGCCGAACAGGGCAAGCTTCCCATCTGTTGTTCATAGAATCGATGAGTTTTAGCTGACTCAATGGCACCGCTAACAAGAATTTTATCTTACATATAAACAATTGATAGTTTCTTTCTAAATTTGCACATAATTTTGTTCTGAATGAGGATATTGCATCCTTCATTTATCTCATTCTTTCTCTAGTTCAAGATGTAGTTGATTTTATTCCTCTGTATTCCATCTGTTGTTATGGTTCGAGTAATCATTTAAATATTTTTTAAAATATATGCCCAAGGAATTTCTGGTAGCCTAGTCGGTAAAGAAGTGGGTTGCCAACACAAGGCAAGCGTTTTGAATCCACCAGCTGCTCTGCAGGAGAAAGACAGTTCATTTCCTTTCCTGTTATTTATAGCAAGTGAAAACTCACTGAAGAATCAGATAGGAGTTGTTATTAAATCAACAGCAATGAGTTTGAAATTTTTTAGTTCCATTTGCAATGAGTAAGTGTTTGGTATTAAAAAATTCCGTCGGGTGAATTTAGCCTCATTTCTATGACCAAGGGTATGTTTTCAAATTACCAATCCATTTTTGTCAAACAATAACAAGGTAAAAAGGGCAAAGACTTCATGAGGACAGACATGTCTGAACTTTACCTGTTTCACAAATGAGAATTGTCCTAGTCAACAGCATCAACACCACAAAATCAATTCCCATGAGGTCAGATATGCCCCCACACTCCTGTGCCTCTTTCTACTAATCTAAACACTAATATTACCCTTTCACTGGGTACAAAACCTGATGCAAAAGCTCACAGACCACCCAGAAACATTTAGGAAGGTCAGGTTAGTAGCAGAATATATAGTCAGGATAGCTTCTGACATGTTTTTACAAGTGGTTCAGCCTTGAGCCCCACTGCTTTAGGCCAGTGTTATGTTTTTAGTCTTTTCAAATATGGCTTTTCTCTCATATCCCCCAAAGTCCAGATCTCCAATAAACTTAGGCAAAGGCTCTTAGCTCTGGTTCCATGGGGTGTAGCAGTCACAGTGTCAGCTCTAACTCATATTAGGTCTCTGATCCTCTACTCCAGGCACTGCTGCTACTGCTGTAAGTCCAGCTGGCACTGCTGCCATAAACCTACGTAGCATAAAGATCTCATGTCCTGAAGGTCTTTCATAGCATACTTTAATCTCTTTTGTTGGTGGTGTGATTCTCTCCTTTTGCCGCTGTATCTGTTAAATTTAATGGCAATAGTAACCTATCCCTTTTTGGTTTGATGAGACTAGCCAGTCCCCTTGTATACAAGCTAACACAGTCTATTTACATATTTCCTTATGGTAGAATCAAAGTCAATGGTTAGGAATGCCATTATGAACACTGAAGTCTTCATATCACAAACAACAACAAATTACCAGTTAATATTAATGCATCTTACACCAGTTTCTTTCCTTTGAAGACAGTACGACTAAACTTAAGAGACACTGGACACAGGGAAAAAAAACTGTCAGCAGTTGACGTGGTTGGAATCACAGGAGCGATGAAAGCTTCAGATACAAGCGATCAGGTCATGGGTCGGACAATGGGTGATTAATTCTGAAGGCATTGGGAGAAGTGAAGGGGTATCCTGCTGGAGGGTGGACCTGGGAAATAAGTGGGTTAAGACACTGGGCTAAGGGCAAGGACTACACTGTAACTAATGGTCAACTCCACAATGAGGGATTTATCTTTCACTGCTCCACAAATTGCTTCTCTGTCAGATACTCCTCTAAATCTAAACATTCAGATTAAGACAGACTAGGAAGAAGGAAGCTGACATAGAAGGATCAAAAAGCGACGTTGCTATGAACGATTGGCCACCACAAGCCAGTTATCCCTGTGGTAACTTTTCTGACACCTCCTGCTTAAAACCCCAAAGGTCAGAAGGATCATGAGGCCCCGCTTTCACAGTCTGTATTCTTACTGAAAATCAAGATCAAGCGAGCTTTTGCCCATCTGCTCCATGGGAGGTTTCTGTCCTGCCTGAGCTCGCCTTAGGACACCTGCTTTACCATTTGACAGGTGTACCGCCCCAGTCAAACTCCCCACCTGGCACTGTCCCCAGAGCGGGTCGCACCCAGGCCGGTGCCCGGCCGCTGAGCGCTTGGCTCCAGAAGCGAGAGCCCCCCACCCACCCCCGCCTCACCAGGTCAGTAAAAAAAGGATCAGCAAAGACATTTGACTGTGTGGATCATAACAAAATGTGGCTGACTCTGAGAAGAGTGGGAATCCCAGAACACTTGATCGTGCTAATGCGAAACATATACTTGGACCAGGAGGCAGTGGTCAGAACAGAGCAAGGGAACACTGCATGGTTCAAAATTGGGAAGGGCATATGCCAGGGATGCATCCTATCTCCATACCTCTTCAACCTATATGCAGAACAGATTATCCGGGGGCTGGGCTCTATGAGGAGAAATGTGGGGTCAGGATTGGTGGACGATTTATCAACAGTCTGCATTATGAAGATGACACAATCCTGCTTGCTGAAACTGAAGAGGACCTGAAGCACCTGCTGCAGAGGGTCAAGGTCTGCAGCCTACAATATGGATTGAGGCTCAATGTCAAGAAGACAAATATTCTCACCAATGGGCGAATTGGCAACATCAGGATGGATGGTGAAGAGATTGAGATTGTACACAGTTTTAGTTTGCTTGGCTTCACAGTCAACACTCTTGGCACCAGTACCCAGGAAATTAAAAGATGCATTGCCATTGGAAAGTCTGCTGTTGGAGATCTCTCCAAAGTGCTGAAGAGCAATGGTGTTTCTCTAGAGACTAAGGTGCATTTGATACAGGCCATGGTCTCTGCAATCACTTGTGATGCATCAGAGAATTGGACAATGACCAAGGAGGATAGAAGGAGAATTGATGCCTTTGAGCTGTGGTGCTGGAGAAGAGTATTGAGAATACCATGGGCTGCTAGGAAAACAAACAGATTCGTCCTGAAAAGGGTTAAACTGGGTGGCTCCTTGGAGGCAAGGATTCTGAGGCTCCGTCTAACATACTTTGGACATGTTGTGAGGAGACACTGGTCCTTGGAGAGGGACATCATGCTTGGGAGTGTGGAGGGACGGCCTAAGAGGGGAAGGCCCTCTATGAGGTGGATTGATTCAGTGAATGGGATAATCAGGATGGGAGTGTTAGAGACAGTGCGATTGGCACAGGACAGAGAAGAGTTTAGGCTGTTGTACATAGGTTGCTATGAGTCGCAAACGACTCGATGGCGCATAACAACAACAACAACAGGAAGAAGGATTGGCGATTCACTTCTGAAATAGCAGGCCTCTGAAAACCCTATGTACATATCAACAATCTGTGTTATGCAGATGACACAACCCTACTTACTGACACCTAGAAGGTCCTCATGCAGTTACTGCAGAGGGTCAAGGACTGCAGCCTTCAGTACGGATTCTCACCACTGGACCAATCGGTAGCATCAGGATGGATGGCGAAGAGATTGAGATTGTTCACAGCTTCAGTTTGCTCGGCTCCGTGGTCAGCATTCTTGGCACCATCAGCCAGGAAATCAAAAACCGTATTGCGATGGGAAAGTCTGCTGTTAGGGACCTCTCCAAAGGATTCAAGAGCAACGGTGTCTCTCTGTAGATTAAGGTGCCCCTGATACAGGCCATGGTGTTTTCAATCACTTGTCATGCATCAGAGAGTTGGTCAATGACTAGGGAGGATAGAAGGAGAATTGACGCCTTTGAGCTGTGATGCTGGAGAAGAGTATTGAATGTACCATGGACTGCCAAGAAAACAAACAGATTCATCCTAGAGAGGGTTAAACCAGGCTACTCCTTGGAGGCAAGGATTCTGGGGCTTCGTCTGACATACTGTGGACATGTTGTAAGGAGAGACAGGTCCTTAAAGAGGGACATCATGCTGGGTAGAGGGACAGCGCAGGAGGGGAAGACCCTCTATGAGGTGGATTGATTCGGTGACTGGGGTAATCGGGATGGGTGTGTCAGAGGCAATGCGACTGGCACAGGATAGAGCAGGGTTTAGGGCTGTTGTACATAGGGTCCCTATGAGTCGCAAACGACTCAACAGCACATAACAACAACAAACAACACACCAATTTCAATCCTGAAGTCTTAATTTTTGCGAATGCCTTCAAATGAGTTTGAACTTCTTCTCTCTTATGTCCTGGAACATAAGTCTTCTGTGTGGTCAAGTCTTGAATGACTCATAGTAACCCTACGAACAACATAGGGTTGTTGTGTCCTTTCCTGCGCCATCTTCATCATCTCTGACACCCTTGAATTCATTGTTGCAGCCAACTTGCCAATATACCTTGTTGGATGTCTAGCTTTTTATTTGTCCCAAAGTACATAATTTGTGACTATTATTCTTTCTGCTTTCTCCCAACCTTTACATTCTAGTCACCAATTATTATTAATGCACCATGACTACATGTTTGTTCAATTTCAAACTGCAAAAGATGACAGAATTTCTTAATTTCCTCAACCAAACCTTTAGCTATTTGGTGCATATATCTTTTTTTGTATGCTTTTTTTCCTATAATTATATTTTATTAATTTT
>NW_006399886.1:3033174-3065286 GCF_000299155.1 Elephantulus edwardii | reverse complement strand
CTCCTTGCACATTTCATTGTAATATTTTGCTTTGTCATCCCGTGCTGCCTTTTGAAATCTTCTATTCAACTCTTTAATGTCTTGAATTCTTCCCTGTGCTTTGGCTTCT
The DNA here is from genome assembly GCF_000299155.1 of Elephantulus edwardii. Lineage (NCBI taxonomy): Eukaryota > Metazoa > Chordata > Mammalia > Macroscelidea > Macroscelididae > Elephantulus > Elephantulus edwardii. Next base: position 3,065,177 of record NW_006399886.1, on the reverse strand, counting down.
CTGCCCTCCAGTGCAATAAATATTGCGACTAAACTTCAGAGACACTGATCCCAACATAAGGAACTACCATCAGCAGAAGAGTAGTACATGGACAAAAAAAATGCCAAAAATTCAGCCTTAGTGAAGAAGCAGTGGCACCTGGGATATCATTTCTAATATCAGATAGATCCTGGCTGAGAGCAGAGAAAACTGGAAAAATGTGCTATATTTATGCTTTATTCACTATACAATGGCATTCGACTCGGTAGACCATAGAAAATTACGGCTAACATTTAGTTGAGTGAGAAGGCAAGAACACTTAATTTTGCTCATGTAAAACCTATACCTAGATCAAGAGGCTGTTGTTCGAACAGAACAAAGGAACAAAACATGGTTTAAAAATCAAGAAAGGTTGTGTCAAGGCTGCATTCTTTCTTCTCACTTAATAAATCTGTGTGGTAAGTAAATCATTCAAAATATTGAGTTTTATTAAATAAGAGTGTGATTCAGATTGGAAGAAGAATCATCAAAACCTGTGTTATGCAGATGGCATAACTTTGCTTGCTGATAGATAGCAAGGAGGCATTGAAGTATTTAATACAGAAGATCAAGAACTGTGGTCATCTAAATCTCAACATCAAGAAAACAAAAATTCTCACCATTGGACCAAAGGGGAGAAGACTGTTGTTGTAAATGATTTAATCTTGCTGGGATCCAATCAACATCTTTGGTATCATCAATTACGAGATCTGGAGATGTATAACATGGGGAAAATTTGTTGTCAAGGACCTCTCCGAAGTCCTGAAAAGCAATGATGTCAGGCTAAAGACAAATGTATACCTATTGAAGCCATTGTTTTTCCAGTCACCTCCTATGAAGCTGAGATCTGAACAATGAATAAGGATGACAGGAGAAGAATCAATGTATTTTATATGTAATGTTAAAGAAGAGTGCTGAATATCCCATGAACTATCAAAAAACAAATATATATTTCCTGGAGAAAGTGCAACTAGACTGCTGTTTATAGGCAAGTATGATGAAGCTTCATTTCACAAAATAATCTGAACATATTGTTAAGAGATTGAGATTGTTCACAACTTTAGTTTGCTTGGCTCCACTGTCAACACTCTTGGCACCAGCAGCCAGGAAATTAAAACATGTGTTGTGATGGGCAAGTCTATTATTAGGGACTTCTCCAAAGTACTGAAGATCAATTGTATCACTCTGGAGACTAAGGTGCATCTGATACACGCCATGGTCTTTGCAATAATTGCTATGCATCAGATAGTTGGACAATGATTAAGGAGGGCAAAGGAGAATTGATGCCTTTGAGCTGTGGTGCTGGAAAAAAGTATTGAGTGTACCATGAACTGCTAAGAAAACAAACAGATTAATCCTGGAGAGGGTTAAACCAGGCTGCTCCTTGGAAGCAAGGATTCTGAGGCTTCATCTGATATACTTTGGACATGTTGTAGGGAGGGACTGGTCCTTGGAGAGGGACATCATGCTTGGGGTAATGGAGGGACAGCACAGGAGAGGAAGACCTTCTATGAGGTGGATTGATATAGTGATGGGGGTAATCAGGATGGGTGTGTCGGAGGCAGTTCAAGTGGCACACAGTAAAGTACAGTTTAGGGCTGTTTTACGTAGGGTCTCTGTGAGTCACAAGCGACTCGACGGCACATAACAACAACAAAACAACAACAACATTGTTAGGAGAGTCTACTCCTTGTGGAGGGCTATCCTGCTTAGAAAGGGGAAGGATCAATAAAATAAATGAAAATCCTCATCTAGATGGATTGGCACCATGGCTCATGAGTGTCCCAGATGAAGAGGACAATACAGAATAGTCTAGGGTTAAGATCTGCTGTTCATAGGATCATACTCAACCTGACAGAAATCAATAACAAGAACCACCATCTATTTCAGACTCCATAAGTTGATCAAGTATTTTACTTTCTTAATTTTTGGCTTTGGTTATTGATATGTTATTATTGTTATGTGTCATTGAATCGCTTGTGACTCATAGCAACCCTATGTACAAGAACCCTGGAACCCTGCTCTATCCTGTGCCAATCTCACTGTCTCTGACACAACTACTCCCATTACCCCAATCACTGAATAAATCCATCTCAATGAGGGTCTTCCTCTCTTGCACTGTCCCTCCACTCTCCTAAACATGATGTCCCTCTCCAAGGAACAGTCCCTACTTGCAAAGTGTTCAAGGTATGTCAGACAACGCTTAAGAATCCTTGCCTCCAAGGAGCAGCCCAATTTTACCCTCTCCAAGACAAACGTGTTTGTTCTCCTAGTAGTCCATGGTATATTCAACACTCTTCTCTAGCACCACAGCTCGAAGGCATCAATTCTCTTTCTATCACCCCTTGTCACAGTCCAGCACTCTGAAGTATAGCATGCAATTGTGAAGACTATGGCCCGGATCAGATGTACCTTAGTTTCCAGCCTGATGTCATTGCTCTTTGGTACTCAGGAGAGGTCCCTGACAGCTGATTATCCCAGTGCAATTATCAGTCTCTTGATTTCCTGGCTGCCAATATAAAGAGTGTTGACTGTTAAGCCAATCTGACTAAAACTGTTAACTATCTCAATCTCTTCACCATCCACAATGATGCTGCCATTTGGCCCAGTGGTGAGAAATATTGTTTTCTTTATTCTTTTTTAATATAAATTTTAATATTTGTTCACTATTAGGCCAATTTAGTAGAATGGCAGGTTATAAGATCAATATACAAAATCAATAGGCTTCCTTTACAGTAACAAAGAGAACTCAGAGAAGGAAATAAAGAAAGCAATATTATTTACAATAGCCAACCACAAATTTAGATACTTGGTAGTGAACTTAACTAGAGATACAAAAGACCTATACAAAGAGAACTACAGTACATTTCTGAATGACACAAGAAAAGACCTAAATAAATGAAAAGAAAAAAATGTGCCCTGTTCACAGATAGGAAGACTTAATACAGTGAAAATGACAATCCTACCAAAGCAATCTACATGTTCAATGCAATCCCAATCCAGGTACAAAATTCATTTTCCAAAAAGATTGAAAAGAAAATTTTCAAATTTGGTTGGAGAGACAAGAGACCCCAGATAAGTAAAACACTTCTGAGAAACAAAAATTAGGTTGGAGGCACAGCACTCACAGACTTCAAAACCTACTACACAGCAGTGTAACCAAAACAGCATGTTACTGGCACACAGGCACATAGACCAATGGAACAGAATTGAAACCCAGAAATAGATCCAGCTCTCTATGGTCAACTGATATTCAACAAGCAAATAAAAGCTATCAAATGGAGAAATGTTATTATCTTCAACCAATGGTACTGGCAAAACTGGACTTTCACCTGCAGAAAGCTGAAATAAGATCCACATCTCACAATATACACAAAAATCAACTCAAGGTGGATCAGAGACAGACCAAACAATCACATTCATAAGAGACAAACTGGGATCAAGCTTATAACCACCAGACCAAGGTATAAAGAGACTACCAAATACAACCAGAAATGCACAATCTAAAGAGGATATAATTGATGCATAGGACCTTTTAAAGATTAAATCCTTGTGCACATCAAAAACTTTTTCCAACAAGGTGAAAAGAAAACCTACAGACTGGGAACAGACATTTGGAAATACCATCTCAGATAAGAGTCTGATAACAAAAGTTTACAGAATATTCCCGGGCCTACACAAGAAAAAGACTGATAACCTAATTCCAAAATGGGCAAAAGACATGAATTGTCACAGAGGAAGATATTTGAATGGCAAACAGACACATGAAGAAAAGCTCCAAATTACTGGCAATAAGAGAGATGCAAATCAAAACCACAATGAGGTACCATCTCGCTCCAGTGACAGTGGCAAAGTGTAACAGGGCAGTAAGTAATAGATCTTGGAGAAGATGTGGCAAGAATCTTATAAATTGTTGGTGGGATTATAAAATGGTACAACCATTCTCGAAGGCGGTTTGGTGCTTCCTCAAAATGTGAACATAGAAATTCCGCATGACTCAGCTATTCCACTACTTGGAATATACCTTGAGAATATGAGAACTGAGGCACAAACTGAGATTTGTACACCAGTGTTCTTAGCAGCCTTATTCACCATCGCAAGAACATAGAAACAGCCAAATGTCCAATCACAAATGAATGGTTTGAGAAATTATGGTACATTCACACAATAGAATACTATGCAGCATGCAGCAGTAATAACTTTGTAAATTATTATGTAATTTGGCGTGGGCTGGTAAGCATGAAACTGAGTGAATTAACTCAGTTCCACAAAGATAAATATTATATAAAACCATTATTGTAGAATAACATTACTGAAGTATAAGGATCCAGGAGGGGTGGTAGAGGCTAGGAGCAGAGGGATGTGGATGTGCAGGCGAGGGGAGATTAATTACTGGGTTGTATAATTTGATAGGTGGGGGGCAGAGGGAAATTGAAAGAATTTGTTCAAATTTGTATTCGAGTTTTGTAAATAAACTAATAGCGAGTCTGTTTTCTTGATGTTGAGCTTTAATCCATATTGAAGGCTGCAGTCTTTGACTTTCTGCAGCAAGCACTTCAGGTCCTCAGTTTCAGCAAGCGGGATTTGTCATCTGTATAACCCACTTTGTTGATGAATCTTCCTAATGCCACATTTCTCCTCCTACAACCCAGAGTTCTGGATGCTCTGTTTTGAATACAGATTGAAAAGGTATGAAAACAGAATAGATCCCTGGCAGATGCCGTTCCCGATTCTGAACCATGCAGTGTCTCCTTGCTCTGTTCGGACAACTGACTCTTGGTTCAAGTACAGGTTTCGTAAAAGCACAATCAAATGTTCTGGGATTCTCGTTCTTCTCAGAGTTAGCCATATCTTCTTGTGATCCACACAGTCAAAAGCCTTTGCATAGTCAATGGAGCACAGATAGACATTCTTCTGGTACTTTCTGCTTTCTGCCAAGATTCATCTAACATTAGGTATAATGTTACCACAGCCTCTTCTAAACTCAGCCTGCACATCTGGCAGTCTCTGTTGACGTGTTGCTCCAGTCATCTTTGGATAATTTTCAGCAGAATCTTGCTTGCATGTGATGTTAATGATATTATTTTATAATTTTTGCACTCTATCAGGTCACCTTTCTTTGGAATGGGAACATATAGCAATCTCTTGCAGTCAGTTTGAGAGCTGACTGTCCTCTAGATTTCTTGGCACAACTTCGTGAGCACATCCAGGGCAGCATCTGTTGAAATATGTGAATTGGTATGCTGTCAACTCCTGGAGCATTGTTTTTTGACAGTTCTTTCAGAACAACTCAAATTTCCTCCTTCATCACCATATGCTCTTTCTAATAAATTATTTCACGAAATTCCTCTGCGTCAGTCAGCAAAGTCCTTCTGGTACAGTGACTCTATATACATTTTTTATTTTTTAGAACAAATGCAATTTTATTTGTACTTTTTCTCTTTTGTGGTGGGACAAGTTTGAGATTGTATACCGATTATGTGTTAAACTGCTGGGTGTTTTGTTTTGTTTTTGCTTTTAAAAAAATTTAATAAACATTTACAGAGACCTCGGGTTTCCCATCATTAATTTCTCCCTGCCCAACTCCTCCCCGCAATTCACTTTCCTTCTTGATGAGTGAAAGAAAAACTCTTTCATTGCTATGCAATCCCTACCCCCCAAGTCCACTTCACTGTCCTTCATTCTGGATTCCTGTAATGACAACAATACCTAATCATACTCCTTCCATCTTCTTTTAATGATTCTTGGATCATTTAACACTCTGCCCAAAGCAACTTTAAGAATTGCCACTTGTGCCTTGAATTTTTTTTCCTCCAGCTTTAGAAATGCTGAGAGAGTTTGGCTCTTTTGATTTTCTGATTCCAGCTCTCTGTACATTTCTTTATAGTATCTTGCTTTGTAATCCCAAACTTACCTTTGAAATTTTCTGTTCAGCTTTTTAATTTCTTTATTTCTTCCTTTAGCTTTGGCTTCTCAGCTCTCTAATGCAATATTCGGAGTCTCATCTGACATCCATCTTGGTCTTTTCTTCCTCTTCTGCCTTTTTAATGATCTTTTGCATTATTCGTGGATGATATTATTTTTTTTTGCCTGGTGAAATATTTTTTTTCTTTTCTGTATGCTTTATTTTTTCCCACTAGTTTATTTACAAAACTCGAATACAAATTCTTTCAATTTCCCTCACAATTCCACTCATCAAATTGTACAACCTAATTATTAATCTCCTTCTCCCCCTCATATCCACATCCCTCTGCTTCCAACCTCTCCCACTCCTCCTGGGTCGTTATACTCATTCTACAACAACTGTGTTATACAATATTTATCCTTGTGGGACTGAGTTAATTCACTCAGTATAATGCTCTCTAGTCCCTCCCAAGTTAAGTAATAATTTACAAAGTTATTGCTCCTGTGTGCTTCATAGTATTCCATTGTGTGAATGTACCATAATTTCTAAATCCATTTGTTTGTGGTTGAACATTTGGGCTATGTCCGTGTTCTTGTGACAGTGAATAATGCTGTTATGAACATTGGTTTACAAATCTCAGTTTGTGCCTCAGTTCTCACAGTACCCATTTTTGCTCAAGGCCTCAAACCGGTTCCTTAGATGGTTTTGAAACTCAAATGGGAGAGACTTAAGGTCAAATTTTGTTTCCTGTGGATTTGATTAAATTTTCTTCAACTTCATCTTGAACTTGCATATGAGTAGTTGGTGGTCTGTTCCACAATCAACACCTGGCCTGGCTTTCACAGCTGATAGTGAGCTGCTCCAGCTATTCTTTCCACAAATGTAATCTGGTTGGCTCCTGTACACGCCATCAGGTCAAATCCATGTGTATAGCCTGCATTTGGGTTTCTTATAAAAGTTATTTTCGGTGAATAAATCATTGAATGTGCAGAATTATATCATCCTATCTCCAGTCTGATTTCTGTCACCAAGTACATGTTTTTTAGCTACTGATCCTTCTTCCTTGTTGCCAACTTTTGCATTCCAGTTGTCATTATTTTCAGTACATCTTTGATTGCATGTTCAATCAATTTCTGACTGCAAAACTTGCTAGCTATCTTCTATTTCTTTCTCTTTGGCTCTAGTTGTAGGTGCATATATTTGAATGATAGTGGTATTCACTGGACTTCCTTATATGCATATGGTTTTTATCCTGTCACTCATTACATTGTATTTCATGATGTATCGAGAAATGAGTTTTTTAATTATGAAACCAACCACAATTTTTCTCACCTTTTCATCCCCAACATAGTAGATCATATGATCATCTGATGCAAAATGTCCCATGCCAAGCCATCTCATTTCACCAATACCTAGCATGTCGATATTTATGCATTTCATTTCTTTCTTAACAACTTCTAATTTTCCTATATTCATGCTTCTCACATTCTACGTTCCGATCATTAGTGTCTGCTTAAAGCTGTTTCTCCTTCTTTGTGTTTCCATATCTGAGATCTCAGCATCAATTGCCATTTCGGCTAGTCTAAGTGTGCTCTATTGTACATAGTGTTTTCGAACGTCTGTTATTTCCAAAGTGGATGGTCAATCCTTCTTCCTAGTCTGTCTTAATTATTTTTTTATAATAATATATGACAGACAAGCATTTTACAGAAAAGACATTCACCCAATTAGAAAAATGACTGATAGATTCAACGTTGCTACCCACCCTTGCCGTGTGTATTTTGACTCACCCCTTTTCCTACTCCACCAACATCCTTTTCTACTTCCACATACACCATTCAACACCTCTCTCCCCTTAACCAGTCCTTGATATGATGGCTTAAGTCTCAAGTCATCAGGATTTCTGTGATTCTGGACACCTCATGCTGCTGCCAATCTCTTATGATGTGGTCATTTATATATTAGTTTAAATAATCATCATATTAGCAGGAATTTTTTGTGTAAATAATGATATTATCCTCTTATAGACAGTCTTGTGCTTCGGAATATCTCTTGAATTTTTCTTTAGAAAATGAAGGTGACATCATTCCTCATCAGTTTTTTATTCACAGCATATCAGACCACATGATTTTCCATTAAAATTGCCATTACCAGGTTCTGGCTGCTGACTGTTGAGTTCAAAGTATTATTCTTTGTCAGTGGCACACCATTGCTTCCCAAAGATGCAATAACACAGAAAATAAGAAACTTTAAGAGTCCCAGAGAATTTCTGACATATAGTCAGAAATGTTTAGAAATTCACTGACCCAGTGAGTCTGCTGAGTGTTCAGATGGAGAACCAAAACCGGGGGGGGGGGGGGGGGGGGGGAGGAGGCAAATGACAATAAGGAAAGAGAATAACTCATTGGCTCCCCTAGAGGGCATGCTTCTGCATCATCTTCATCAAGGACCCCTAGCACATCAGACTAGAACCCCTACATATCGTTTTAGATCACGATTCAATGCAAACATCACTTGTTCAACATTAGACCTCAAACATCACCAACAACCACCCAATCCTCTATCAACAGCATAGCACAGACAATAAACAGACTGTATTTCTCAGACACCCCATCAGACATCGCACACACCAAAAGAAAGGAGATTTTTAAAAAAAATCTACAATAACAGTATTACTATAATGTCCTAAAAGCAATAGGTTTCTGCACTATACACTAAGTAACAAAACAAGATATTATGCTACCCCTCCAAAATAAAGTAAGCATGGCAATATTAATCTCAGACACAATAGACTTCAGAATTAAATCCAACACAAGAGACAAAGAAGGCAAGAGACAAATAGAGCAAGAGGCAATAATCTTAATTGAACAACAAGTGATAGGCCAAAAAAGACATAAAATGAACTTTAACAGACTTAAATACAGAAATACACAATACCACAATAGTAGGAGGAGACATCATGAATACGAACCACCAAAATTTGGAGAGTAAAGGGTTCTATGCAGCCTTCCTGGGACTTTCTCAGTTCCCCTCAGAGGCTTTCTCAGAGGAGAAATAGCCAAACTCATCCATGTAACATAATGTCAATGAAACAGCAGCTGGGGTCAAACATTTTGAGAAATAAAACAAGATTTCTTCTAAAAAAGCAGACCAGATAGAGGACTTAATGAATACTTTAGGGACAAGAAGAAAGAAGAAATATATTGATGTGAAATTCCAAGAGTGGATGTTAAAGAAGTTACAAATGTTGGAAAAAGAATTGAAACAGTAAGTAAAGAGTAACAAACTGAGAGCAGAGGAAAGTGAATGGATGAAAGTGACCAGCAAAAATAGAAAAAAGAACACACAAAAAAGGCAATGATAAAATCTGATGTATCACTAATTACACTCAATCTGAAAAGCTTAAACTCATCAAGTAAGAGAAAAAAGCAACAGAATGGATAAAAGGCAAAGCTTATGAATACGTGGCCTACAAAAAACACATTTAAGAAAGATAGAGTAAAAAAAAAATCAAAGTGTAGAAAAAACATACCATGTGAATAGCATCCAAATGAAAGCTGGAGTAGCAATACTAATCTCTGATAAAATAGACTTCAGGATGAAAACTGCCATAAGACATAAGGACACTATGCAATGATTAAAGTACAATAGATCAAGAGGACATATCATTAGTTAACATTTAAGCAACTAATCACAGACCTACAAAATACATAAAACAATGGTTAATAGACATGAAAACATAGACACCACCACAATAGTAGTATAATATTTCAACTCATTGTTCTAGGCATAGGATAGGTCAATTCCAAAGAAGCTCAACAAAGACACAGAATAACTAAACTTTATAATAATAAGCAAACTTGACCTCATAGACATATTCAGGGTATTTCACACAACAAAAACTTAATTTACTTTCTTCCCAAGTGCATATAATTTTTTTTTAAAGCTAGAACAAGCTATTTGGCTTCTGAGGCAAAGTAAAGTTGGTATCCATCAAGTCCCACTTTTAGTACTTGAGGTTAGAGAGAGATGGCAAGCATGCTCATCATAGCAATCACCTGGATACATAGGAGTGGAAGTGGGCGGAACACAACAATGGTGGAAAATGCTGAGCTTGGCTGTGTTTCTTCAGTGCATGATCAGAGAAGGATTGTTGGCTTGAGGAACAGGAAGTCTATGTAGATCCCTGGTTTGTTGACTAGCCCCATTTGGGGGGGTAAGGCTGAGTAATGAGACCAACAAGTCTGGAATGCAGGGAGAAATGAGTCCTCCTGAGTTTACAGCTGATGTCCATTTTGTTTTTTAAACCAGTTTTCATAGACTCATACTTCATGCACTCCACATTGCAATTATTAACAAATTCTTGGAGCTGTTTTTACTCATTTTCATTTCACATTAGGAGGTAGTGCATCTTTAGTAGTAATCTGAGAGACTTCCAGCATACCAGAGCTATACCAGACAAAGGTCTGAGACTTTTCACAGGATTTTCAAGGCTAATATTTTCAGAACTGGAACTTCAAGTTTGCTTCTAAGTCTATTATCTTGGAAGCTGAACTAAAACTTATCAACCATGGCTAACTCTCCAGCTATTGGTAGCATAGCTTTCAGCATCACAGCAACATTCAAGCCACCACATTGCAACAAATTGCCAATCAATTGGTAGCATACTAGATCATGTGATTCCTGGCAGTTGAATAGCAAAACATATTGCTGTGGAATTTACTCCTGAAAAACATACTCATTAATATTGGGAAAGACAAGAATATGAGTTAGATGACTGTTGTAGTTATTGTTGTTATTGTTGTTGTTAGATGCCATCGAGTTGAGTATGACTTCATACCAACCCAATGAAGAAAAGATTTCAGTCCTGTTCTACCCTATGCCAACCTCACACTTCTTGACACACAAGAGCCCATTACGGCAGTGTCATGAGCCTTGAACCTTAATTAATTATTCATAAACATATTACAAAAACCAATTATAACCTATTGATTCATAATAATAATCAATTGCATTTTATCTATATTGCAATTGATAAATTCGTCACAGCATATTGATTAATTCATAGCAAGTATTAAATAGTTAATTGCAATATCTATGTTATAGTCCATAAATTCATCACAACATATTGATTCGTTAATTCATAGCAAGCATTAAACAGTCAATTAAAATTTATCTACATTGCAATTCATAAATTCATCACAACATTTTGACTCATTAATTCATTAATGGTGAGGAACATTCACTCACCCCTGGGATTTCAACTCATCTCCTTCCTCTGCCTCTCATGACCATTGGTGTAGTCAAGGGTCCTCAGATAGTTCAGCAGTTCACAGCCATTGGTGTATGTAGCCAGGGTCCTAGGCTATCTCAGCAGCTCATATCCATCAATGTGGCCAAAGTTCTTGTCTTTGACTCTGAAAAGAGCCTTTGGTTCCTCAGTGTTCAGCTCATTGTCCTTGGCAGAAATGCAGTTCTAGTTGGAATCCATGAGTTTATATACTTTTAGGGGTATTACATTGTATTCAATCAATAACTTTCAAACTTTGGGTTTCATTATATTCAATCAATAATATTAAGAATAAAAACATTTGGCAAGCTCTGGTGGCCTAGTGGCAAGAAGTTGCACTGCAATCCCAGAAGTCAGTGGTTCAAATCCACCAGATGCTCTGCTGGAGAAGGAGGGACAATCTCCTCCTGTACCAGTCAGATACGATTTGATGGTATGCACAAAAAAAATAATAAAATTAAAAAAATAGCATTCAAACTCTGGGTTTTACCAGTCATATTAGCTTCAAAACAAGTTGTATAACCAATCACATTAGTTCCAAAACAACATGGATTAGACCTATGTTCTATACCAGTTTTGTTCCCTTGGTAACATGGGGCAATAACAAGTCACAATTCCTTATCAGGGGACTACACATATTGTGGTCAGTGAGGCCTCATGGTTACTATGGACCCGAGCATATTAAACTGTTTACTAAATTTTTTCACAAATATTCTTAAAATATTTTCTAATATATAACAGCAAATTCCTACACACTCCTTATTTCTAACATATAATAAAGCAAATTCCTAACATATATCTTATTCTTATTTCTAACATATAACATATCAAATTTATTATGTTTTCTGACACTTAAACTTCTCATAAAAGGCAGTCACTGTGTCAAAACACTTGATTGAGGGTCTTCCTCTCCTTCACCAAACCTCCACCCTTCCCAGCATCATGGCCTTCTCCAAGGAATAACTGCTCCTAGCAACATACTCAAAGTGTGTGAGATGAAGTCTCATTCTTGCCTCCACAGAGTACTCTGGCTGCACCCTCACCCAGCCATATCTGTTCCTTATCTTGGCAGTCCATAAGATGTTCAGTGTTCTTCTCTACCACCACAGCTTAAAGGCATCAGTTCTTTTCTGTCATCCCTATTCATTGTCCAGCTTTCAGATGCATACCAAATAATCAGAAAGGCCATGGCCTGAATCAAATGTGGTCCTCAAACTGACATCATTATTCTCAATAATTTGGAGAGGTCCCTATCTTCAGATTTTCCCATTGCAATGTGTTTCCTTATTTCCTGACTGCTCATAATATTAATTGTGTATCCAAACAGGAAGCTAATGGCAATTTCAATTGTCTCTCCATCCATTAAGATGTTGTCTTTTGGTCCAGGGATAAGAGTCTTTGTTTTCTTAACATTGAGATGCAATTCACACCAAATGCTGCATTCCTTGATCTTCTGTAACAAGTGTTTCACGTACTCTTCATTTTCAGCAAGCAAGGCTGTGTCATCTGCGAAAAAAACCCATTATATGAGTCTCCTCCAATCTTGATCCCACATTCCTCTTCATAGAGGACAACTTCTTGAATGAATTTGCTCAGTGTGCAGATTGATTAAGTATGGAGAAAGAATACAACCCTAATGCACTCCCTTCTCAATATTAAACCATGCAGTGTTCTCCTGCTCTGTTTGGACAACAGCCTCCTCCTGGTCCAGGTATAGGTTCTGTGTGAGCACAATTAAGTGATCTGGGATTCCCATCTTTCTCAGTATCTGCCACAGTAGATAACTACTGTAGAACAGTATATTACTATTAGACCACAGATTTTTCTAAATATTTATTTAGAAATAAATAAATGATTATAAATAAATAAATTGTGTACCATTGAGCTGGAACCAACCCATAGCTGACCTCCCCCCTCCCTTGGCAGGTTTTCAGAGTCAGTTAGTTGCATGGGAGTTTGTAACCTATCCTTCTCTCCTGGAGCAGCTGGTGCTTTCAAACCGTGTGCCTTGGAGATTACAGTGCAGCTTTTTGGCACTAGGCCACACTTTATAAATAATTTTACAGACCCACTGGCAAACTAACACTGAACTGAAATGCACTGATCATCACCCACAAGACTTTCTTTAGCCAATATTCTTTGAAACAATAAATACTTATTGTTTGATTGGTTCAACTTTTCAGGTTTTGTTGGTTTTTTTAAAATATACATATTTCCATAAATATGGTAAAACAAAGAAAATCATTCTATTCCCAATTGGCATGAAGCTAAAGTCAAGTGCTAAATGGAAAGCCAAACACATGTCAATGAAAAAATATGAAAAACAAAGTTGATATAAATGTAGTTCTTAAACTTTTGAATGAACTCTTGTTCAAGTTGGCCATCCTTTTCCTAATGGTATTTAGATCAAGCCCAGTGATATTTCCCTTTCTCCTTGAGTATATCTGTAAACATTTTCCCAAATCCAGAGAAAACATTCATTTCATGAACCCACCCACACTGTCTTATAAACATCCAGGATTCTACATGTGGTATCACTCAGTTATTAAGTGGAAGCCTGTGCTTTCACTGTAATCCCGTTACTGCATGGATTTCTCCAGTTTATTGTGATGTATCTTTTTGTATTAGACAAGCAATATGCACTTTCTATTTCAAATTTCAAAAATATAGCAAAAGAAAGAATTTACTAGAAGAAGGAGAGTGCTGGACTTTGAGAACTTCCACAACATCCTCTGGGATAAATCAACAAATATCTATATGAAGCACTATTTTGGTAGCTCATAGTTCATTGCAGATGCAGCTTTGTGCTACCAACAGCTGCTGGGTAAAAGGAAGAAACACACAAACATAAAGCAACTCTGATTTAATTGTACTTAATCAATATTCCTATAAGGTAACAGTTGTGATCTCAAACTGTAAAAAATAAATTCTGTGGCACTCTAGATAAAAAAGAAAGAACAAAAGAAAGAAAGGAAGGAAGGAAGGAAGCAAGCACGTGAACATTGATTTCTCAATGAAAGTATTATATTTAAGGATCATCACAATATAGAATATACTTGGAAATATTGACTATTGCTCTTGGTATTCTTCCTTCATTTTATATTCTGGAAAAAACCAAACTGCTACTGTGCTCTTATGCTCACCATTGTTATAATTCCCTAGATAACTAGAGTGTCACTTGAGTTTCACTGCTCAATTTTGACATTTAAAACACCCCAAAGAAAAAGTCTAGATAAATTTATCATGTGCTTCTTAGACCTGAAGTTCTAGTTTCAGGTTTATTTCTGGTAGGGGAGATAGATCTAAATATTCTGCAGTATGCTTTAGGAATACTGTGGCTCTGGTAATTGTTCTTACACTTTTATGCCAAGAAAATTCTCTTCTTACATTGTCAAGAGAAATTTACACTTGATAGTGTTTAGAAAATTTTTTGAATGCTCAATTTTGCTTTTAAAAATTTCTCAACCTGCAGGGTTATTTTTCTTTCTAAACAAATATTATGTGAATCACTTACTTCACATGATGTAATATAAAAATGAAAATGCAGACACATCTTATTATCCAAGAAGAGCTTCAGGTCTGTATAACATCAAGTTCTGATTTGACTGATTTGTGACTGATTTGATGCTACTTGAAAATCAAAGCTCAGCTCCTGTCTGCATATACCTATTTCCCAGCAGATCCATCAATCATGTGTTGGCTCCAAGGCTAGCAGAAGTTCATAAAGTCATTGAATTTATATTGTTGATTTCAACAACAAGGTACCAAGAAGAGTAGATGGGGATAAAATGGGGATAGCTGTTATAAGAGGTTAAATGTACTAAATATTCTTGAAAGGGTCTACATATGGTATCACTCAGTTATTAGATGCTTTATCTTTTCCTGTCATGATGATAAATTTTCCAAAGTCCTGTGTAATATGCTATCTCTTATATTAGACAAATGGATAACTCTGCTCAATATTTTTTTCTGAAAGGTCACTAGCCAGCTGTACACTGTTGCCTGAAGATATACATTAAAAATGGAATAGAATTCACTTCACAGAAAACACAAGTCCTCACTTCATACAATGTGTTATTCTCAATTAAATACTTTGTATGAAAACATCCACACATGCAGCTTTGATAATGTACAGATGAATTAACATTCCCACATCTTTTCTTCATTTGTTCAGTGGTACTTTTAAAACTGAGCATGTTCCTGTTCAGAGACTGTTTGTAAATCAGACATTATTAAAAATTTTCAATAATAATTTTGCAGATATTACAAGGAAGATAGACACATTGCAAATGTTATAAGGAAGCTAGACACATTTCAGTTTGAATTTATGAGAACCATGTGTCATTTTCTAACCGTATAATTCCTTCATATCTATAGTACATTTCTCAAGGTGACTGACTAAACTGGCTCAATTAGCCTAAAGGAACATGCAGAATCATTTAAGGGTTTCAACTATTAGCAGGAAGTAGACAAGGAAGAGTTGAAGTGACCTCATTGCTTTAGCTTGTTGATACAGGATTTTAGAAAGAGGTCAAGCTAGGGTCAAAATGAATAGATAAAATATTTAGAGTCCTTAGGGATGTGTTTGTACATATGAAGAAACTGTTTCTCTCAAAGTGTTTCTGATACTTAGTTGCTTTTAACTTTCTGTATCATATCTAAACTTTCCATTTTCTATCAGAAATTTGAATGCAAAGCTTGTTAATACATCTTGGAAACAATGAACAGACATTGAATAGGTTTATTTAAACCATGGTCAGAAACTTCCTGGCTCTAATCATTATGTGTCTCACACACTTGAATCCAGCCAAGTCTCCTAAGGAGACCCAGTTGGCAGTGACAGCCACAAGTCTAATTAATGAGTCTGAAAGCACTATTACCTTCTGATGAATCCAGAGGGGACATTACTACTCTTCTCTCCATCATTTGGAAAGTAAAACTGAAGTAAATCCTGACCCAAACAGAATTGTCTCTTACGTTTCCTATGTCTCTCTCACCCCAGGCTGTTGGAACAGTTAATCTCCATTTTGGTGGGATATTAAACTGAGGTATATAGAAGATACTGACTCAATAATGGAGCAATGTAAAAAGGCTCATTCTTGCTAAATATCTTCCATTCTGACTTGCAGCAACATTATGTACTGCAGAACAAAATGTTTAGCAACTGTGCAAATCCATCTCTTCCTCTATTTCACTATCTACTAAGCACACAACTTCCTTTTCTAACCAGTCCATGGAGAGGGATGTCATGCTTGTGAGGGTGAAGGGACAGCACAAGAAAGGAAGGCCCTCGATGAGATAGATTGATTCAGTGACTGGGATAATGGGGATAAGTGTGTCAGAGACAGTAAGATTGGCACAGGATAGAGAAGGCTTTAGGGCTGCTGTACCTAGGGTCGCTGAGTTGCAGGTGACTCAAGGGCTTATAACAACAACATAAACCAAAAAATGTCACTGAACTACAAAGAGCATCACATTTTATAGGGAACCCATCTCATGCACACACATCTATGGAGAGAAAGAGGCCTCTGTGGTGGTGCAGCTTTTAAAGAATTGCACTATTAACCCAAGACTGTGCTTATCTGGCAGTTTGAACCCACCAGTGGCTTTGAGGAAGAAAGACAATTTATATCCTGGCAAACTAAATGAGTTGGTTTCAACTTTAAGGAAATCATAGATGTATAAACCATGCTACACACAGTTGTGTAGTTTCCTAAGTCAGTTTTACCTCAGGAGGACTTTTAATGTAACACCTTTACAAAAAAAATTATTATGGGGGTCAGTCTGCTATCAAAAGTAATCTCATTGGAGCATTGTTGTCATTGTTGTTATGTGCCATCTACTTGTCTGTACCTCGTAACAACCTTGTTGTTGTTGTTGTTATGTGCCGTCGAGTCATTTGAGACTCATAGCAACCCTATGTACAACAGCCTAAAACTGTGCTCTATCCTGTGCCAATCTCATTGCCCCTGACAAACCCATCCCGATTACCCCAGTCACTGAATCAATCCATCTCATAGAGGGTCTTCCCCTCCTGAGCTGTCCCTCCACTCTACCCAGCATGATGTCCCTCTCCAAAGACCTGTCTCTCCTTACAACATGTCCAAAGTATGTCAGACGGAGCCCCAGAATACTTGCCTCCAAGGAATAGCCTGGTTTGATCCTCTCTACGATGAATCTGTTTGTTTTCTTGGCAGTCCATGGTACATTCAATACTCTTCTCCAGCACCACAGCTCAAAGGCGTCAATTCTTCTATCCTCCCTAGTCATTGTCCAACTCTCTGATGCATAACAAGTGATTGCAAAAACCATGGCCTGTATCAGGCAGACCTTAGTTTCCAGAGAGACACTGTTGCTCTTGAGTATTTTGGAGAGGTCCCTAACCACAGACTTTCTCATCGCAATACGTTTTTTTTTTTTTTTTTAATTTCCTGGCTAATTCTGAAGTCTTCCCTATGCTGGGCCAGTCTCACTAATCTGACACACCTGATACCCTTCACGCAGTTACCGTGTCAATCCATCTCATCTGATGTCTTTCTCTCCTGCCCTGTACCTCCAACCTTCCATGCATCATGTCCTTCTCCAAGGATTGGTTCTTCCTGGCCACATGTTCAAAGTATGGGAGACATAGTGTCAAAATCTTTGCCTCCAAGGAGAAACTGTGTTTCACGTTCTCAAAGACAGATCTTTTTGTTCTCCTGGAGGTTCAATACTCTTCTCTACCACCAAAACTCAATTCTTCTGTCCTCTTAGTCATTGTCCAGCATAACAAGTAATTGTGAAGACTATAGCCTGAATCAGGCACACCTTAATCTCTAGACTGACCTTATTGCTTTTTAGAACTTCAGAGAGGTCTCTGATAGCAGGCCTCCCCAAAGTAATTTGTCTTTTTATTTTCTGACTGTTGGTGCCAAGAGTGTTGATTGTAGAGCTGACCAAGCTTTAATTGTTAACAACCTCAATCTCTTCTCCATCTATTATGCTGATAAAAATTGGCCCAGTGTTGAGAATCTTTGCTTCTTGATGTATGCTACAATACATATTGATTTTCTTCATCAAATGCTTCATTCAGGCCCTCCTCAGTTTCAGCCAGCAAGGTTGTATTGCATAAAGGAGGTTGTTGATGAGTCTTCCTTCAACCCTGATGACATACTCTTCCTCATAAAGTCCAGCCTCCCAAATGATCTGTGCCACATACAAGTTTAAAAACCTATGAAGACAGAGTGCATCCACAAAACACTACTTTCCTAATTTTGAACCATGCAGTGTTTCCTTGCTTCTGAGTACTACCTCCTGGTTCAAGTGCAGATTTTGCATGAGCACAAACAAGCATTCTGGGATATCCATTCTTCTCAAAGTAAGCTATAATTTGTTGTGATCTGCACAGTCAAATGTCTTTGCACAGTCAATGACGCACATATAGACACTCCTCTAGTACTCTTTCCTTTCAGCCAAGATGTTTATGACATTGGAGATAATATTTCTACTGTCTCAGCCTTTTCTAAACATGGTTTTTATTTCTGGTAATTCTTTGTTAACGTACTGTTCCAGTCATTTTTCCCCCCCTAATCTTTAGCGGGATTTTGCTTGTATGTGATATTAGTGATCATATTCAATAATTTCCTCCCTCTGTCAGATCATCATTTTGGGGGGTAGGAATAAGTATGGATCACTTCCAGTCGGTTAACCAGGTAGCTGTCTTCCAGATTTTTCTGGCATAACCTGGTGAGGACATCCAGGGCAGCAACTTTTTGTTGAAAAATGTCAATTGGTATGCTGTCCATTTCTGGGGCCTTTTTCTTCCAATTCCTCAGAGCAGCTTGAACTGACTCCTTCATCACAATTGTCTTTGATGATACATTGTTTCATGAAATTCTTCTGTTAGCCAATTCTTTTTGGTATGGTGACTCTTTGTACTTCTTCTGCCATTTTTTTCAATGCTTCCTGGATCATTCAATATTCTGCCCATAACATTCTTAAGTATTGCAACTCGAGGCTTGAATTTGTTCTTTAGATCCTTCAGCTTAAGAAATCTGGAGTAAATTCATCCGTTTTTACTATCAGACTCCAGCTCTTTGTACATTTCATTATAATATTTTGCTTTGTCTTCTTGCATTGCCTTTTGAAAACTTTTGTCCAGTTTTTTAACTTTTTTATTTGTTCCCTTAGCTTTGGTTTCTCAGCTCTCTAGTGCAATATTCAGAGTCTCTTCTGACGTCCATCTGTTTTTGTAATGTCCTTTTGCATTCTTCATGGATAATACTCGATATCTTCCAACAGATCATCTGGTCTTCATTCATTAGTGTTCAATGGATCAAACCTTTTCTTGAGATGGTTTTTAAATTCTGGTAGGATAGACTCAAGGTCAAATATTGATTCCTATAAATTTTTTTAACCTTCTTTACATTTAATTTGAACTTGGATATGAGTAGTTGATGATCTGTTCCACAATCAGCACCTCACCTAATTTTCACAGCTGATAATGAGCTTCTCCAATGATTCTTTACACTGATGTAACAGATCTGATTTCTGTGCATATAAACAGGTGAAATACACGTGTAAGCAATTCTATCATTCTATCTTAAGCCTCATTTCTGTCACCAAGTCTATGTGTTTCAAATATTGATTCTACTTCTCTGTTCTCAACTTTTGCATTTCAGTCACCCACTATTATTAATCCATATTGATTGAATGTTCAATTAATTTCTGACTGCAAATCTTAGTATAAATCATCTATTTCCTCTTTTTCACTTTGCTTGAATGTGGTCATATTTGAATGATAGTGATATTCATTGGACTTTCTTATATGCATGTGGATATTATCCTGTCACTCACAAAATTGTATTTAAAGATGTATCTAGAAATGACTTTTGTAACTATGAAAGTGACAGTGCTTTCTCCTCACCTTTTGTCTCCAGCATAGTGGATCACGTGATTGTCTGATTCAAAATATCCCATACCAGCCCACCTCAATCACCAATACTTAGTATATCAATATTTATATATTCCATTTCTCTCTCATACAATATCATTCGTCTCACATGCAAGCAAAACTGTGCTGAATATTATCCAGAAGCTGCTGCAACAGTACATTGACAGAGAAGTACCAGAAATACAAGCTGGGTTTAGAAGAGGCCATGGCACTAGAGACATTATCACTAATGTCAGATGGATCTTAATGAAAGCAAAGAGTACCAGAATGATATCTATGTTCCATTGACTATGCAATGCCATTTGACTGTGGATCACAACAAATGTTGAGTAACCTTAAGGAGAATGGGGATCCCAGAACACTTGATTGTACTTATGTGAAACCTATACTTCAACCAGGAAGCATTCCTCAAAACAGAGCAGGAAAACACTGCATGATTCAAAATCAAGAAAGGAGTGTGTTAGGGATGTGTCCTGCTTCCCTCCATACCTTTACATTCTATGTGCAGAACAGATGGAATAACCTGCAGATGACACAACCTTGCTTGCTGAAACTGAGGAGGACCTGAAGCACTTGCTGCAAAAACTCAAGGACAGTAGTCTTCAATATGGTTGGAAGCTCAACATCAACAAGACAGATTCTCACCACTGGGCCAAATGGCAGCACCATAGTAGATGGAGAAGAGACTGAGGTTGTTAACAGTTACAGTTTGCTCAGCTCCACAATCAATTCTTTTGGTACCAGCAATAAGCAAATCAAAAGATGAATTAGGTTAACCTGCTGTCAAATACCTTTTCAGAGTACTGAGAAGCGGTGCGCCTCATCCAGTCCATATCTTCACAATTACTTGCTATGTATCAGAAAGTTGGAAAATCACTAAAGATGACAGAAGAATTGATGCCTTTGACTGTGGTGCTGGAGAAGAGTCTTGAACGTACCGTGGACTGCCAAAGAAACAAATTAATCTCCCTAGCAGAGGGTGGAATCAAGTTTCTCCTTGGAGGCTAGGGTTTTAAAGCCCTGTCTCATATACTTTGTGCATGTGGCCAGGAAGGACTGATCCTTGGAGAAGGGCGTCAGGCTCAGAAGAGTGGAGGGACAGCACAGGAGAGGAAGACCTGAGATGAGATGGATTAATATAGTAACTAAGGCAAAGGGGGTGAGTGTGTCAGAGTCAGTGAGACTGGTTCAGGACTGGGTAGACTTCAGAGCTGTTGTACGTAAAGTCACTATGATTTTCAGGCGGCGACTTGACAGCACATTAATAACAACATTTATCTCCTAACAATACCCAATTTTCCTACATTCATTCTTCTCACATTCCATGTTCCAATCACTCACTTGTGTCTTCTTACAACGTTCCTCCTTTGTATTTTCAAATTTTAGGGCTCAGCCTCAGTTTCCATATCTACTAGTCTGCTCTAAGTGTGCTCTATTACTTCAGGATAAATTATTGTTAGATGAAAGTGAGTTCATTATGACTCATATGGATCCTATTAACATGAAATTCACCTTCTCCTAGACAGACATATTTGGGGTTTTTTGGCAGTCCATGGTGTGTTCAAGACTCTCTTCCAGCACCACAACACAAAGGTATCAATTCCTCTTTTATCATTCTTAGTTAATTATCCAGCTTTCTCATGCATAGCAATTAATTGTGAAGACCATGAAGTGGATGAGGCACACCTTAGCCTCTGTACTGATATTGTTGCTTCTCAGTACTCTGGAAAGGTCCCTGACAATGGATTTACCAAATTCAATTTGCCTTTTGATTTCCTGACTGCTGGTGCCGAACAAGCTGTAATTGTTAACAACGTCAATATCTTCTCCTTCTGTCATTGTGCTGCCTATTGACCCAGTGATGAGGCTTCAAGTTTCTCCTTGGAGGCTAGGATGTTGAAGCTCCATCTCACATACTTTGGGCATGTGGCCAGGAGGACTGTTTCTTGGAGGGTGGAAGGACATTACAGCAGACAAAGGTCCTGGATGAGATGGATTGATACAATAACTAGGGATGAGTGTGTCAGATCAGTGAGACTAGCTCAAGACAGGTCAAGCTTCAGAGCTACTATAAATAGGTCACAGACAGACTTGATAGAACAATAAAAACAACATGAAATTGAAACCTTGCTCGATCCTCTATCATCCTCACAAATCTACTGTAGTCAAGCCTATTGATCCCATCACTATGTCAAACCATCTAGTTAAGGATATTCCTCTTTCCTCCTGACCTTTCAATTTTCTAAGCAGAATGTCTTTTTCCAAGGACTAGTGCCTCCTGACAACAAGCCCAAAGTATATGAGATGAACTTTCACTATGTTTACCTCCAAGGAACACCCTGACAACACGCCATTAAATACAAATTTGTTTGTTCTTTTAGCAATCTTGACCAAGGTGCACTTAAGTCAGGCCATGGTCTTTTCCATCACTTGTTATGCATCTGAGAGCTCAACAGTGAATAAGAATTGGCACCTTAGAGTTGTGGTGATGGAGAAGAGTATTGAATACCAAACAGACTGCGAAAAGAATGATCAGGTATGTCTTGGAACAGGTGCAGTCAGAGCACTCCCTGGAGGCAAGGATGAAAAAAATTTTTTCTCTCATATTTAATATTCCTTAGAAAGGGAGGTATCATGCTTGGAAAGGTGGAGTTCCAGGGAAAGAGAGGAAGACACTCCAAACAAGATGTACTGATGTGGTGCTGCAGCAATACACTCAAGTGTATCAGTAATGGTGAAGATGACAGAAGATAGGACAGGACTGAGCTGTCTTGTTCATAGGGTTTTTATTAGTCGTGCCAGACTTGATAGCACCTAACAAGAACAGTAAATTTGATATTGTTTTTACCAACACCTCAAAAGTATCAGTTCTCTTTGGGGCTTCTCTGTATATTTTCCACAAGTAAAATTAGTCCTCTGTATCTGAATGGATTTTTTGCAGTTTAAAAGTCTTTTCATTAGATGAAAGCCTAATATCTGTTTTGATCTGTTAGGTGCAAGTGACCTAACATTTTCTTGGTATAAAACGATAATGCATCTTAACTAGTTTTTGTTTCTGAATTAATCTATTTTCTACTAAAAAAAGTTATTTGTATATTCTTTAAGGGATATTAAGAGGCACACAAAATTTATTTAGATGTGTTGTTGTTACTGATTGCCTTTGAGTTGAGCACGACTCATAACAAACCTATGAACAAAAGGCACTATCAACATTTATCAAAGTTCAGGGAGTTTCCAGAGGCATGTTATTTAGGAAGTGGATACCACTTCGGTTTCCAAACCTGTCATAGTATAATATGGTTGTTATATGTCATTGAATTGCCTGCGATGTGTAAAGATCCTGTGTACATCAGCTCTGAATCTTTCCTGTTCTGAGCTAGTCTCACCAATTCCAACACACCAACCTCCATTACCCCAGTTACTGTATCAATCCATCTCATCTAGGGTCTTCCTCTCCTGCACTGTCCGTCCACCCTTCTGATGTACTTCTCTAAGGACCGATCTCTTCCGGCCACTTGCCCAAAATAAGTGATATGGAGCATCAAAATCCTGGCCTCCAAAGAGAGACTTAGTTTCACCCACTCTAAGACAGACCTATTTGTTTTCTTGACAGTCCGTTATTTGTTCAAGATTCTTCTCCAGCCCATAACTTGAAGGTATCTGTTCTTCTTCTGTCATCCTTAGTCATTGTCCAACTCTTTAAAGCATAACAAATAAGTGAGGAGACCATGGCCTAGATTAAGTGCACCTTAGGTATGTTATTGTTGTTGCAGTTGTTGTTTCTGTTAAGTGTCGTCAAGTCATAGGCGACTCATAGTGACCTTATGAATGAAAGACCTGAAAACTTGTATAACTTTCATCATTTCTCTATGTTCATAGAGTTTCTGGAGGCAAGTTATTTCAGAAGTGGATGCCACTCTTGCTTCCAAGCTCATTTTAATTGGGGAGCAATTAAAACAGGCTTAGAAGCAGAAGTGGCATTCATTTCCTAAATAGCTTGTTTTAATCAGGGAGCTCCACCAAACATTGTCCACTATGGGTAACTATTATCTCATTTGACACATCAGTGTCACAGTGTTTAGCACCACAGCAACCAAGAGTTACCTCTGTACAGCAAATTAAATGAAACCTTAGGCATAGTGAAATAAAAGTGCCGGCCTTATGTCAGAGGTTTGAATCCAACAGCCACTTTGTAAAAGAAAGATGAAACAATTGCTTTTGTATGTAAATATTTAGAGCTTTGGAAACCCTAAGAGGTAGTCCTATGCTGTTTTACATGATCACAATGAATTACAATCTGCTCAATAGCAATGGCTTTAAAACATCTGGATCCTAAGAAATGTAACTCTATCCTCATTGAATCAAGATTTTCTAAGAGATCTGAAATTCTTTGACACTTCCATATGAACAGAGAAATAATTGGTCATAGCATTTGTCCTTAGTTCAACTAATGTGACATATGCTCTTCCTTCAAAGCAGAAACAAGAATTTGCACACATTAAAGTCTTCTGCTAATTCCTGTGTCTTTGTTATTTGACCATCAGCTATTTAAATTTTTTAAAAAGAAAAAAATAAAATAACAAAACGTCCTTGACCATCATGTCAGTACAGAACATTGCAATGTGCTTCAGAGCAGGACAGAACAATAATTTTCAGCACATGTCTGTAAAACAGGTATTTAGTGAAAAGTGTTGTCGAGTTTAGCAAATGTGACTGATGTAGAATGAACAGAGTTTAATAGCTGTTTTAGTGCTGTACTTTCCAGTGAGAAAGTAGTATAAAACTTAAGTCTCCAAGTTTTCTTCAGTCATATTAGCCCTATTGCTTTTTCCACAACAGACGGTTTTCTGGAAACTTCTGTTTCTCCAAACACTAACAGCTTCTTGAGATTTTATGTCAAATTACATAAGCTGTAGAGACAATAATTAGCAATACATAGTCATTGTGGTTCTTGGAACTGTATCACTTGAAATTCAAATTGGTGCTGTAACTATCTATCATGGAAATGGGTGGGAATAAAAAAAAAGTTGACATGCAAAATTATTTACCATAGGTGATGCAAATAGCTACCTATGAGAGTTCAAACCTATTTCTGCATAACAGTCTCCCACTAAGTCTGATTCTCTTTTGTCACACACTTAAAATATTAAAAGTGATCTTTATTATAGGGGAAAAATGGCAAAGTAAGCAATTCCGTTCTGACCACAGGGAATTTTTTAGATTGTCACTTTTGCTCTTAAAACAACACTAAACTATGGTAGATACTTGCCATATTATGAAAGGGAAATTAATACCAATTACAATATTATTAACTACCCATAAGGTGACCTGAGAGCCTTATAAAAGTTTATATTTCCAGGAAATAAAACAAAAAAAAGAAGAACATAAGACAAGAAGTGTTACACATAGTTTGACATTTACTTTTCTATCAATTACATTTTTTGTTGTCATTTGAGTTATAGTTTACAAAACATATTGCTTTTCACTCAATTTCATGAACATTGTATTTTATAACACTAATTACAATGCTTGTGATACAAATGCACCTTTTTCCCTTTCCTCTTTGTAATTTTTATTTCCATTTATCCTACCCTTTCCTACCTTCTAACTTTATGCCTGGGAAAATCTTGCCTTTTTCTTCAAATTCTCTTAGGTTGTTTGTTTTAAATAACAAGAGACATTGACTCCTTTCACGATTCACAAGCAAAAGCTTTTAAAGCTACATGTAATGCAATGAAATACCAACTTCATCTTGTTTAGGGGGGAAAATCATCTAGAAATGCTTTCTTTACAAATCTGACTCAACAAGCACACTGCCATGGAGTGGTTTCTGAGTTACAGTGGCCCTCGACCGAGTTTCTGAGGATGTAAATCACAGTGGGAGTTGACATTGCCTATCATTCTCCCATGCAGCCACCGATGGATTTTAGCTGCCAAAGAGTTCCTTTTGGTTATAGTATAGCACTCTATGAAGCAGGCCACCAGAGTACCCTGCTATTTTAGAATTAATGAATATAATTTGAAATGGTCATTCTTCCAATTCCATAGCAGTAAAAAACTTAAAAAGCAATTGAGGAAAACAAATGCTGTCTATGAGTAGCTTCTGAAATTTCCTACTATTCTTTAAAAACAAAATGTGCAAAATATTAAAAAACTTCCAAAAATTGTTTCAAAGAAATTCTGAAAATGACACAGGTCAGATAGAAAGTATAAGAATAAAAGGCCTATAAAAACTCCAAAATTATGAGCAGCTGGTTCTCTCTGAAGTGGAGTGCTCTGGCTCAGGAGTCTTCTTGTCATGCAATCAAAGGAAGGAAACATTAAGATTGCAGATGGAGGGTGGTGACACACTGTAATTTCATACAGATCTTAAGATGGTTTGGTGACATAGGAATTACTAGACCATGAGTCCTGAAGTCTATGAAATGGATAAAAGCTTTATTGCTCTTTGGAGTTCTGACAATGACAAATGCTTTCTCTGATGTTGGGATTATCTTGTCTAAACTTTTGTTTCCTTAGTTTCAGGTTTCACCTTTTCCTTAACCATCTTCTAAGATCACAAATAATTTCCTTTTTCATTGTTTTTAGAAGGCATTTAAAAACACTCACTTGTTTTATGCCTTCATCTCCGGCATCATTTCCGGACTAGATCATTTTTAAATTTTCAATTTGCTGAGAAAGTTTAAGTGACAGATCTAATACTATAGTCACGTGACCTTATTCTAAATTACTATTAAATAAATAAAAGAATGAAAGACATGCAAAAAATAAAAGAAAAAGATCTGGCACAAAATATAATGGCTATTGGTTACTAATAAGTTTATTCATTTTCCTGTATCAATTGCCTAAACAGATTTTTTAGAACAAATGTTTAATAAGTCAAATGAACATCTTATATCTATTATTACCATTTTTGTGTCCCCACATAAAGTATGACATAAGTAAGATTACTGATTTAAGGTGAAAATGAAGACTTTAATGAAAATTTTTTTAATCGTTTTGCAAATGCTCTTTTTCTTATTGAAAGGAGAAAGATAACTGCTAAGAGAAAAGAATTTTTTTTTCTTTAACTATGGAGCTACTGGCCCTTTTATTTTCCTAGTCTTTTGTCTTTATCATTAGCATGCACTGTGAAAACACTTCTGGTGAAGTTAAGTGGGTGAAATCTTTAATATGAAAGAAGTTATAAAGTGCATTAATTCAGAAAAGTAAAAATGGATAGCATTAAAATTCAGTGTGTTTCTAGTACCTGATAAAATGTGTGTGAAAATCTTACAGATGGAAACACATTCAGACATCTCTTATTGGTAAAAATACCCAGTCAACCAGATTGAAATTTTGTTCTGAAAGCATTACTTCCTAACTCAGCTTCAGACTTTCTTTGAATACATTATGAGTTCATTTGCTTTTTAAAAAATTTAAATCATTGACTATTGAAAGGTCTGATATGATTAAACTCACTCACCTGTTAGTATTCTTGTTCTCCAAATGAAGACAAGCAAAAAAAAGTGTGCATGTGTGTGTATATATATATATATATTGCTAAAAAAAGTGTCATCAACTGGTTTAACAAGCAGGACAACTTTGCTTCAGAGAAAGCAGACAAAGTTGAGCATATAGGACTTCTTCAGTTGACAAGTGATACCAAAAAATTAGAAGTAAATATCTCCTATCTATGATAGGAGATATTTTATGAAAAAGATTTTTAGTAACCAGTGAACAAGAAAGCATGTGCAACCTATCTATTTATTTATCTGTTTATTTCATTTTTGCTTAGAATAATAATGTTGGGCTTTTGAAATTATTTGAGAAGGTGCTTGGGTGTCATAGTCCATAGGGAGTTGCGATGCTAACTCAAAGATGATGTTTTATTCTGACATTTCTTTCTACCAGTGGCTGCCCAGGAGAAAAATGGATGGTCTCTTCCTGTGTGATTTACTGCCTTCACAAATTCAGATGGAGGGTCAGTTATGGATCAGTTCTGACTAGGTGGCAATGAGAGTGAGTGGAATTCTCTTTGTCTCATTGGCATCAAGTCACTTTCACAATTGATCTGCCAGGAAGCTCTGGTGGCCTAGTGTATAACAAGTTCAGGAGGTAGTTGGAAACCCCCAGGAACAAAGTGGACAATCTCCTTCCATGCAATTGTCAGTTTAGGTAATCTGGAGAGTCACTTATAACTTAATGAACTGACGTTCAGCCAACCATCCATACTGGGTTTCCAAATATCCATGAGAAGAGACCACCTGCCTTTCTCTCTTTTCAGCAGCTAGTGAATTGGAATCCCTGCTTTTGATATGTGGTTCAATTCCCTACATAATGTGCCTTTATAGTCCTGTAATGGTCACAAACGCCATTGTTTGCTAAGCAGTTTCAGATCTTAACGTTGTTCTTATGTGTCATTGAGTCGTCTGAGACTCCTTATGATCTTACGTACAACGATTCTTTGATTGTTGTACAATTCTCCTACTCGCACCCCAGTCTACTTTACTGTGCAGCTCTTATTCTGGACTGTTGTAATGCAAATAATAACTAATCACATATTCCTTTTGGTTTGGTTTCTTGGTGTTCTAGTGTGATTTCTAGAGTCTCGTCTGGTATCCATTTTGATCTTTTCTTTGTTCTCTATCTTTGTAATGTCCTTTTGCCTTCTTCATGGATACTGTACTTAATTTTTCTCACAGCTCATCTATTCTTCTCTCATTAGTAGTCAATGCCTTGAATTTATTCTTAAGATGGTTTGACTATACACATGACCCTCACATGTAAAAAGAATCTGATTGACTACATTTGTGGAAATAATCAGCAGAGAATCTCAGTAGTTTAAACCAGTCTAGTTGCTGATTTTAAAACATATGAGTAACTACTCTTTGTAAATTAAAACTGAAGCTGAAGAAAATGAAAATACATCCATGAAAATGAATCGCAGTTCTGAACCTTGCCTTAGCCCACACCATACTCAGGATCTCTGTTATGCTGTTATGCTAAATCTGTAATTTTAGGCACGGTGCCAATCCATTTCACTGAGGGTCTTCCTCTTTTCGACTGCCTTCTACCTTTCTCAGTATGATATCTCTCTCAAAGTATTGATTCATCCTAAAAATATACCCACAGTAAGTGAGATGAAGTTTCACCATCCTTGCCTGTAAGGAGCACTCTGCTTGCCCTTCCTTCGAAACAGATTTGCTTGTTCTTTTGGCAGTCCATAAAATACCATTAGACAACATCACAGTTAAAAGTTTATTCTTCTTGAGTCATTCGTAGCCATTTTGTAACTTTCCAAAGCATAGTTGGCAAATGAAAATAGAGTGCTTTTGATCAGTCACACCGGAAACATTATTTAAGGCATCCTAATAAGAAAAAAAGGAAATATTGATTATATTTGTAAGTTTACACTCAATTTTTACATTATTGAAAACATCCTATTTTGAGTATTTTAAGCTATTTCTGGTATAGAGTTTCCAGCTAGAAAATACTGACAGAAATAAGGGGTGGAAGGAAAAGTAGAAAGAAAATAAAAAAGAAGACAAAAGAACAAAAGAAAGATACTGACTTTTCCTATATTTCTCCCAAGAATGAAAAAAATGAAATCCCCAGAAAAGTCTATGTACATCCAACTTCGTGATGCAAACATGCTGTTAGTACTGTTAAATGATGCAAAGATCCCCATAAGGCAAATATAGAGGTGAGACAGATGTCCTCAATCATGAGAGTTCATACAAAACATACTCCATATGGCTCAGGGCCCAAGATGTGTAGTTTAACTGGTCTAAAAACAAGAAACAACTAGCAGTGAAGAAGAAATAATAGGAGATCAGCACCATGTTGATAATAGTGTTGATAGTATAACAGCTAATGACAGCATAGCAACTAGTTCATGCTCATCTGTTGGTCCAAGGCTCAGCAGTTTCTTTTAAAATGCATACTTTGCAGCCATCAAATGAGGCCCAGTTGCTACATACAAACTGAAGTGAAGAAAAGACTCTAATCTCATTCACTGATACACAGCCACACATTTTCACTGTGGATAAAGAATTGCATCTAGTCCTTTAGGAAATTGTCTGTCTCCTGTACATGTTGAACTGTGTCTAGTTCTCTTAGGAGATCAACTCCAGAGATTTTCATCCAATATTTTAATCTAATGTTTCCTGAAATTTATAGTTACCATTAGAAAAATCAATGAAAGTGCCTCTTTATCACAATTTAATAAGGATATTTCCACCATGAATAAACAAACGCAATTAACCGGTGTAAGCCTCAAACTTTGCATAAGGTTTTTTTTTTCCTCTGACAACCACATTGAATAAAACAACTGGTCACATATTTCCATGTACATACTATACATGACAAAATTGTTCTTTGCATCAGAATACAAATTTGTTGAACTTATTAGATCTTCTCAGTCTCAGCATTCTTCACTTTAAATCTTTAAAAGACTTTGGAAACACTTCTAGTCATTTCAGACTAAAACTAATAGTTTATGTTTCCTGCATTGCAGGAAACTCTTCTGGAGCATTCTTTGCCACACTTAACATTCACTCTTTTCAAGCAACTTTTGCAGTTCCTTTAATGTGTATTGTCCACTGAAAACTTTGAATGTATAGCCTATAAATTCAATCCAGGGAGTGGATATTCATGGACTTTGGCCATATTTAATGCAACCAAGATAAAAAAAGGAGTAAAAAAAAGAAAGAATAGATTTCAATAGAAAGTAAAAATATTTCACTTACTGTCCATCTGGGGCATTTTTTAATGTTATATAAGTAATAAAAATTGCATTTAACAAATAATAAAATTTACATTGTTCAAATGGAAAGTTTTTATTCACAATACAAAAATATGAAATCTGTTTGTCTCTATCTTGAAAGTAACTAACAATTGTTAATACGTTTTAATATAGAATTTTATCATCAATATTGATGAAGTCTCTATATTTTTCTTTTGTAAAATTTACCATTTCTTTTAATTGCTTTGAAGCTTAATATTCATAAACAGAAAGCCTAAACTCAACTTTTTCCCCAAATTTAGGAAAATAGATGTGATGAGCATATAAGACTTCAAGTATAGGTTAAATAAGAAAGTACTCTTTCTTTTCTTTACCTTTACAACTATATTCATTACTTCTTTCACTGTTGTCAAGTCAGAGCTAACTCATAGCTGACTCATCACTGAGTTTCTGAGCCTGTAAATCAAACAAGAGATTTTTCACCTTTCTCTGGTGATTCATACATTCAGAATAACCCATACCTGACCCTCTAACATATTTTCAGATGTAGTAAATCTCTGGGAGGAGACTGCCTATCTTTTTCTCACAAAATTGCTGGTAGATTAGAAGAGTATGTCGTGGTGTTGGCCGTGCAATTCCTTACCACTAGGCAACCGTAGCTCCCCTAAATTATTATTTTGATTCAATTATTTCTTTTACATCATGAGAAACAACCCATCGTTGACCCTCCAGTGAGTTTCTAGAGGCTTTAAATAGCAGTGGAGGAGACTCTCCATCCTTCTCCTGTGGAGCAGCTGGTGGTTTTTACTACTATGCCTTTGGGCTTGCAGTGCAGCTTCTTGCCACTAGGCCACCAGAGCTCCCTAAACAATGCCCTAGAGCATATCAAAGACATGACACAGGTGCAGGATTCAGATCCATTGTCCATAGGGTTGCTATGAGTCCTAATTTACTTGAAGGCTTCTTCTACTAGTAAGAAAAAGAGTTTGAAAGAAATTAATTTTTTTTAACTACAGTGTGAACTTTCTCACAAATACAATAAATATTTATAATTCCTAGTGGAAAAGATGGATCTAGAAATTACTTTTTTTACTATCAAGGCAACCCCATTTTTCCTTGTCTTTTCATCTCC
>NW_006399886.1:3012593-3013491 GCF_000299155.1 Elephantulus edwardii | reverse complement strand
ATCTTCCTCTGAAAATTCTCTCCATGTCTTTTGCCCATTTTTTAATTGGATTATCTGTCTTTTTCTTGGAGAGGCCCAGGAGTATTCTGTAAACTTTCGTTATAAGACTGTTGTCTGAGATGTTATTACCAAATGTTTGTTTCCATTCTGTAGGTTTTCTTTTCATCCTGTTGGAAAAATTTTTGGCGCACACATGGAATTAATCTTTAGAAGGTCTCATGCATTAATTTTATCCTCTGCAGATTGCACATTTCTGGATGTATTTGGCATTCTCATTATAACTTGGACTAATACTTCTGAACTAGATCCCAGTTTGTCTCTAATGTTATGATTTTGAGCTTTACTCCCAGGTCTCATATGGTGTGAAATGTAGATACTGTTTGAGCTTCCTGCAGGTAGAAAGAAGGCCAGTTTTGCCAGTACCATTTGTTGAAGTGGTTATCATTTATCCATTTGATAGCTTTGATTTCCTTGTTGAAAATCAGTTGACCACAGATAGCTGAGTTTATTTCTGGGTTCTCAATTCTATTCCATTGATGTTTGTACACCAATGTTTGTAGTCACATTATTCACCATTAACAAGAACGTGAAAATATCCCAAATTTCCAACCACAAAGGAATGGATTGAGAGATTATGGTACATTCACACAATGGAATATTATGCATGCAGGAGAAATGATAGTATAAATTATTACCTAACTTGGAAGGGACTGGAGATCATTATGTTGAGTAAACTAATTCAGTCCCATAAGGATAAATTTTGTATACAACCATAATTGTAGAATGAATATAAGGATCCAAGAGGGGTGGGAGAGGATAGAAGCAGAGGAATGAGGATGTGCAGGGGGTATTAATCATGGAGTTGTATAATTTGATGGGTGGGGTGGGTGAGGGAAAT
>NW_006399886.1:3011225-3012268 GCF_000299155.1 Elephantulus edwardii | reverse complement strand
ATTTGTCAGGAGGGGCCAGTTCTTAGAAAAATACATCATGCTTGGAAAGGCTTAGAGAGTAAGAGAAAAAGAGGAAGATTCTCAACAAGATGAATTGACACAGTAGCATCAAGTACATCAGAGATCATGACGACATCACACAGGAAAAGGGCATGGTTCATTTCTGTTGTTTATAGAGTTGCTGTGAGTCATAGTTGACCTGATAACACTTAACAAAACCAACTTATGAATGATAGGTATGTATATCATCCAATGATCACAAGAATGTGAAGAAACTGAATTGCTAATCCAGTTCAATGCATGGATAGATGGAAAAATAAAAGACTATATTCACCCTTGAAAGTATTTTAGTAGTAGTGTATAAAATTAGGTACACAACTACCATATAATCATACAACTCAATAGTTCATTTTCCAGAGAAATAAAAATTTACACAAAAATATGTAAATAGAATTTTCATAGGAATTTCCTTTTTAGTAGTAAAAAATAAGGTGCAATTTATGTTTTTAACTTTGTCAATGGATTAAACTTTGGTACCTCTATATCATCAATAAGAGTTAGCAACAAATGAAACAAACTATGAGAATCTGTCTTCTTGACACTGAGCCTCAATCCATATTGAAGGCTGTAGTCCTTGATCCTCTGCAGCAAGCACTTCAGGTCCTCTTCAGTTTTTAGCTTTTGTAGCAATTATAGGATATCTATATATTCTGCATATATATATATATCATATTACAACAATATACTTGGACCGAGAGGCAGTCATCAGAACATAGCAGGGAAACAAACACTGCATGGTTCAAAATTGGAAAAGGTGTATACCAGGGATGTGTCCTGTCTCCATACCTTTTAAACCTGTATGCAGAACAGATTATCCAAGAGGCTGGGCTCTATGAGAAGTGTCACATCAGGATTAGTGGAAGATCTATGCAGATGACACAACCCTGCTTGCTGAAACTGAGGAGGACCTGATGCACTTGCTGCAGAGAGTCAAGGACTACAGCCTTCAGTATGGATTGAGGCTCAATGTCAAGAAGACAAAG
>NW_006399886.1:3007449-3010417 GCF_000299155.1 Elephantulus edwardii | reverse complement strand
GTAATGGCAAATTGAGCATAAGAGAGTATAAAAAAAATTTTGACCAGGATTCTTTTCTATTTCATGATATCTAATGGAAAATATTTATTTATTATATGGCGCATACCTGTGGTGGTTAAATTCAGATAGTATTACCTGTAACAATTTGTATTGGCTTCCTTACAAGGCTCTAGATCTGCCATATTTAGGAATAAATGAGAACTGTATCAAAGTCAATGAATTCTTGGTTGTATCTGACATACTGTATTCTCTCACCTTTGGTTTTCACAAACATTCCAAGGTTGGTTTTGGCTTCCATCATTAAAGGATGACAGGTTTCAACAATTTAAGAGCTTTTATTCTTGGCTTCAGATAAATATCCTAAACTTAACACACTATCCTAAACTTAACACACTACCATAAATCATTGGTTTGGAAATTGTCAGCACATAACAAAAGAGTTCTACTTTTCCGTGTGATGTTTGGTGTTTCCAAATTAAATTATTTGTTGAATGTCCAAGGGAGTATGTTTTTTTTTTGAAAGGTCCACCAGATGCCAGACAAATATCTTGCAATTGAATTGGAGTTCACAGAAATAAAATCAACGGCAACCACTTGTTCCTTCCTCTACAATGATAGTAATAATCAAGCAATTCCACAGAAGTATGTCTCTACTAGCTGTCACTAGGTAACATTTATGTATACTGAAAAGCTGAAGAGATGAAAACTACTCAAGATTTTACTTCCAGAACATATTCCATAATTGTTTTTCAGATCTTATCCTCTTTAGAGTGTGGCCATTCAGAAGGAGTCCTGGAGTAGATTTTTACTATGTTCGTTTCGTTTACTAGCTCTATGCCTATAATGTTTAACGTTATGTATCAATGTTAGTATGAAGTGCTTCTTGATGGTTTTCTAGATATAGGTGATCATCCTAAAGTTTGTAATTGTGAGCAAAGAGTTGAAAGTAATTTTCCTTGAAGATGTGGCCTATGTCCAAAATATGTGGGTATTCTGGCAAAACTCCCTCTCTTAGTTCTGCATCTGACTTATCCTCTAACCTCTGCTTCGTGGGCTATAAACCAGCAGTTTGCTACCTGGACTGCAGATTCAGAGTTTTGTTAGTACTTATAATGAGGCAGAAGTTTTCTTCTACCTGATCTGTTGCACAGGAATTCATCAATCCCTCCAACCTGTGGCTTAGTTGTAAGGAACTGTGCTCCCAATACAGAAGCATGTGATTTAAATTCACTAACTGTTCCATGAGAGAAGGATGGCAATCTTCTCTCATGTGTCTATTGACTCTAAAAATCCACTGAAGAGTCAGTTACAAATTTGTTACCACTCTAAACTGTACATAACAATAACAATCCCTGCAAAAATGTGAGTCAAGAGAGGCCTCCAACCTGACACCTGACTAACAGATTGTTAGCCGCAATAACTGTAAATATTTCTTTGACATGTGAGTGTTTATCATGATGCTGCTATCTACCTTGAAATAAATTTCTCTCTGGTTGCATTTTCTTTAAGACACATGTGTTTGTTCTTTGGTAATCCATGATATATTAAGTATAAATACTCTATACTTAAAACTTTATGTTATTGTTATGTGCCGTCGAGTCATTTGCGACTCATAGCGACCCTATGTACAGCAGCCCTAAACCCTGCTCTATCCTGTGCCAATCGCATTGCCTCTGACACACCCATCCCGATTACCCCAGTCACTGAATCAATCCACCTCATAGTGGGTCTTCCCCTCCTGTGTTGTCCCTCTACCCTACCCAGCATGATGTCCTTCTCCAAGGACCTGTCTCTCCTTACAACATGTCCAAAGTATGTCAGACGAAGCCCCAGAATCCTTGCCTCCAAGGAGTAACCTGGTTTAACCCTCTCCAGGATGAATCTTTTTCTTTTCTTAACAGTCCATACTTTATATAAAAATGTACAGGTATCTTCAGTCTTCCTTATTCATTGCCCAATTTTCAAAACTGAATGAGGTGATTGAAAATACCGTTGCTTGGATCAGTATTGCTTTAATCACCACTCTTTAGCACTTTCAAAAAATCTTTCTTTGGTGACAGATTTGCCCAGTACAATACATAATTTTCTTTCTTAACTGTTGTTTCCAAGGACATTGTGGGTTAAATCAAATTACTTTTTTGAAAATTCAGTCATTTCTCTTTTTATCATGATCTTACTTATTTTTCTAGTTGTGAAGAAGTTTGTTTTTATTATATTTAGCTTTAAATTGACACCATAATGTTTGATTTATATATTATTATTTCTGTAATAATTTACAAGAAAAATTAAAACTTTCATTCAATCATTTACACACATTTTGTTTTACAACTTTAATTACAATAGGCACAAGGCAATCAATTTCTCCTCAACTCAATGGCACCTAACAACAGCATGTATCCATTATGTAATACAATTAATTTTGCAATTTATTTTTATTTGTAGTCATTATTTCATTGCTTTTTTTCTTTCTAGTTGGATGGAAAATTACTTGTGTTCAAAAAGAAAGGTTCACTAGGGTAATGTGATTTAATTAATAACAAATGCCAACTAGTAGTAACTACATGTCTGAGAAAATTTTAGGGTGATGGCTTCTGTAAGTATCCTGAATCTTCCATTTATGACATATTTAACCACACCACTTATTTTCCCAAATTGTGTAGATTCTCTGACAATAGAACATATATCCCAGATGCTCCATAAGGAGAATAGGTTTTAGTAGGCATGTTGACATAATTTAGACATAGTAAGAGAATACAAAAGATCAGAAAAGTTTTGGCATTTACCTTGTTAAAATTTTAAACCTAAGTTCAAGGGTCTAGTTAAAACGATTTAACTACAATAAGAAAAATAGAAGTATTAAGGGTAATAAGTCTAAAAACTTCTGTAAAAATGAATCTATTCTAGTAGAAATCAGTGTGTTCAATGATCAAAGTTTGCCATCAACAAACGAATGGCTAGAGAAGCTGTG
>NW_006399886.1:2992307-3006587 GCF_000299155.1 Elephantulus edwardii | reverse complement strand
AATTAGTTTTATTGACTTGGTGAAAATGCTCACTTTTCCTTCTAAGGAGAATAATATCAGTAATTCAGTCTTTATTATAGTAAAAGAGAAAAAGTTAATATGTGACTTTAAGCTCGTTATTTTTAAATGATTGTTATACTCCAAAAATTGCGAAGGGCAATAGGTCATGATGATTTTTAAGGCATAATCTCTGTTCAAGGAATTCAAAATTGAGAATAATGATGGTGAATTAAGAATAGCCAGTTTTACCATATGCAATTTTAAGTACGGAGTTCAGTGCAAGAAAAGAAGAAAGAGAAAGAGATTGAGATGTGGATGGAGGAAGAAAGGAAAGAGGCAAGAAGGCAAAAAAAGAACTGAAGTGTGGGGAAGGGAAGCAAAAGAACTATTAACTCTATGTGTTAGAAGACCTAAAGAATGAATACATATTGTCTAGATAATTTTAAACAGAGCATCATAATGGTTGATGGCTCTAATTAGAAAAAAGGGTTGGGGCAAGATCAGAGAACTATATAATATTTTTAATAGTTATGGTTCAGTATATCTTTTTATCTACAGATTATATAAGGTCAGATACATATGCATATATACATAGATAAATATGTATATGATACAGTAAAGACCCGTATATATTTATTTGTAAGCGTATTTCTACACTCTTTTTATATTTTAGTGATTTTGAAATAAGTTAATGCTGACAGCTTAAAGAGATAAATTTCAGATTACTATTTTAATTAGATATGTTTGGTAAGGTATCTAGCTTATAATAATTTAGAGGCTACATGTTCTCCATATTGTAGCTTTTAGAAAAGATGGAGGATTTTCTGTGGTTGATAATATGCCTCTAAGGGGAATAGACCACTTCTACTCTCATCCAATTGACTAGCTCCATAATATGGTTGCAGTTAGACACAAAATAGTTTGTGAAATATAGTTTAATGACACACCTAAATAGAAGATACTTGGGTATTTTTTTTTAAATTAAGCATATTAAGTACACATTTAATTAAGTACATTAAGCACATAGTCTCTAGTTTGCTCTATTTGGTGCATATATAATGTGAGGCTAGAACTTACACTACTAATATTTAAAATGCTTACCCCCAAATATAATCCACTCTGCAACCCTTATTGTGTACCAATGAGGGAGTTTTTCTTTTGCTTTTCAAGGAGAGGAGCAAATGGGGGCGAGGGGGGAGGGGTTTGTGCGGGGAGAAGGGTGCAACAACGAATGAATGGAATCCCAAAATCTCTGTAGATGTTCATTGAAATGAAAAATAAACAACCTAAATTTAAAAAAAAATATAATTTAAAACAGATCAAAACCATAGAGTACTTGAGAACTTTCTTGATGTGATCCAAAACTTCTCTTTTGGATAATTACATAGATATGTGTTAAAATTCATTAAGTGCCACACACAAAATTATACTGTATATAAACTTTACCTTAAGAATAAAGAAGTAGATTGATAGAATTTTTAAAAATAAATGTTAGATTGAAAAGTGGTAAAAAAAAATGCTTCTAGAGTCACCGTAGTGGGCACGTTTCAGTGGCACTTCTAGTTTAATATCAACCAGAAAGAAAGGACAATCTGATGGACTACTTATGAATCACAATAGAGCCTTGTCTAACTCACTTGCTTTGTGCACATAATCAATGGAGAATGACATCCTGTTTCACAAAGTAGAGTCAATGAAAGAAAGGAAAACAGTCGTTGTTGGAGTGTCACAATGTCTTCAACAATGAAATTAACTCAAACATGTTAAAAATTTTAACAATGAAAGAATTAGAACACATTGTTCTGCAGTACATGGGCTACCATGAATGAGGGTAGTTGCTGGTTATCTACCAGGTATCTGCCTCTTGTCTCTCTATCCACTTATTTATCAATGTGTCTATATTCTCAGAGACAGACAGTTCTAAAGTCATTTGATAGAAAGATAAATTACAATGTATTGTTGATATTATAATTAATGTAATACAACAAAATGTGTTAATGATTGCTTAGAAACCCAATATGCTTCACAGATTTTCACTAGACTCACTTAAAAATAAAAACAATTCTAAATGGGAAAATCTATTCTCAGGACTGTTGTAAAGCTAATGAGGTTTCTGGTAAATGGTTATAGCAAACTGATTCTCTCATAATAGTTCTTTATATCAGTCTCTATCTAACTCTATCTCAAGGTCTATCTAGTATCTTTTTAACCTCTTTCTTTTTATTTAACTGCTGTCTTTTTCCTGGGAAGTACTATTTTCTCTAGTCAACATAAAATACGTCATTCAAATCCACTAGTTGCTCTGTGAAAGAAGGATGACAGGTCTCCTCCTATATGATTTACAGCCTCTGAAAACCCTCTGGCTGATCAGTTATGAGTTAGTTCCAACTCACGGTACTCAAAAACCAAAAATATGATCAAGTATGACTTATTTGTAAGGCAGCATAAAATTTGACCAGTTTTGTGACTTTTCTGTCATCAACTTACACTTCTATAAGAATATTGGTCACTTATTTTATTAGTTAACATTTTTGCTTCCACATATATTCATAGCCAGAGAGAGACAGTTAATCAACTCTGATTGTAAACAAAATCAGAGACAGTTAATCAGTTTACACTTGATTTCTAACACAATCAGAAATTCCCAAACAGTTTATCACCAGCTTTCAAGTAAATAAAACTACTTACCCTCCAGGATACAACTGCACCAAGCTAAAGGCTTACCCTCAGGCAGGATAAAACCAGTCTTTACTACAAAGGCCCACCCACCAGATCCTGGTTTACACAATATATGAAGTATTTCTTAAGACATTATCTATAGTTTAAATTGTATGCTTCTCATTTAAATTTGTTCTTTAAATAGCTTATTCCTTCCCCCTTTTAATAGGAAGTATCCACCCTCCTTTTCCATGACCATAATCTCTTAGGTTTTTTGTTATGATTTTAGAGAGAGTTTATAGAAAGGTTTTATTGATTCCTTCACAAATGCTCATTTTCCCCCTCCCTTCTCTTCCTCTAGTCCACTTTGCAATCTAGATCTTGTTCCAGATTGCTGTCATATATATGATGCATAATCAAACATTCCTTTTAGAAAGTCTTTCATCTGTTCCAATGCAGTGCTCATTATCTATCTACTTTTCTCCTATTCTCCTCCCTCAAGTCCCACTGTCAGTCCTATTTTATAACAGCAGTATTTGTACTTTTGTGACTGAGCTATTTCACTCAGCATAATGCCTTCCAGGCTCACCCATGTTGTGTAGTGTTTTACAAGTTCATTGTTTTTCTGTGCTGCATGTTATTCCATTGGATGAATGTACCAAATTTTTTTTCTATCCATTCATTTGTTGATGGGTGATTGGGCTGCTTCCATCTCTTCACTATTGTGAAAAATGCAGCAATAAACATGGATATATGTACATCTGTTTGAGTCATGGATCTGTTTACTTTAGGGTATATTCCCAGTTGTGGGATTGCTAGGTAAAATGGTATTTTATTGTCAACTTTTTGAAAAAGCTTCAGGCCACTTTCCATAACAGTTTTACCATTTTACATTCCCATCAGCAGTAATTAAGTGTTCCAATGTCTCCACAACCATGCCAACATTTGTTGTTTGCTGTCCTGTTGAATTTTACTGTTTGTTGTTTTTTTTTGTTTGTTTTAATTTTTTGATGGGGGGGCGTGAGATGATATCTCATTGTTGTTTTGACTTGTGTCTCTCTGATAGGAATTTTGAACATTTCTTCATGTGTTTGTTTGCCATCTGAATATCTTTGGTGATATGTCTTGCCCATTTTGTGTTTAGGTCTTATGTTTAAAAAGACAGTTGGACCCTTGGGCCTGCAGCCCCTGGGCTTAGTTTTAAGTGTTTTGAGTCAAATATTCTTCTAAGTAGTATAGCCCTTGTCTGTCAATTTGCTGTAGAGGCAACTTGTGGTTACTGTGATGCTAAACACTGTGACCCTGATGTGTCAAATGTGATCATGCTTACCCACGGTGGGCAATATTTGGTGGAGTTCCCATATTAAAACGGGCTAGAAAGCAGGAGTGGCATACACTTACAAAATAGCTTGACTCTGGAAATTCTATGAAGTTAGAGAAATAATGATAGTTATGCAATATGGTGCAGGTCTTTCTTTCATAGGGTCACTATGAATCGTCTATGACTCGATGACACTTAACAACAACAACAACACCTTTTTATTGTTGAAGTGCTGGAGTGTTCTATGAATTTCAGATAGGGGTCCCTTATCAGATATGTCAGTGCCAATATTTTTTTTCCAGTCTATAAATATCCTTTTTACCCTTTTAAAGATGTTATTAACGTGCATACAGATTTGATTCATAGCAGGTCCCATTCATCTAATTTATTCTCTCTTGTTTGTAGGGTTTAATTATTTTTGGAAGCTGGTTCATTTTGTGTATTAGGGCTTCTAAAGTTGTTCCTAGCTTTTATCTGATAAATATTATAGTCTGCTTTTACTTCTAGGTCCTTGATACACCTTGAGTTGGTTTTTCTATATGGTATAGAATGTGGTTCTTGCTCCAGCTTTCTGCAGATGGTTTTCCAATTTTGCCAACACCATTTGTGAAAGAAAGGGGTCATTGTTTCCCACTTAACTGATTCTGTCTCTTTGTCAAAAATCAGTTTCTGGGTTCTCAATTCTTTTCCATTGATCTGTGTGTTTGTTGCTATTCCAGTATCATGATATTTTGACTACCACAGCTGTTTAATAGGATTTGAAGTCAGGGAGTATCATCTCTTGTATCTTGTTTTTCTCTTTTTTAATAGTAGTTTGATTATTTGGAACCTCTTTCCATTACAGACAAAATTGGAAATTGCCTTTCCCTTCTCATTTAAAAATGGAATTAGTATCTGTATTAGGATTGCCTTAAGCTTGTAAATTGCCTTTGGTAGACTAGTCATTTTCACATTGATGAATCTTCTTATCCATGAGCTGGTATATTCTTCCATTTCTCTTGGTCTTTTCTTTCTTGCAATAATGTTTTGTAGCTATCTTTGTATAAATCCTTTATGTGTCTAGTTAGATTTATTCCTAAGCATGTCATCTTGCAATTAGCTACTGTAATTGGTATTGCTTTTCCCAGCTTCATTTCTATATTCTCTTTTACTGTGGAGGATTTCAACTAATTTTCTTATATTAATCTTGTATTCTACTACTTTGCTGAATTGGTTGACTATGTCCAATACTTTTCTTATTGAATTTTTAGAGTTTTCTAAGTAAACTGTCATATCATCTTCATACAGAGATAGTTTTACCCCCTCTTTGCCAATTTGGATACATCTTATTTCCTTCTGTTGTCTTACTGCTTTCAATAGGACTTCCAGTATAATATTGACAGGAAGGGTGATAGTGGGCATTCTTGCTGTTCTCAAGGGGAATGCCTTTAATTTCTCTCCATTGAGAATGATGTTGGCTCTTATTTTACATATTTACTTTTTTCTATGTTGAGGATATTCTCTTCTATTCTTATTGAGTGTATTAATCAAGAAAAGGTGCTGGATTTTGTCAAAGGCCTTTTCTGCGTTAATTGATAGGATCATGCAGTACTTGCTCTTTGCTGTGTAAGTATGGTTAATTATATTGTTTTTCTTATATTGAACCATCCTTGTATACATGTTATGAATTCCATTTTGTCTTGATTTTATATATATAAATGGATGTAATTGGCCTGGATTTTGTTGAGCATTTTTGCATCTATATTCATGACATATGTTGGATTATAGTTTCTATGTTGGTGGTGTCTTTATCGGACTTTGGTATGAGAGATATATTTGCTTCATTGAATGATTCTGAGAGATTCAATCTTTTCTATTTTCTGAAATACTTTATGTAGAATTAGTGGCATTCCTCTGAATGTTTGGTAAAATTCACCAGTAAAACCATCGGATGCAGGGCTTTGTTTGCTGAAAGTTATTTTTTACCAGTTCAGTTTCTTCTTTTATATAATGGGTATGTCAATTGCTCTAGTTAAATCTGAGTCAGTTTTGGTAGATTGTAAATTTCTAAATATTTGTCAATTTTTCTAGGTTTTTATATTTGTATAAAAAAGTAAAGTTTTTAATAAAATTTCATTACTAATCTTTTTTGTTTCTGTTGGTTCTGTTGTGGCATTGCTTCTTTCATCTGTTATTTAGGTTATTCGTGTCTTTCATGTCTTTTCCTTTGTTAGCTTTGCTAGTAGTTTATCAATTTTATTGACCTGATTAAAAAAGCAACTTCTGGTATTATTGATTGTTTCAATTGTTTTTTGTTGTTATTGTTGTTTCCCATTCCATTTCTTTTTGCCTTAATACTTATAACTTTCTTTAGAGTTTGTTGACTTTTCTTGCTGGTATTTTCCTATGTGCTGGAGATGGTTGGTTACATAATCAATTTTTTTTTATTCTTTCTTCCCTTTTGATGTATTTCCTTATTGCTAAATTGGCCTATTTTGGCTATTTCTCAGAAGTTTTGGTAAGCTGTGCTTTCATTTTCATTTGTTTCGGCTGTTTTTGTTTTGACTATTTCTCAGAGGTTTTGGTAAGCTGTGCTTTCGTTTTTAATTGTTTCATGAAACTTTTAAGTGTCACTTTTATTTCTTCTATGACATATTCATGTTCAAGCAGGGTGTTAAGTTAGCTTCCAGGTACTTCCTTATTCGTTTGTTGTTGATTTTTAATTTTGTAACATCATTCTCTGAGAAATACTTTGTATTATTTGCCTGTTTTTTAATTTATTGAGGCTTGCTTTGTGATCTAAAATATAATCTATTCTGGACAATATTTCATACACTCTTGAGAAGAATGTATACTGAGTTCTTTTGGAGTGTGTTAGCTTGTACATTACTATGAGATTGGGTTGGTTGATTGTGGAATTTAATTCTTTAGCATCTTTATTTAGTTTCTTTCTGGTAGTTCTATCTTTCCTTGAGAAAGAGGTCTCCCACTATCATGGTGTTATTTTTTTTTTCAGTTCTGTTAAACTTCGCTTTAGTGTATTTGCAGCTCTACATTTTGGTGCGTGGATCTTTATGATGATTACGTCTTCTTCTATTGATCCTTAAAGCATTACATAGTGTCATTCATTGTTCTTTGTGATGGTTTTTATTGCTGAAATATATTTTATCAGAGATTAATTTTATTACTCCTACTTTTTCCCTAGTTGTCATTAGCTTGGTATTTTTCCCCCTCCACTCTTATTTTTAGTCTATCTTTATCGTCACTTTTCAACAATGTATCTTGTACATAGCAAATTGATGGATTTTTTTTTTTACCCAATATGCTACTTTTCTCTCTTTGCTAGGGCATTTAAACAATTCACAATTAGTGAAATTATTGATAAGCAAGGTTTTATTGCTGTTGTTTTGTTAGGTTT
Organism: Elephantulus edwardii; assembly: GCF_000299155.1. NCBI lineage: Eukaryota > Metazoa > Chordata > Mammalia > Macroscelidea > Macroscelididae > Elephantulus > Elephantulus edwardii. The sequence continues at coordinate 2,999,211 of NW_006399886.1, read as the reverse complement.
TATTTTAATGTTGTTGCTAGTTATTTTGATCTATTGTCCTCTCTGTGGCATCCCTGTAAGAAGGACTTGCTTCAATATTTCCCACAACAACATCTTCTAGGTGGTATAGCCCTGGTCTGTGCATTGCTGTAACTCGTGGTTGCTGTGATGCTAAGCACTGTGACACTGGTGTGCCAAATGTGATAATGGTCACCCATGGTGGACAGTGTTTGGAGGAGCTTTCCGATTAAAACAAGCTTGGAAAACAGGAGTGGCATCCACTCCAGAAATGGTTTGCCTCCGGAAACTCTATAAACAGTGCTCAGGTCTTCAATTTATAGGGTGGTTATGAGTCGTCTACGACTTGATGGCATCTAAAAACAACAACAACCCTTAGTTTCATTTTTTTCTGAAAATATTTTGAACTCTCCATCATATTTCATGGACAGTTTTGCTGGGTGCAGTATTTTTTGTTGGCTGTTTTGTCCTTTCTAGTGTTTGATATATGTCATTCCACTGTCTTCTTGCTCATATTGTTTCTGCTGATAAATAGGCAGTTAGTCTTATTTCCTCTTCTTTATAAGTTACTCTTCATTTTTCTCTAGCTGCTTTCAGGATTCTCTCCTTGTATTTGATTTTGGTGAATTTGACTGTGTTATGCCTTGGTGTTTTTCTTTTGGAGTCTATTCTACATGGAGTTCACTCAGCTTCTTCTGTTTATATTCTTTCATTCTTCATGATATCTTGGATATTTGCTTGCAGTAATTCTTCCACAACCTTGTTAGTGCCTTTTTTTCCCCTATTCTGGAATTTCAATTATGAACATGTTATTCATTTTGATGATAGCCTACATTATCCTTAGCCTTTATTCATTTTTATATTTTTATTTAATTGTGCCTTTTCTTTATTGGAACAGTGCTGAGAGTGCTATCTTCTATTCAACTCTTTCTATGTTTCATCTCTTCAATTCTGTTCATCTGTCCCTCCAACATGTTGACAACCTCTGAAACATTGGTCCTAATATTCTGATTGTTGTTTCCTGTTTTTCCAGAGTTTTTAATAGCTCATTTGCCTTATTTGCATTGTCTTGACTTTTTTTTTTTAGTTCTTCTTGGAATTTACTTGTAGAATCTTATATTTCTTCAAATTTTTCTTTCACCCATTGAAAATTCTTGAGTATTTTTCTTTTGAATTCTGTATCAGAAAGTTTCATCAGATCTCTGCTTATATAAAATTCACTAATTCTGTATTTTGATCATTTTTTAAAAATTCTATCTTGCTTTGGGTTTGTGGAAGATGTGAGGTAATCTGATTCATCCATGTCAATGCTGTGATAGAGTTTTTTCCCTCTAGGGCCCCGTTGTTGTTGTTGTTATGTAATGTTGAGACTCATAGCAACCCTGTGTCCAACAGTGCTAAACCCTGCTCTATCCCTTGCCAGTCTCACTGTCTCCAACACGCCTATCCCCATTATCACAGGGATGGAATAAATCTATCTCATTGAGGGTCTTCCTCTCCTGCACTGTCCCTCCACCCTGACAAGCATGATGGCCCTCTCCAAGGACTCCCTCCTTGCAACACGTTCAAAGTATGAAACTTCAGAATCCTTGCCTCCAAGGAGTAGCCTGGCTTCTCCTTCTCCAGGCTGAACATGTTTGTTCTCCTGGAAATCTATGCTATATACAATACTCTTTTCCAGCATGACAGCTTAAAGGCATCCACTCTCCTTCTATCATCCCTAGTCATTGTCTAGCTCTCTGAAGCATAGCAAGTAATGTCAAAGACCATGGCCTCTATCAGGTGCACCTTAGTCTCCACACTAACATTGTTTCTCCTCAGTACCTTGGAGGGGTCTCTGACGACAGATTTTCTCAATGTAATTTGTCTTTTCATTTCCTGGCTGCTGGTACCAAGAGTGTTGATTGCAGAGCCAAGCAAACTAAAGCTGTCAACAATTTCAGTCTCTTCACTATCTATCATGATGCTGCCAATCAGCCCAGTGGTGAGAATCTTTGTTTTCTTGACATTGAACTTCAATCCATATTTAATTCTTGACCTTCTGCAGCAAGAGCTTCAGGTCCTCCTCAGTTCAGCAAGCAGGGTTGTGTTGTCTGCATAATGCAGACTGTTGATAAGTCTACCTCTAATCCTGATGCCACACTTCTCATAGAGCCCAGCCTCCCAGATAAACTGTTCTGCATAGAGATTGAAAAGATATGAAGATAGGACACATCCTTGATGCATACCCTTCCAAATTTTGAACCATGCAGTGTTTCCTTGCTCTATTTGACCACTTTCTCTTGGTCCAAGTATAAGTTTCACATAAGCCCAAACAAGTGTTTTGGGATTCCCATTCCTCTCAAAGTCAGACACAGTTTGTTGTGATCTATCTACACAGTCGAATACCTTTGCATAGTCAATGAAACACAAATAGACATTCCTCTTGTACTCTGCTTTCAGCCAAGATCCATTTGACATTTTCTATAATATCCTTAGTGCCATGGCCTCTTCTAAATGCAGCCTGCTATTCAGACAGTTCTCTGTTGATGTTCTGTTCTAGTCGGTTTTGGATGATCTTCACCAGAATCTTCCTTGCATGTGATATCATTGATCTTGTTCATAATATACACACTCTGTTGGATTACCTTTCTTTGAAATGGGAACAAATACAGATCTTTTCCAGTCAGTAGGCCAGGTGTTGTCCTCCAGATTTCTTGGCACAACTTGGTAAGAACATCCAGGGCAGCATCTGTTTGTTGAAATATGTCAATCTGTATGCCATCAATTCCTGAGGCTCTAGCAGGCAGGTCCTAAATCTGACAATTATGGCTGATGAGCTCAGCAGTCCAGAGGACTCACTCTGCCTGACTACCTCTCTGGCCCCTGGGCTAATGGGAAGACTTGCTTCAGTCAGGAGGTCTGTTCTGTTCCTTTTTCTTTGGTCCTTGGCTGAAGCTAGGGATTCCACTGTGAAACAAACTTTCTATGCCTCTTATCTTTTTCTCTCTGGTCCCAGAGCTGGCAGGAATATTTTCATTGGCTGGGGATACCACTGGAAAGGAACTGGAGGAGAATTAACCTGCTCCTTCCTCTCTGATCCCATAGCTATGTTTGCTGTGGCTGTAGAACCCTCCCAGAAAGGAGCAAGCTCTGCTTCTGTCCTGAGGCTGCTGGGAAAATTGTCCTGGCTCAGGAGATATGGGTGGAGCTTACACAAAAGGGAACTGGTGGAGAACTTATGCGACTTCCTCTCTCATGTTACACAGCAGTAGTTTCCTGTGGCTATCAGGCCTACCAGGAAATGAACTTGCTCTACTTCTAGTCTAGCACCACTGGGAGTTTCATCCCACCGGAGCTCACCTAAAGAAGCACAAGCCCTTCTTTTCCTTCCTTTTTGGTCCCACAGAACAATTCTTTATGGCTACAGAGTCCCTTGGAATGGGAACTTCCCTTAATTCTTTTAGTCTGTCAGTTCTTGACTTAATCAACCTTGTAAGGAAAATCGTAGAACTGAGTTTGCTAATCTGAGTAATCCAAAATGATTCATAAGTTATGACTCATGTAAGGCTATAGTATTTCTGTTGAAATACATGAGTAAAAGTATTTCTTTCATAGGAATTATATTGCATAATTAAAAAAAATGGGAATAAAATTTCTACCTTGAGAAGATACAAGAATAGCAAAATAAATTGACTGGGAAAATAGTGTATTGAAAACAAGAAAAATTAAAGACATACTTTTGATGACATAATTTCAACTTCTGAACCCATTTGTGTCTGAAAGCTCACCCAGGAAGGCCATCAACAGATTTTTTAAGTCATAGGCTAAGAGTTTCTTTTCTTCTTTCTTAAGAAAATTTGGCTTTATGTTGTTAGTAAGGAATAAAAACCAATTGTCCAATACATTTGAGTACCTTAAACATAAAGAAAAGATTTACTGACATCTTTCTAATTTACAATGAGTTTGAAATATAGAAAAATATGAATTGTGAACCTATCCTCACTAACTCTATTAGTGAATAAAACCCAAAGAAACCAAAACCCCATTTTTAGTGACATAAATGTCATTTTTTGCTACTAAATAAATGTATGTTTTATAATAACTTTAAAAAGCTTCAAAGACTACTTCTGTATTCCAATCTATAAAAAATATTTTCATTATGTTTATTATAAAAATATAAATGTTTCCACTACAAATCATTTTACATTAGTAAGAGGCCATCTACAATTGCACAACATATTCTAAATGAGTAATGTTTTCAAAATACAAGTATAAAGTAAATGCATATTGCTAAAGATATCACATTTATACATGGCTTAATTGATGCTTAATATTGCATAAATTGGGTAGGTTAACAGAAATAAATAACACATGTAAATTAACTTTGAGATACAAAACAGATGATATGGTACATATAATTATGAAGGAGTCAGAATTTCATGTTTACTGGAAATCAATGCAATATCTGTACAAAGAGATGGCCACAAGTATTCTAGTGCCTCTACTCCACAGTTAAGAATCGTACATTGCTATGTTTACATATGTACACAGTAAAAATTGTGTAAAGTAAATCTATAAGAGGTTCGATAGAAAAGTATTGAAAATGAAGATCAATATACTGTGTAGACAACCTCTACTTTCAAAAGGGAAACACAGCAAAATCAATGAAATAGATCCAATGAATCCTCAACTACACTAAGCTTATGCAATGCACAGGACTTGTTGAGCATGTTGGCAGTTTTGGTGTGGGAGAAAATTATACTGAAGCCAGATTTAGCTAACATTCCATATCCCAAAATTGTTTATTTAATTGTTTTCTATCTCCTACTAGCAGGTTTAATAAAATGTCTGATTAGTTTTATAACCTCAATAGATAATTGTAGTAGGTCAATTTGACTACAAGGACTATTTTAAAATTTGTAAAACAATCACACGGAATATGGTTTAAGCTTTATTATATTACACTTAAATCAGACTAACTTTGAGACTTTTGAACTATGATTTGGGGTAGTAATTCTTAGTTTTTTCACTTTGTATGTGAAGTCAAAGTTTGCAATATTGATTTATTAATATTATTATTGTGGCATATGCATTTTCTATACCCATGAAATGATGATGAATTTATCAGCATTGGAAAGAGTAAAAGTTGAGTTAAAATATTGCTTCAGAATATATTGGTAGCTAATTCTCCACCAGGTCCATCTTTTTAAATATTACTTAGCATGCTCATATTGGCTTTCATGGAACAAGAATTTAAACTCCTACATGAGTGAGAATTAAAAAAGGCTATAGATGATTTTAATAATTTGCTAGATAACCAGATATTGATTTGCTCAATAAATGCAAAAAACTTCAATGTGTTTAATTATACACCAAAATTGCAATAGGTGTATTACCGTGGAAGACACTTGAAGATATACCCGGTATTGATGAATATATTTTATTAATTGACCCTAAGTCCCAGTGGTGCACATAAATAGTTCAGTTATCCTCACTTCCTAGTAACACTTTAGCATATTTAAGCAAAACTACCCTGTCTTTTTCAAAGCCACGCAGCAAGTGATACTTTTTCTCATGCATTGGCCTTTTGGCTATGCTGCCAATTAATTTAACAGTCTAAATAGAATTTCAATTCTTTCCAGTGTAGCTATACTCTACTGGGAGCTCTAACATATCTCCTTCATAAATGGAGGGAGCTGATCCTTTACAAAGTACCAAAACATGGCAGGTAGGCATCTGGTTGAGAAAACACTTGCATACAAGCCAGCATATTACACTAACTTAGATGCAAAATGAATATCTTTATCTTTGAAAATAAAAAAGATGGATGAATAATTGTGACTCTGAGAAATTTGATTAGTGTATTCACAGGAAAGGAGTTTTGCTTTCTTTTATAGATACATGTAAGTAGATGGCTAAAAACAGTCAGACAAAAAGTCATCAATTTCTTTGTTCAGTATATCATGTTTCCTACTACTGATAATTTGAGAAAGCCTTTGGCACTTGGCTGTAACAAATCCAAATTACAACGTGAAGGCATAAATATAAAACAAAACAATTAAAAAGAAAATAAATATGCTTTTGCTTTCAAAATTAAGACATTTGTACATAATAATACTTAAAGGAAACTAACAATTTAAAATATGTAGCACTTACAACAACTACAAATTTCATATCTATGTACTTTCAACACATAAGAGATAATAATACAATGATAAGGTAGTGAATATGGCCAGATAGTTTGAGGTATAAATTCCTCTATTTAGCTTGCTTTTAAAGAAACAAAATACCTGTTGCAGATTTTTCTGTGTATAAAAATATTGCAAGTCTTTTGTGGCTTAAACTAAACAAAGCCACCATTTATTCTTTCACTTGTTTTACTCTCTTGACAGTTTATGAGCAGTTTGTGGCTCTATGCTAGTTCTTCACTATTTTGAGCGGAAATGTTTTAACTTAATCCATCCTCTAACAAAGAAAGCAATTACAAAACAGCAGACTTCCACCCACCCATCCACTAAATGATAGGGGAAAATAAAGAGTTTTTCAATTTCATTTTAAGGCATTTGTACTCATGTCTGAGTGTTTCATTGGGCTTGGAACCTTCATCAGGATGACCATCATTATCATTTGTGATGCTACATCCTCCACAGCCACCATTTCCTTCCAGAAGTAGCATTTTATACTGGAACTGGACCATTCTTTGATTGTGTTTCTAGAGCTTTAATGCTGCTGATGATCTTCTTCTGTGGTCCAACCACAGTAACACCAACCTTTTTCATGTCACTATAGAAAAAGAGAAAGCCATAAATGACATCCAAGTAGATATATGTATACCCATGTTTATCGTGGCTTTGTTTACAATAGCAAGGAGTTGGAAACAACCTAAATGCCCATCAACAAACGAATGGGTAGAGAAGCTGTGGTA
>NW_006399886.1:2983734-2991811 GCF_000299155.1 Elephantulus edwardii | reverse complement strand
AAAAAAGATAAAAAGAGAAAGGATCTAGTAAGAAAAATGGTCTCCTGGAGATTGTATAAGTTAGAGATTTTTCAATGAACAAAACTGGTACTGCCATATATACCTGCGTGTTGGACTTCGTTTTTTGTTTGGGTGTATTTTTTTATTTTTGTATTGAACTCGTTTTACATCCTGACCACTCTACCGCCATTATTTGGAAAAATATAGATGATCACAACTTATTTGTAGGGATTTACTCCTTAATTTTTAATCTGGACCAGTTCTGAAATTGCACTAGCAGAATATATCAGATGTGACAAGAGTTCTAGCTTTTGCACACAGGTTTGCACATGACATTGTTTTCATTTCAGTGCTCAAGAAACTGTCAGCTTTAACTTTGTATCTTTTGAACACTCTCAGGTAAGTCTAATATAGTACACTTGACTGTTCAAAGAGACAAAACATAGCAGAGATTGTGAGGATTGTGCAAGATCGGAAATGTTCAGATGCAAATAGAGTCTCTTTTATTCTGTTGTGCATAGGGTCTCTCTGAATATGCATACAATCTATGCCAACAGTATGAATGGCTCTGAGAACAGATCTATCATTAAACTATCAGGAATATTCCAGACTAGACAAGTACATCTCTCAGCTGACCGCCTCAATCAAAACCAAAACTGGAGCAAAAGAGTCATTTACCTGAGCTCAAATTTATAACTCACAGCATTTTGATGAGGAGTAACCTGGGCTTGTTTTAGCTTCTAAGATTTGAGGTGTTTATTTTGCAAATAAAACATACTTCATTTATATAGCCTGTGCTTCACATGTACAAAGTCTCCAAGTTAAGCTTTTCACAAACCATCTCTTCCCAAGAAATAGAGATGTGCAAGGAGATAATCAGGTACTCTCTGAGAATTTACACAGTACTTCAATAACATGGTTTTTAACTAAGACCAACAATATTTAATCATTATCTTTAGGGCTGAGAATGAAGTTCCTGAATATCTGAAGGATCTATCCCATTCATAAGCTGAAAGGATGTCTAAGGACAACTTATATCTTGTCTACTATTCTTTTATCACATTCTTTAGCTGCCTTCACTTTATAAGATAGAAAAGTAAGGAAAGATAGTGGCATCAGCTTTATCACTCCCTGCTATAAATGAGGACTGCTAACTGAACTGCAATTCAAATTTATTAGTCATTCCATCAGAGAAAGATGTGGCAGTCTGCTCCCGTTAGGATTTATATGCTTGAAAATCTAATGGAAGGTCACCATGTATTGGCATTGACTTGGCATTGGGACTTTGGTTTGGTTTACTGTAACAGAGAATTTGCACTTATAGCTGTTAACTGCACCAGAGCCAGTCACAACTCCTGCCAACTCCCACACAATGGACTAAAATGTTACCTGGTACTGTACCAAGATTTTGCTTGGTTGCTAATATATGTTTTTACGTTTATCTTTCTCACAGTTGTGAGGAAATGTGTGTGTTTCTGGTGCAGGGTGATTGTTCAGAATGACTTTCCTACTTCATTATAGGCTTTTCACCACAGGACTGTGTGAGGCTATTTTAAGGAGTTGAATAAATAACACCTTTTTGGTAAGAACATTCAAATATGCTATGTAGACTTAGTGCATAAGACCATTATTGTAAAAAGAGAAGGATAACTAGTGAGATGAATATGGATATCCAAAGAGGGAAGGGGAGGGGGCACGGGCTTGAGGGTGAAGAGAGTAGACAATCACAGGGTAGTAGAGTTTAGTGAGTGGAGGGAGGAGGTGAAGGAATTAGGAAAGATCCAGTGGAGATCTGAAAAAAATAATAATAAAATCTGGTAACAGGAAGCATAGATCAAAACACAATGCTTGAGAATAATCATTAGTAACACAATGTGAATGAAAAATGAATATATATATAAAACCAGTCTTGTCTTCAGTCAAATTTAAATTGAGTAGGTTCAGCAGGAGAAAATGAGAATCTTGCTACTAGCAAGAAAGAAAAATGGAGAGTCTCATATGTGTTTAATTTGAGCCAGAAATTATTTTTTTTGTCTACTTTAAACTTCTTAAATCTCTACTTAAGTTATAATCAAATATATTTTTTAAAAATATAATATGCTCACTGGATAATTCTGTGCGATTAGGGGGATTTAATCTTAAAATTAAGTGACTTAAGTATCCTGTATTCAAATGAAATTACTAAATAAACTAAAATGATTTCATTTTTTAAGAATGAAATTCTGTTGACCTTTCTATATAAATGAATATCTTAAAAAATAATATTCTAAATTAAGTCTAGAAAACAACAACTAATCAAAGTGACTGAAGCTAATAAAATTTTGATATTAAATTCAAGATTACAGGACAAAAGATAATATATATATCTCATTAAATTTAAGGTGAAAATATTGTGTTATATTTACTCATACTATTGTTGTTCTAAAAATTCACAAGAGAAAGATGGGCAGTCTACTTTCATGCAACTAATTGCCTCTGAAAACCCACTGGAGGGTCAGCTATGAGTCAGTTCTGACTAGACGGGACATAACAACAACAACATCGTTGTTTTAAAAATTTTCATTTTGTGACATATGCAAGGAGTATGAAATGCACAGCATTGCAAAGACTTTGCATAGAAATGTCTTTCAAGAACTTTTAGTTTAATAAATGTGGGTTCTACTCAATATATAGATTGAAGTAAAAAGAAGAAAAACAAAACAAGAAATAAGCATTAAGAAGAGTGAAATTATATAAAAGGATACTCTTACCAATGGAAAAGATAGACCTGAAATAGCTGAATCTGTCAGGAAAAGTCAGTTTTCATCTTGATGTATTTCTAAGGTTTGCATGAAGTTTATTTTTTATTTTATTATTATTTAGTTTATTATTGACAAGTAAAAAATACACTACTAATTTTTAAGTATAAAAAATTCTGCCAGTTTACCTTTTTTTAGCAAGTAATTACTTTACTCACAGGTTTATAATGGCTATATTTTAATTGAGAACTAGAAGCAAATCTTACATTTCATTACCTGACTGTGCTGACTATTAATACATTACTGTGAATAAACACTAATATGATTTTCCCGTTATAATTTTGACAGTGGTGTAGAAATATTGTAATGTTTGGTCGTTGCTATGCTTCTTTTACTATGCTTCAAAGCCTTGCATATCATGGCTCCAATAGTTTCTACTACATAAATAAGAATTTTAAAATATTTTTAAATACTTCAGTATATTCTAGGATTGTGTCTAATTGAAATAATAACAAGATCTCAAAAGAAATTGCATCTTTTGTCAGCAGTCTACTCAATAAACATTACAGTCTACTTCAAACAGGGATAATAACACATGTTAAAACTAGACTGAGTTTCTTTTTAAAGAACAAGTTCTTTACAATATTAATAAACCCTTCCTGTAGGTTGTTTGCAGCTTTCTATGATTCATACTGTCCATTTACACCATACATTAAAATTTTCTTATCCATTTCTTGGGCATTTCTAACTACTCATTATGCTACACTCTCCTTTTTTTTTTTTTAATGCAAATTTATTGCTCTGAGTGGGACAGAGTTAGATTGGAGGGAACTGAAAAACATACTTAATATAAAATTATCAATGTAAAATGACTTGGAGGCAACGGTGGACATAGTTTCCACACAAACAATAGTAATTCCAATAATCTAGACAACCTTCGATTTACCTTCTCAACTTAAATTCTTGTGTGGAAAAGTACTTAGTTTTAACCTTAGGAAACAGATCTTTAAGCTGTTTCTTACTCCCGTATTCATTCTTTTTTTTAACCCCAATAAGTACAACCATGTGCCTTGGAGGTACCAATGAGACTAAACCCTTTAGAAGGTCCCTTCTGGAGACTTAGAATTAAGAGTTTGACACCAATTTCTTGAATGTTACTATGAAATCATATGAACAAAAAATGAGGAAGCAATTTTAAGTGAATTAGATAAAAAGTTATTGGGCAAGAAATGTAAAGTGATATAAAGACGCCCTGGTTACCTAGTGGGTGAGGAGCTGTGCTGCCAACACAAAGGCAAGAGGTTCGAATCCACCAGCTAGCTGCTCCATAGGAGAAAGATAACCTCCTCCTATATGATTTACAACTTTTGGAAGTCCACTGGAGGATCAGATATGAGTAAATTCTGACTATTGTAATAAATAAAAACAGAACAACCACATTAAATATGAAATAAAATTGAATCTGATCAAAAGAGAAATCACGAGTCTGTCATTCAGCTTTTTACTTTCAAATACACACCCATAGTTCTGTATAAATAAAAACTATGCTAGCCAATAATAATCACTACTCTAGGTTTATACCTGCTGGTCTATCTGAAGAAAGACACAGAGCCAATAAGGGAAAATATATCAAAATACAGAGAGTGAGTTTCACAGTGAACCTAGGTTCCAAGTGAACCGTTAGAAAACAAAACCCAAACAATAACACACAGAGTCATGGCTGGTTTCCAAGGCTGAAAATTGTATGAAATTTATTGCTTATATCTCACCTTTTGAGTTGCTGGTGGATTTGAACCACCAGAGACAATCCTCTTTGAGTTAGCAGCACAACTCATTTCAGACTAGGCTACCAGAACTATATGTGGTTAGAGGAAATAATAAAACTGTAAAGGTCCAACTAAAATTTTTATAACATTTAAATTAAAGTATGCACATGTGTAAACATTTGTTCATAGCTTATTAATGTTTTTAAAATAAAACTTTTCTTACTCTGTGGAAATCTTGGCTATGGTGTCACAAGAACTGTATTCTACTCCTGTGAAGATGTCCTTGCACTGTGCTGTCCGGACACCATTAAGCCAGTCACCTGTTGTGCAGAAGGTAGTGATGTCGACATTGCTTTGGTCCAGAAGAAGGTTTGATGGCCTGCAAGAAAAAGAAAACACCAAAGGGACAGAGATCAGGAGTCAGCTGAGTTTCTGTGTGTCAAAATTTGACACCGACATCAGCAGGAACTTCCAGACTTCATGTGGTGTTCCTGTTTATTTGTGGAATTTATCTGCCATGAAGGCTTCATCTGTTCAAGCTGGCAGCTTGCAGGAGTACTGTGTAATCATCTTGTCTAAATGCTCCACTTCTCCACTCACGGCTGCTCCTTAAATCACTGAAACTTTGCCAGGGAAAGTCATAAATACATTCATACACGCTTTATTATAATTTAATTTGTTTAACCATTAGCAAAGATGGCGGTAATTTAGATTAAACTTACAGCAGACATGACACACTGAGTACTTTTCTGAAAGCTTTGGTGATAGGATTCATTTTCTAAAATTAAATCCTGCCCATTGGATATGCATTTGAAAATATTGTACAGGTTGATATCTGAGCAATTTATGCTATATTTAAAACAAGGTATCATGTCAGGACATACTTAAATAATGTAAAAATGTCATTACAAGCAAAATCACAAAAGTGGTTAAAATACGGAGACGAGCCACAAGAAGTTAAATTTTCACAGGTCCTACAAAAAAGGAATTTATAAAGTAGATGGACAGGTAGATGAGTATCTTTCTTAACAAATGACCACCAGAAAATCCTTATCAGTATCCATAGTGATTGCCTATAACCAAAAATGTCAATGGTGTGAACTCACCAGTCCCACTGTGGGGAAACTTATTTAGCTGTCAGCTTTTCAAAACAATAAAGCCTTCGAAAAGCTATGGGACAGTTTTATTTTGTTGTAAAGTGTTGCTCTGAATCAGAATCCACTTGGTGATATGAGTTTGATTCTTTGGTTTTTGTTGTTGTTATGTGCTGTCGAGTCGCTTGGAACTCATAGTGACACTATGTACAGCAGCCCTAAACCCTAGTGACAATATGTACAATAGCCCTAAACCCTGCTGAATCAATCCACCTCATAGAGGGTCTTCCCCTTCTGCACTGTCCCTCCACTCGACCCAGCACGATGTCCCTCTCCAAAGACCTGTCTCTCCTTGCAACATGTCCAAAGTATGTCAGACGAAGCCCCAGAATCCTTGCCTCCAAGGAGTAGCCTGGTTTAACCCTCTCTATGATGAATCTGTTTGTTTTCTTGGCAGTCCATGGTACATTCAATACTCTTTTCCAGCACCACAGCTCAAAGGCATCAATTCTGGCATCCTTATTCATTTCCAGCTCTTAGATGCTTAGTAGGTGATTGAAAAGTCTGTGGTCTGAATCAGGTGCAACTTGTTCTTCAAACAAGGTCGTCAAACTAAAATCAATGCTCTTAAATTAAGTATTTTGGAGAGGTCTGACAATGAATTTGCCCATTGCAATTCATCTCCTGATTTCCTAACTAGTAGTACCAGGGTTTGCGTGAATCTAAGTAAGATGAAGTTGTTGGCTGTTTCAGTCTTTTCTCCAACTATCAAGATGTTCTCTGTTTATCCTGTGGTGATACATTTGTTTCCTTGATGTTGAAGTGTGATCCATAATGAAGGTTATAGTTCTTGATCTTCCACGGCAAGTATTCAAGTCCTCCTCACTTTCAGTAAACAAGATTTTGTGTCATCTGCATAAGGCGGGTTATTGATAAGTCTTCCTCAGATCCTTATGCCACATTTCTTTTCAAAGAGTCCAGCTTCAGTAGGGTCAGTTCCTCTCACAGATATGAAGGGCTTAATCCCTATACCTAAGAGGCCTTGAAAAGTACAAACTGTTAGGTGCTTAACTACTAACCAATATATTGTCAGTTTAAATCCACCCAAGGGTACTTGGAGAAAATCATTACAATCACCTTCTGAAAAGCAACACTTTGAAAATCATTCTGATACACCATTCATTCTACTTTCTAACTATGGATGGGTATAAAATGGAATATTAGTGTTATTCAGCTACTGTACTTTGTTTGATCTTAACACCACCATTAATTAGCTTATCTGCATTCTAAAGTAATATTATTATTGGATTTAAAATGTATCAACTTCTATAATTTTTTAGAACTATTTAAAATGATCTATAGCGGAATGGTAAGAAGCTGCACTGCAATCCAAAAGGCCCTCAATTTTAATTCCCCATCTGTCCCTCAGAAGGATGAACAATCAACTCTTGATAAATTTACTGCCTCTGAAAACCTTCTAAGTGTCAGCTATGGGTTTGTTCCAACTCCAGTGCACACACCAACACCATCAGTAGGTGTTTTTAAAGCTAGAACTTTATGTTTCCACACAAACTTAAAATCAATGATTTGCTTCTAATCACCCAGTATCATTTCAACTGATTAACTGTAAGACACAGAAGTTTCAGAACAAAAGAATAATTAAAAGGACAATAAAATATGTTCATTCTTTTAGAAACTGTCATGATTCTTTGAGGTTCTATTTCCAATAGGATTTTAAGGAAAAGCATGAACAACAGATATGAATTGTCTTCTAGGATGTGGGCTAAAATTCACACTGTTAATGAGGAAGACATAAATGTGTCAACTCCATTTCCTCACTTTAATAGGATTTTTATTTGGTAGGTTGTTACTACTCCTATTGAGGCCTCTCCTTTTTAATAATGCTTGATACACTAGAATCATGCTAACAGATGTGTTTAAGGCTGATTAAGTTCTGGAATTTTGTTTTGTGCCCACAACTATATGAGAGCATAAACAAATTGACTAAAATCATCATTTTTCCTGTTATTTAATAATGGTATAGTAATTTTTCTTACTTGAAATTATTAAAATTTAGTGAAATTCTAATACTGAACTTAAGGAAAAATGTTAATCAATGTCTTTTTTTAAGCCTTTGTGAAAGACCTAGAACATTAATTAATTCCATTCTTCTGAGCCATGACATTTATGAAAAGAGAAGAAGTTGAGAGTGGAGAATTTTTTTAACCTTCTTTCTACTAAATTCAGCTCCTTCTTTGATCCTATTTAAGAATTGTAATTACAAATTAAAACGATGATGTTCGATAATGAATATTAAGTTTTAACTAAATCTTTAACTTAATTATCATATAAAAATTAAAGAGAAAAAAGAAAATGAGGAAAAAACTCATTTACAATCATTAATTTCTTTCTCAAGACTATCTAGAACACTGAAAAATAGATATAGCATTTAATAAATTACTGTGTTGTTGTTATGTGC
>NW_006399886.1:2980179-2982099 GCF_000299155.1 Elephantulus edwardii | reverse complement strand
GGCCCTTTTGATTTTCTGACTCTAGCTCCTCGCACATTTCATTGTAATATTTTGCTTTGTCAGATACTTTAAAAGAATTTTTTTCTGTAATGTCTTATGGTACTTTCCTACAAAAGAAAAAACCTTAAGTTAAAAAATACTTTATTGCTTCACTTTTCGGAGAAAAATGTGAAATTACAGATACTGGTATGTAATCCAGATTCCAAAATATATGTACACAATACACCTGAATTGTTTTAACATGTATGAAGGGTGAAATAAACAGGCTTAGCCATTCATGAGAATTAGATTTGACATTGAGTTAGTTCAATAAATCATTTAGTGAGTTAACAGAAATCAATAGCTACAGTATCAAATCATCTTTCAGGGGAAAAAAATAAAAAAATTAAGAGAAGCCAAGAAGAGAGTCAGTAACATAAGTTTCATAAACGTCCATGCACACATACACAGATATATATACATACACTTAACTTTATAAGCATACACACACGCACACCCTGCCACACCCTACATTTAACCCCATAGTAGTTATAAATATAACATCAAACAGAGACTCTTTGTCCTATGAATACCAATACATTTTTATTTATGGATTTGTAGTTTTGAAGACTCAAACTCCTGGAAATCTATTCAGAAAATTTATGAAATGTGCTCAATAGCAAAAAAAAAAATAAGATTCCCCCCCTTTCTCAATTCATAGAAGTTTGCATTTTTAAACTCAACACTAAAGACATATTCAAAAGAATTTAGAGAAAATTAGGATGAGCAAACTGAAATAGAACAGGACGAGTGGATTAGGGATTAGAGTGACTCCAACTGAGTTTTTATGTTTATTATTTGGATCAAAGTATAACAAAGACAAAAAATTTTTTTTAAAATGACCTAATTTTAATGTCAATGACCTCTGAATAACCAGCCCTGCAAAGTATCGTTTTTCCACTTCCACGGTTTCTCTGGGGATTTCCAATAAAAATTGGTTCCCTTTCTCCTCTGAAGAGACATCTGGAGAGTTTATCAATGGATAGGAATTTGTCTCTCACTGTGAAGAGCCTATGATGTCTCTTCAAGCGCACCAGGGGAATCAGAGCTGTTTGAGCAGTTGCAGGCATTGGAGATTTTTTAAACCAGCCCAGACACTGGATCTGAAGAGGAAATTTATAGGCTGAGTGATGTACGCTGTGAGCTCACACTTTTACTAGACAAATTAGATAGGTTTCAATCCATGCAGCTGTAAACGATGTCCTGCAGAGTTCCACCTGATCTTTTACAGCTTTTCATAAATCAGTACCTACTGGCCTCAGACTGCAGTCATTAAAAAGAAATCATGGAAATTACATGTTTGCTCAGGGGAAGCAAAAAAAGAACTTTCTTCCCTTACTGTCTCCCCTCCTTGTATTTAAGTTTATGAAATATATTTTTACGTGTTTTCATACTATTGATTTAAAGAAGTGTGCATTTATTTTCTATCAGCTTCAATTTTACTTGTTCAATGTGAATCAGAGCAATTAACAGCAAATAAACAAAACAAACTCATTGCCATCCATTCTATTAGATCTCATAGCCATCTTATAGGCGGGAAAAGATGTCAAGTGCAAGTTTTTCTAAAAAAAATAATTTGAAAATGGTCTTACTTTGATATGATACATGACTTCTAAATTGATGGTAGTAAACACTAGCTTATCTTTTTAATACATTATTTTCCTTAATAAATGGCTTCACAACTTAAATATCAAAATGAATACAGAATCTTATTGTTTCTAGACGTGAAGAGCAAAAAAGTTTGGAAATTTTGTTTCACACATATATTCCTTACAATTTTATATGTATTTTTCTTATATGTCAGAGTGATAAAATTATTTTAACCTGCTGTCAGAAGTCTCAGGGAATAAAGAAGGTGTTATTTTTAAAATAAAAATGCAA
>NW_006399886.1:2979124-2979636 GCF_000299155.1 Elephantulus edwardii | reverse complement strand
AACCCAATAGAGAGTGGTAGTTATATTCCCACTAATTATTGAATTGTTTTTATAAGAGTGGATTGGAGTAGTTTATGCCTTAGAAATATGAAAGAGCTCAAAAACACCATACGATTTTTTATCCAGGGGTCCTCCAAAGGCATCTGAACAACTTTTCCAGATGACCTTCAAGAAATAGGATAGAGTCTAGTAGCACTAGAGTTGGTTCCGGCTAAATAACTGCAAGATGAATTGGATGAGGTGAGGAGTAAACCTTGCCAGTACCTTATAACTTTATTTTTAATTCTTTTTCTTTCTGATGATGCTTTATCTGACTGTATTCCAGAGACAACAACCTTATTATGTTTGTCAATTTCTTTAAAAGAAATAAGATTAATGATGATATTTTTTCTCTTTAATATTAAAAATATGTATATGATTAACTGACTTTAAAAATAATTTGAAAATATATCTTCTGTGTTCCACTGAGTTGGAATCCACCCATAGTTGACCCTCTAGTGAGTTTTCAGAGG
>NW_006399886.1:2977721-2979024 GCF_000299155.1 Elephantulus edwardii | reverse complement strand
GATGGATGGCGAAGAGATTGAGATTGTTCACAGCTTCAGTTTGCTCGGCTCCACAGTCAACACTCTTGGCACCAGCAGTCAGGAAATCAAAAAACGTATCGCGATGAGAAAGTCTGCTGTTAGGGACCTCTCTAAAGTACTTAGGAACAGCGGTGTCTCTCTGGAGACTAAGGTGCGCCTGAAACAGGCCATGGTATTTGCAATCGCTTGTTATTCATCAGAGAGTTGGACAATGACTAGGGAGGACAGAAGGAGAGTAGATGCTTTTGAGCTGTCGTGCTGGAGAAGAGTACTGAATGTACCATGGACAGCCAGGAAAACAGATTCATCTTGGAGAGGATTAAACCAGGCTTCTCCTTGGAGGCAAGGATTCTGGGGCTACGTCTGACATATTTTGGAAACGTTGCCAGGAGGGACGGGTCCTTGGAGAGGGACATCATGCTTGGGAGGGTGGAGGGACAGCGCAGGCATGGAAGACCCTCTATGAGATGGATTGATTTGGTGTCTCGGGTAATCGGGATAGGTGTGTCGGAGGCAGTGTGGTTGGCGCAGGATAGAGCAGGGTTCAGGGCTGTTGTGCATAGGGCCGCTATCAGTTGAAAATGACTCGACGGCACATAACAACAACAACATATATCATTTAATTCCTAAACATGGCAAAATTAGCAACTTTGAGTTTTAAAATTAAACAGAGGGTTCACCTGGATATTTGGCATGTTTGATACTGTCTAGAAAGTGTCATATTTGCTTAGACTGAATATCACCATGTCAAAGTATGAATATTAATTCTATGTTGTGTTTGAGATATATAAACAGGCAATCTTTTGATAGGTGGGTTGATCTTAAAGGACACAGAATTTTTATAAATAAGACTATAAAAATAATAGTAATAAGTACATTTAGTGATCATTTGTGTGTTATTTTTAAAAATTTACTAGCTTAGTGTTGTACTGGGGGAAAGTAAAAGTACTATTTATTTTTTAGTCTATTTATATTGTGGTGGTGGTGGTTTTTCATAGGGACTTACATACATTAGCTCTCAAATCTGCTCTATCCTATGCCAAACTCATTGTCTTTGACACACCTACCCTCATTACCCCAGTGACTGATTCAATAAAAATACATTTAAATATATGGAAATTAAATTAAATCGGTACAAATTAGTCTGAAATTTTTCATTCTAAATTATAAAGACTTTTTAATATATTCTGCCAAGAAATTGGATGTTATCAATTTACAAGAACACTGAAAGAATATAATGAATTTGGACAGTAAAAGTTTACAATCTAAGGAAAATTTATTT